>NW_027203438.1:1800000-2199411 GCF_024711535.1 Dipodomys merriami | reverse complement strand
ATGGTTAGGTTGAGGGTGAGATTGAGGGCTTCATATAGGTAAGGGTTAGGGTTAGAGTTAGGGTTAGGATTAGGGGAGGGTGAGGGTTAGGTTGAGGGGTAGGGTTAGGGTGAGGGTTAGCTTTAGGTTTAGGGTGAGAGTTAGCGTTAGTTTGATGTTTAGTATAAGGGTGAGGGCTAATATTAGGGTTACCGTTAGGGAAAGGTTTTGGGTTAGGGTTAGGGTTAGCGTGAGGGTTAGGGTGAACGCTAGTTTTAGGGTTAGGGTGAGGGTTAGGGTTAGTGTGAGGTTATGGGTTAGGTTTAGAGTTAGGTTTAGTGTTAGGATAAGTGTTAGGGTGAGGGTTAGGTTGAGTGTCGGAGTGTTAGGTCTATCGTTGGGGTTAGGGTGAGGGTTAGGGTGAGAGTTAGGGTTAGGGATAGGGCTTGGGTTAGGGTGAGGATTAGGGTTTGGATGATGTTTAGGGTGAGGGTGAGGGTTAGGGTGACGGTTAGGTTGAGGGTTAGCGTTGAGGGTCAGGTTGAGCGTTGAGGGTTATGGTTAGGGTTAGGGTTTGGGTGAGGGTGAGGGTTAGGGATATGTTGAGGGTTAGGGTTATTGTTAGAGTTAGGGTTAGGTTGAGGGTGAGGGTTAGCGTTAGGGTTAGGGTTAGGGTTAGGGTTAGGGTTAGGATGAGGTTAAGGGTTAGGGTTAGGGTGAGGATTACGGTGACGATGAGTTTTAGAGTTAAGCTGAGGGTGAAGGTGAGGGTTAAATTTAGGGTTAGGGTTAGGGTTTGGGTTAGGTTTAGGATTAGGTTTAAATTTAGGGTTATTCTGAGGTAGAGGGTTTGGGTGAGGGTGAGGGTTATTAGGTTTAGGTATGAGGGTTAGGGTTAGGTTTAGGGTTGAGAGTTAGGCTTAGTGGTGAGGGTTAGGGTGAGGGGTAGGTTGAGGTTGAAGGTTAGGGTGAGGGTGAGGAAGAGGGTGAGGTTTACAGTTTTGTTTAGGTTTAGGCTGAGTCTTAGGGTTAGCGTTAGGGTTATTGTTAGGATTAGGGTTAGGATGAGGGCTAGTGTGAAGTTGAGGGGTTAGGGTTAGGGCTAGGATGAGGGTTATGATTTTGGGTGAGTGTTAGTTTTAGGTTTAGGTTGAGGGTTAGGGTAAGGGTGATGTTTAGTTTGAGGGTTATGTTTGGGGTGAGGTTGACTGTGAGGGTGAGGCTTAGGGTGAGGATGAGTGTGAGGGTTAGGTTTAGGATTAGGGTTTGGTTTAGGGTTAGAGTTAGGGAAAGGGTTAAGTTTAGTGTGAGGTTTAGTGTTAAGGTTAGGTGAGGGTAAATATTAGGGTGAAGATTAGGGTGAGAGAGAGGGTTAGGATTTGTGTGAGTGTTAGTGTGAGGGTTATGGTGAGGGTTATGGTTAGAGTTAGGGTTAGGGTGAGTTGAGGGTTAAGTTTAGGTTTATGGTGGGGGGTTAGGGTTAGGGTGAGTGTTAGGGTGAGGGAGAGGGTGAGGGTGAGGGGTTAGGTTTAGGGTTAGTGTGAGGGTGAGGATTAGGGTGAGGGTACGGGTTCGGGTTCGGGTTCGGGTTAGGGTTAGAGTTCGATTTCGGGTCAGGGTTAGTGTTTGTGTGATGTTGAGGTTTAGGTTTATCATTAGAATTAGGGTTAGGGTTAGGATTAGGGTAAGGGTGAGGTTGAGGGTGAGGTTGTGTGTTAGGGTGAGGTTTAGTGTGAGGGTTAGGTTTAAGGTGAGCTTTAGTGTTAGGGTAGTTTTAGGGTGAGGGTTAGGGTTAGGGGTAGAGTGAGGGTCAGGGTGAGGGTTAGGGTTAGGTTGAGGTTAAGGGTTAGGGTTATTATTAGGGTTAGGGTTTGGGTGATGTTTAGGGTGAGGGTTAGGGTGAGGGTGAGGGTTTGGGTGAGGGTGAGGGTTCAGGTGAGGTTGAGGGTTAGGGTGTGGGTGAGGATTAGGGTTAGGGTGAAGGCTAACGTTAGGTTTATGGTTACTGTGAGGGTGAGGGTTAGGGGTAGGGTTAGGTTTGGGGTTAGGGTTAGGATGAGTGTTAGGGAGAATGCTAGGGGTAGGGGTTGGGTGAGGTTTAGGGTGAGTGTGAGGGTAAGTGTGAGAGTGAAGCTGTGGTTTAGGCTTAGGTTTAGGGTTAAGGTGAGGGTGAGGGTGAGGGTCAGTGTTAAGATTAGGGTTAGGGTCAGGGGTATTGTGAGGGTGAGGGTGAGGGTGGGTTTAGGGTTAGGGTCAGTGTGAGGGTTACGGTTAGGGTGAGGGTTAGTTTTCGGTTGAGGATTAGGGTTCGGCTAAGGGTTAGGGTGATGGTCAGGGTGAGGTTTAGGGTTAGGAAGAGTGTTAGGGTTAGACTGAGGGGTAGGGTTAGGGTGATGTTTATTGTGAGGGTGAGGGTGAGGGTGAAGGTTAGGGTTAGGGTGATGTTTAGGGTGAGGTTTAGGGTTAGGGTAAGGTTTAGCTTTCGGGTAAGTCTCAGGGTTAGGGTGATGGTGAGGGTTAGGGTGAGAGTTAGGGTGAGGGGTAGGTTTAGGGTTATGTTGAGGGTTAGGTTTAGGTTGAAGTTTAGAGTTAGGTTTAGGGTGAGGTTAAGGGTTATAGTGAGGGTTAAGTTGAGGGTGAAGGTGAGGGTGAGGTTTTCGTTTAGGTAAGGGTTAGGGTTAGATTTAGGGTGAGGATTAGGGGAGGGTGATGGTTAGGTTGAGGGGTAGGGTTAGGGTGAGGGTTAGGGTTAGGGTTAGGGTGAGGGGTAGCGTTAGAGTGTTGTTTAGTATGAGGGTGAAGGTTAATGTTATGGTTAGCGTTAGGGAAAGGGTTAGGGTTAGGGTGAGGGTTAGGTTGAGAGGTAGGTTTAGGGTTAGGGTGAGGGTTAGGGTTAGTGTGAGGGTAAGGGTTAGGGTGAGGGTTAGGGTGAGGGTGAGGGTAGGGTTAAGGTGAGGGTAAGGGTTAGGGTGAGGTTTAGGGTGAGGGTTAGGGTTAGGGTTAGGGTTTGGGTGAGGGTTAGGGTTATGTTGAGGTTTAGGTATAGGGTCAGGGTTGCGGTGAGGGTGAGGGTTGGGGTGAGTGTGAGGGTGAGGGTGAGGTTTTCGGTTAGGTAAGGGTTTGGGTTATGGTTAGTGTTTGGGTTAGGGTTAGGTTTAGAGTGAGGGTTAGAGTTAGGGTGATGTTTTGTGTGAGGCTGAGTGTTAGGGTGAAGGTGAGGGTTCAGGTGAGGGTTCGGGTTTGGGTTCGGGTGAGGGTTAGGTTGTGGGTTAGGTTTAGGTTTAGGGTGAGTGTTAGGTTGATGGTGAGGGTGAGGGTGAGGGTTACGGTAAGGTTGAGAGTTAGGATTAAGGTTAGCATTAGGGTGAGGGTGAGGGTGATGTTTCAGGTGAGGTTGAGGGCTAGGGTGAGGGTAAAGGTACAGGTTAGCATGAGGTTTAGGGTGTGGGAGTGGGTTAGGTTTAGGGTGAAGTTTAGGGTGAGGGGTAGGGTTAGGGTTAGGGTTAGGGTGAGGGTTAGGGTGAGGATGATGGTGAGCGTTATTGTTAGGTTAAGGGATAGGGTTAGAGTGAGTGTGATGGTTACCGTTAGGGTTAGGGTGAGGGTTAGGGTTAGGATTAGAGTTCGGGTTTGGGTTATTGTTAGGGTTAGGTTTAGGGTTTGGGTAAGAGTGAGGTTTAGGGTTACATTTAGGGTTAGGTTTAGGTTTAGGGTGAATGCTATGGTGAGGGTGTGGGTTAGGGTGAGTGTGAGGGTGACGGTGAGGGTAAGGGTTACGATTTGGGTTAGGGTTATGGTAAAGCTGAGGATGACAGTGAGAGTGAGGGTGAAGGTTAGGTTTAGGGTTAGGGTTAGGGTGAGGGTGAGGTTGAGGGTTAGGTTGAGGATTAGGGTAAGTGTTAGGGTTAGGCTGAGGGTGACGCTGAGGGTGAGGGTTAAGATTAGGGTTAGGGTTAGGGTTACGGTTAAAGTGAAAGCTAGCGTGAGTGTGAGTGTTACAGTGAGAATGAGGGTGAAGGCGAGGGTTTCGGTTAGGTAAGAGTTAGGGTTATTGTTAGGGTGAGGATTAGGTTGAATGTGAGAGTAAGTGTGAGGGTTATGGTTAGGGTGGGTGTTAGGGTCAGAGTTAGGGTGAGGGTTAGGGTTAGGGTTAGGTTTAGGATTATGGTGAGGTTGAGGGTTATGGTGAGAAGTAGGGTTAGTGTTAGTTTGAGGGTTAGGGTTAGTGTGAGGGTTAGGGTAAAGGGTTAGGGTTAGGGTCAGGTTGAGGGTAAGTGTTAGGTTGAGGATTAGGGTGTGGGTGAGGGTTAGGGTTAGCGTTAGGGTGAGGATTAATATGAGGGTTAGGTTTAGGGTAGGGAAATGGTGAGAGTGAGGGGTAAAGGTGACGTTTAGGTTAGGGTTAGGGTTAGGTTTAGGGTGAGGGAGTGTGGGAGGTTTAGGGTTAGGGTTAGGGTGAGGTTTAGCTTTAGGGTGAGGGCTACGGTGAGGGTGTGGGTTAGGGTGAGTCTGAGGGTGAGGGTGAGGTTTTCAGTTAGGTAAGGATTAGGGTTAGGTTTAGGGTGAGGGTTAGGTTGAGGATTAGGGTGTGGGTGAGGGTTAGGGTTAGCGTTAGGGTGAGGATTAATGTGAGGGTTAGGTTTAGGGTAGGGAAATGGTGAGAGTGAGGGGTAAAGGTGACGTTTAGGTTAGGGTTAGGGTTAGGTTTAGGGTGAGGGAGTGTGGGAGGTTTAGGGTTAGGGTTAGGGTGAGGTTTAGGTTTAGGGTGAGGGCTACGGTGAGGGTGTGGGTTAGGGTGAGTCTGAGGGTGAGGGTGAGGTTTTCAGTTAGGTAAGGATTAGGGTTAGGTTTAGGGTTAGGGTTCGGGTGAGGGTAAGGGTTAGGGTTAGGTTTAGGGTTAGGGTTAGGGTGAGGGTAAGGGTTAGGGTTAGGTTTAGTTTTATAGTGAGGTATAGGTTTAGGGTTAGGCTGAGGGTGAGGTTTAGGGTGAGGGGTAGGGTTAGGGTTAGGGTGAGGGTTTGGGTTAGGGTGAGGGTTAGAGTTAGGGTGAGGGTGAGGGTGAGGGTTAGGTTTAGTGTTAGTGTTAGGGTGAGGGTTATTGTGAGTGTTAGGCTTAGGGTTAGGGTAAATATTAGGGTTAGGGTGATGGTTAGGTTTAGGGTTAGGGTTAGGGTGATGGTGAGGGTGAGGGTAAGGGTTAGGGTTAGTGTGATGGTGAGGGTGAGGGTGAGGTTTTGGGTTAGGGTTAGTGTGAAGATAAGGGTTAGTGTGAGGGTTAGTGTGAGGGTGAGGCTTAGGGTTAGTTTTAAGTTTAGGTTGAGGGTTAGTGTTAGGGTTAGTGTTAAGGTGAGGGTTAGGGTGAGGGTGAGGGTTTGAGTTAGGGTTAGGGTTAGGGTGAGATTTAGGGTTAGGGTTAGGGTTAGGATAAGGGTTAGAGTTAGGGTGAGGGTTATGATTATGGTTAAGGTTAGCATTAGGTTGATGATTAGATTGAGGGTTAGGGTTATGGTTAGCGTTACGGTGAAGGTGAGGGTGAGGGTTAGTGTGACGTTTAGGTTTAGGGTGAGGGCTACGATGATGGTGAGTGTTAGGCTGAGTGTGAGGGTGAGGGTGATTCTTTCCGTTAGGTAACGGTTAGGGTTATGGTTAGGGTGAGGATTAGGTTGATGGTGAGAGATAGTTTCAGTATTAGGATTAGGGTTAGGGTTAGATTGAGGGTTATGGTTAGGGTGATGTTTAGGGTGAGGCTGAGGGTTGCAGTGAGCGTGACTGTTCGGCTGAGGGTGAGGGTGAGGGTTAGGGTGTGGTTTAGGGTTATGTTTATGGTGAGGGTTAGGGTGACGGTGAATGTTAGGGTGACGGTGAGGATTAGGGTTAGTGTTAGGGTTAGAGTTAGGGTTAGGTTTATGTTTACGATGAGGGTTAGTTTGAGGGGTAGGATTAGGGTTAGGGAGAGTGTTAGGGTTAGTGTGAAGGTTAGCATTAGGGTTAGAGTTAGGGTTAGTATGAGGATAAAGCTTATGGTGAGTTTTAGGTTGAGCATGAGGGTAAGGTTTATCGTTAGGGTTAGGGTGAGGGTTAAGGTTAGGGTTAGGTTTAGGGTAAGGGTTAGGGTTTGGGTGATGTTTACGGTGAGGTTGAGGTTTAAGCTGAGGGTGAAGTTGAGGGTGAGGTTTAGGATGAGGGTGAGGGTGAGGGTGAGGGTGACCTTGAGGTTTAGGTTTAGGGTGAGGATGAGGGTTAGTTTTCGGGTTAGGGTTAGGGTGAGGGTGAGGTGAGGATTAGGGTTAGTTTGAGGGTTAGGGGGAAGGTGAGGTTGACGGTGAGTGTTAGGGTGAGGTGACAGTGAGGGTGTGGGTTAGGGTTAGGATTAGGGTTAGGGTGAGTGTGAGAGTTAGGGTTAATTTAGGGTGAGGGTGAGGTTGAGGGTAAGAGTTAGAGTTAAGTAAGGGTGAGGGTAAACTTTAGGTTTAGTGTTAGGGTAAGCATTAGGTTTAGGGTGAGTGTTAGAGTTAGGGTTAAGGTGAGGGTTAGGGTTAGGGTTAGGCTAAGAGTTAGGGTTAGGGTGAGGGTTAATGTTTGGGTTTGGGTGAGGGTTAAGGTTATGGTTAGGTTTAGAGTGAGGTTTAGGGTTAGGGTTAGGGTGAGGTTGAGGGTTAGGGTTAGGTTTAGGGTTAGGGTGAGGTTTAGGGATGGGTTGAAATTTAAGGTGATGGTGAGGGTTAGCGTGAGGTTGAGGTTGAGGGTGAGGGTTAGGGTGAGGGTGAGGGTGAGGGTGAGGTTTATTGTTAGGATTTGGGTTAGGGTGAGTGTGAGGGTTAGGGTTAGGCTTAGGGTTTGGTTAAGTCTTAGGCTGAGTGTGAGGGTGAGGGTGAGGGTTAGGGTTAAGGTTAGGGTTAGGGTGAGGTTTAGGTTCAGGGTGAGGTCTATGGTGAAGGTGAGGTTTAGGGTGAGTGTGAGGGTGAGTATGAGGTTAAGGATTACGAATTGGGTTAGGGTTTTGGTAAGGCTGAAGGTGACAGTGAGGGTGAGCGTGAAGATTAGGGTTAGGGTTAGGGTTAGGGTTAAAGTGATGGCTAGCGTGAGTGTGAGTGTTAGGTTGAGAATGAGGGTGAACGTGAGGGTTTCGGTTAGGTAAGAGTTAGGGTTAATGTTAGGGTGAGGAATAGGTTGAATGTGAGGGTTAGTGTGAATGTTAGGGTTAGGGTGAGTCTTAGTGTCAGAGTTAGGGTGAGGGTTAGGCTTAGGGTTAGGGTTAGGATTAGGGTGAGTGTGAGGTTTACGGTCAGAGGTAGGGTTAGCATTAGTGTGAGGGTTCGTGCTAGTGTTAGGGTTAGGGTTATGGTTAGGTTTAGGGTTAGGTTGAGGGTAAGGGTTAGGTTGGGGGTTACGGTGAGGGTGAAGGTTAAGGTTAATACTAGGTTTAGGGTTTGGATTAATGTGAGGGATAGGTTTAGGGTTAGGGTTAGGGTGAGGGTGAGGGTTAGGGTGATGGTGAGGGTTATCGTTAGGATTAGGGTTAGGGTGAGTGTAACGGTTAGGGTTAGGATTAGAGTTTGGTTAAATGTTAGGCTGAGTGTGAGTGTGAGTGTGAGGGTTAGGATTAGTGTCAGGGTGAGTTTTAGGTATAGGGTTAGGGTTAGGATTTGGGTTAGATTTAGGATTAGGGTTAGGGTTAAGGTTATTGTTAGGGTTAGGGTAAGAATGAGGTTTACGGTTAGGTTTAGGTTCAGGGTGAGGGCTATGGTGAGGGTGAGGTTTAGGGAGAGTGTGAGGGTGAGTGTGAGGGTAAGTGTTACAATTTGGGTTAGGGTTATGTTAAAGCTGAGGGTGACGGTGAGGGTGAGTGTGAAGATTAGAGTTAGGGTTAGGGTTAGGGTTAAGGTGACAGCTAGAGTGAATGTGAGTGTTAGGTTGAGAATGAGGATGAACGTGAGGGTTTCGGTTAGGTAAGAGTTAGGGTTAATGTTAGGGCGAGGATTAGGTTGAATGTGAGGGTTAGTGTGAATGTTAGGTTAAGTTATAGTGAGTGATAAGGTCAGAGTTAGGGTGAGAGTTAGGGTGAGGGTTCGGTTTAGGGTTAGCTTGAGGGTGAGGGTTACGGAGAGAGTTAGGGTTAGGGTTAGTGTGAGGGTTAGGGTTAGTGTAAGAGTTAGGGTTAGGGTTAGGGTCAGGTTGAGGGTAAGGGTTAGGTTGAGGGTTAGGATGAGGATGAGGGTTAGGATTAGCATTAGGTTTAGGGTGAGGATTAATATGAGGGTTAGGTTTAGGGTTAGGGTTAGGGTGAGGGTTATTGTGAGGGTTAGGGTTAGGGTTAGGGTAAGTGTTAGGGTTAGGGTGAGGGTTAGGTTTAGGGTTAGGATTAGGGTGAGGGTTAGGTTTTAGGTTAGGGTTAGTTTGAGGATAAGGGTTAGGGTGAGTGTTAGGGTGATGGTGAGGGTTAGGGTTAGTGTTAGGTTTAGGGTGAGGATTAGTGTTAAGGTTAGGGTTAGGGTGAAGTTGAGGTTGACGGTGAGTGCTGGGGTGAGGGTGACAGTTAGGGTGTGGGTTAGGGTTAGGATTAGGGTTAGGGGAGTGTGAGAGTAAGGGTTAAGTTTTGGATGAGTATGAGGTTGAGTGTTAGGGTTAGGGTTAGGATGAGGTTAAGGGTTAGGTTTAGGGTTAGGGTAAGCGTTAGGTTTAGGGTGAGGGTTAGAGTTAGGGTTAGGGTGAGGGTTAAGGTTAGGGTTACGGTTAGGGTAAGAGTTAGGGTTAGGGTGAAGGTTAGTGTTTGGGTTAGGGTGAGGGTTAGAGTTAGGGTTAGGTTTAGAGTGAGGTTTAGTGTTACAGTTACGGTGAGGGTGAGGGTTAGGGTTAGGGTTAGAGTGAGGGTGAGGGTGAGGGTTAGGGTTGGGGTGAAGTTTAGGGTGATGGTGAGGGTTAGGGTGAGGGTGAGGTTGAGGATGAGGTTTAGGGTGAGTGTGAGGGTGATGGTGAGGGTTATTGCTAGGATTAGGGTTAGGTTGAGTGTGACGGTTAGGGTTAGGATTAGGCTTTGGTTAAGTGTTAGGCTGAGTGTGAGTGTGAGGGTGAGGATTAGGGTTAGTGTGAGGGTTAGGGTGAGGGTGAGGTTGAGTGTCAGGGTTAGGGTGACGGTGACAGTGAGAGTGAGGGTTAGGGTTAGGATTAGGATCAGGGTGAGTTTTAGGTGAAGGTTTAGGGTTAGGATTTGGGTTAGAATTAGGATTAGGGTTAGTGTTAGGGTTATTGTTAGGGTTAGGGTTAGGGTTAGGGTAAGAATGAGGTTTAGGGTTAGGGTTAGGGTGAGGTTTAGTTTCAGGGTGAGGGCTATGGTGAGGGTGAGGTTTAGGGTGAGTGTGAGGGTGAGTGTGAGGGTAAGTGATACAAATTGGGGTAAGGTCATGGCAAGGCTGAGGGTGACATTTAGGGTGAGGGTGAAGATTAGGGTTAGGGTTAGGGTTAGGGTTAAGGTGACAGCTAGTGTGAGTGTGAGTTTTAGGTTAAGAATGAGGGTGAACGTGAGGATTTCAGTTAGGTAAGAGTTAGGGTTATTGTTAGGGTGAGGATTAGGTTGAATGTGAGGGTTAGTGTCAATGTTAGGGTTAGTGTTAAAGTTAGGGTCAGATTTAGACTGAGGGTTAGGGTTTGGCTTAGGTTTACAGTTAGGTTGAGGGTGAGGTTTACGGTGAGAGGTAGGGTTAGGTTTAGTGTGAGGGTTAGCTTTAGTGTAAGGGTTAGGCTTAGGGTTAGGGTTAGGGTCAGGTTGAGGGTAAGGGTTAGGTTCAGGGTTAGGGTGAGGGTGAGGGTTAGGGTTAGCATCAGGTTTAGGGTGAGGAATAATGTGAGGGTTAGGTTTAGGGTAGGGTTAGGGTGAGGGTGAGGATTTGGATAAGGGTTAGGGTTAGGGTTAGGGCTAGGGTTAGGGTTAGGGTGAGGGTGAGGTTTAGGGTTAGGGTTAGGGTGAGGTTTAGGTTTAGGGTGAGGGCTACGGTGAGGGTGTGGGTTAGGGTGAGTCTGAGGGTGAGGGTGAGGTTTTCAGTTAGGTAAGGATTAGGGTTAGGTTTAGGGTTAGGGTTAGGGTGAGGGTAAGGGTTAGGGTTAGGGTTAGGTTTAGAGTGAGGTATAGGTTTAGGGTTAGGCTGAGGGTGAGGTTTAGGGTGAGGGGTAGGGTTAGGGTTAGGGTGAGGGTTTGGGTTAGGGTGAGGGTTAGGGTTAGGGTGAGGGTGAGGGTGAAGGTGAGGGTTAGGTTTAGGGTTAGTGTTAGGGAGAGGGTTATTTTGAGGGTTAGGAATAGGGTTTGGGTGAGGGTGTGGGTGAGGATGAGGGTTAGGTTTAGGGTTAGGGTTAGGGTGAGGGTTATTTTGAAGGTTAGGGTTAAGATTAGGGTAAATGTTAGGGTTAGGGTGAGTGTTATATTTAGGGTTACGGTTAGGGTGAGGGTGAGGGTGAGGGTAAGGGTTAGGGTTAGGGTGATGTTGAGGGTGAGGGTTAGGGTTTGGGTTATGCTTAGTGTGAGGGTAAGGGTTAGGGTGACAGTTAGGGTGAGGGTGATGTTTAGGTGTAGTGTTAGGTATAGAGTGAGGGTTATTGTTAGGGTTAGTGTTAAGGTGTGGGTGAGGGTTTCCGTTAGGTAAGGGTTAGGGTTATGGTTAGGGTGAGTATTAGGTTGAGGGTGAGGGTTAGTTTGAGTGTTTGAGTTAGGGTGAGGGTTACCGTTAGGGTTAGATTGAAGGTTAGGCTTAGGGTGATGTTTAGGGTGAGGCTGAGTGTTACGGTGAGGGTGAGGGTTGGTGTGAGGGTGAGGGTGAGGGTTGGGGTGTCGTTTAGGGTTAGGTTTATGGTGAGGGTTAGGGTGACGGTGAGGGTTAGGGTGAGGGTGAGGGTTAGGGTTAGGGTTAGGGTTATGTTTACGATGAGGGTTAGGTTGAGGGGTAGGATTAGGGGTAGGGAGAGTGTAAGTGTTAGTGTGACGGTTAGAGTTAGGGTTAGAGTCAGGGTTAGTATGAGGCTAAAGCTTAGGGGGAGTTTTAGAGTGAGCATGAAGGTAAGGTTTATCGTTAGGGTTAGGTAGAGTTTTTGGGTTAGGGTTAGGGTGAGGTTGAGGTTTACGGTGAGAGGTAGAGTTAGGATTAGTGTGAGGGTTAGGGTTAGTGTGAGGGTTAGGGTTAGGGTTAGGGTTAGGGCCAGGTTGAGGTAAGGGTTAGTTTGAGGGTTAGGGTGAGTGTGAGGGTTAGGGTTAGCATTAGGTTTAGGGTGAGGATTAATGTGAGGGTTAGGTTTAGGGTTATGGTGATGGTGGGGGTTTGGGTGAGGGTGAGGTTTAGGTTTAGAGTGAGGGTTGGAGTTAGGTTTAGGGTTAGGGTGAGATTTAGCTTAGGGTTAGGGTGAGGGTAAGGGTTAGAGTTAGGTTGAGGGTTATGGTTATAGTTAGGGTTAGGGTTAGGTTGAGGGTTAGAGTGAGGGTTTGGGTTAGGTTTAGGGTTAGGGTGAGGGTTAGTGTGACGTTTAGGTTTAGGGTGAGGGCTACAGTGATGGTGAGGGTTAAGTTGAGGGTGAGGGTGAGGGTGAGGGTTTCCGTTAGGTAAGTGTTAGGGTTATGGTTAGGGTAAGGTTTAGGTTGAGGGTGAGGGTTAGTTTGAGTGTTAGGGTTAGGATGAGGGTTAGGGTTAGGGTTAGATTGAGGGTTAGGTTTGGGGTGATGTTTAGGATGAGGCTCAGTGTTACGGTGAGGGTGAGAGTTGGGGTGAGGGTGAGGGTGAGGGTTAGGGTGTCGTTTAGGGTTAGGTTTATGGTGAGGGTTAGGGTGATGGTGAGGGTTAGTGTGAGGGTGAGTGTTAGGATTAGGGTTAGGGTGAGGGTTAGGGTTAGTGTTAGCTTTACGATGAGGGTTAGGTTGAGGGCTAGGATTAGGGTTAGGGAGAGGGTTAGGGTTAGTGTGACTGTTAGTGTTAGGGTTAGAGTTAGGGTTAGTATGAGGATAAAGCTTAAGGTGAGTTTTAGTGTGAGCATGAGGGAAAGGTTTATCGTTAGGGTTAGGTAGAGGGTTAGGGTTAGGGTTAGGTTTTGGGTGAGGGTTAGGGTTTGGGTGATGTTTACTGTGAGGGTGAGTGTTAAGCTGAGGGTGAAGTTGAGGGTGAGGTTTAGGATGAGGGTGAGGGTGAGGGTGAAGGTGAGGGTGAGGGTGATCTTGAGGTTTAGGTTTAGGGTGAGGATGACGGTTAGGGTGAGGATGAGGGTTAGTTTTAGAGTTAGGGTTAAGGTGAGGGTGAGGGTGAGGGTTAGGGTTAGTTTGAGGGTTAGGGTGAAGGTGAGGTTGATGGTGAGGGCTGGGGTGAGGTTGTCAGTGAGGGTGTGGGTTAGGGTTAGGATTAGGGTTAGGGTGAGTGTGAGAGTTAGAGTTAAGTTTAGGGTGAGGTTGAGGTTGAAGGTTAGGGTTAGGGTTAGGTTTAGGGTGAGGGTAAGGTTTAGGTATAGGGTTAGGGTAAGCTTTAGGTTTAGAGTGAGGGTTAGATTTAGTG
The DNA here is from genome assembly GCF_024711535.1 of Dipodomys merriami. Classification (NCBI taxonomy): domain Eukaryota; kingdom Metazoa; phylum Chordata; class Mammalia; order Rodentia; family Heteromyidae; genus Dipodomys; species Dipodomys merriami. The sequence goes on along the minus strand of NW_027203438.1, from coordinate 2,186,914 downwards.
TTAGGGTGAGGGTTAGGATTAGGGTTAGGGTTAGGGTAAGAGTTAGTGTTAGGGTTTGAGTTAGTGTTTGGTTTAGGGTGAGGGTTAATGTTAGGGTTAGGTTTAGAGTGAGGTTTAGGGTTAGGTTTAGGGTGAGGGTGAGGGTAAGGGTTAGGTTTAGGGTTAGGGTTAGGGTTGGGGTGAAGTTTAGGGTGATGGTGAGGGTTGGGGTGAGGATGAGTTTGAGGGTGAGGTTTAGGGTGAGTATGAGGGTGAGGGTGATGCTGAGGGTTATTGTCAGGATTAGGGTTAGGGTGAGTGTCACGGTTAGGGTTAGGATTAGGGTTTTGTTAAGTGTTAGGCTGAGTGTGAGTGTCAGGATGAGGGTTAGGGTTAGGGTTAAGGTGAGGGCTAGTGTTAGTGTGAGGGTTAGTGTGAGGGTGAGGTTGAGTGTCAGGGTTAGGGTGACGGTGACAGTGAGGGTGAGGGTTAGGGTTAGGATTAGGATCAGGGTGAGTTTTAGGTATAGGGTTAGGGTTAGGATTTGGTTAAAATTAAGATTAGGGTTAGGGTTAGGGTTAGTGTTAGGGTTAGGGTTAGGGTTAGTGTAAGAATGAGGTTTAGGTTTAGGGTTAGGGTGAGGTTTAGGTTCAAGGTGAGGGCTAGGGTGAGGGTGAGGTATAGAGTGAGTTTGAGGGTGAATGTGAGGGCAAGGTTTACGAATTGGGTTAGGGTTATGGTAAGGCTGAGGGTGACGGTGAGGGTGAGGTTGAAGATTAGGTTTAGGGTTAGGGTTAGGGTTAAGATGACGGCTAGTGTGAGTGTGAGTGTTAGGTTGAGAATGAGGGTGAACGTGAGGGTTTCGGTTAGGTAAGAGTCAGGGTTATTGTTAGGGTGAGGATTAGGTTGAATGTGATTGTTAGTGTGAATGTTAGGGTTAGGGTGAGTGTTAGGGTCAGAGTTAGGATGAGGGTTAGTGTTAGGGTTAGGGTTAGTTTTAGGGTTAGGGTGAGGATGAGGGTTACGGTGAGAGGTAGGTTTAGGGTTAGTGTAAGGGTTAGGGTTAGTGTAAGGGTTAGGGTTAGGGTTAGGGTTAGGGTCAGGTTGAGGTTAAGGGTTAGGTTGAGGGTTAGGGTGAGGGTGAGGGTTAGGGTTAGAATTAGGTTTAGGGTGAGGATTAATGTGAGGGTTAGTTTTAGGGTGAGGGTTAGGGTGAGGGTGAGCGTTAGGGTTAGGGTTAGGGTGAGGGTGAGGTATAGGGTTAGGGTTAGGGTGATGTTTAGGTTTAGGGTGAGGGCTAGGGTGAGGGTGTGGGTTTGTGTGAGTCTGAGGGTGAGGGTGAGGTTTTCAGTTAGGTAAGGATTAGGGTTAGGGTTAGGGTTAAGGTTAAGCTAAGGGTTAGTGTTGGGGTTAGTGCTAGCTGAGGTTTAGGTTTAGGGTTAGGCTGAGCGTGAGGATTAGGGTGAGGGGTAGGGTTAGGCTTAGGGTATGGGTTTGGGTTAGGGTGAGGATTAGGTTTAGGGTGAGGGTGAGAATGAGCGTGAGGGTGAGGGTTAGGTTTAGGGTTAGGGTTAGGGTGATTGTTTTTGTGAGGGTTAGGGTAAGGTTAAGGGTAAGTGTTAGGTTTAGGGTGAGGGTTAGGGTTAGGGTGATGGTGAGGGTGATCGTAAGTGTTAATGTTAGGGTGATGGTGAGGGTGAGGGTTAGGGTTAGGGTGAATTTTAGGGTGATGGTGAGGGTTAACGGCAGGGTGAGGTTGAGGGTGAGGATTAGGGTGAGTGTGAGGGTTAGTGTTAGGATTAGGGTTAGGGTTTGGATTCGGGTTTGGTTGAAGTTTAGGGTGATGGTGAGGGTTAGGGTGAGGGTGAGATTTAGGGTTAGGTTTAGGGTAAGGATTAGAGTTAGGGTGAGGTTATCGTTAGGGTTAGTGTTATGGTTAGTGTGAGGTTTAGGGTGAGGGTTAGGGTTAGTGTTAGGGTTAGGTTGAAGTTGAGTGTAAAGTTTATTGTGACATTTAGGCTTAGAGTGAGGTCTACAGTGATGGTGAGTGTTAGGGTGAGTGTGAGGGCGAGGGTGAGAGTTTCCTTTAGGTAAGGGTTAGGGTTATGGTTAGGGTGAGGGTGAGGTTTAGGTTGAAATTTAGGTTTAGGGTGAGGGTGAGGGTTAGGGTAAGATTTTGGGTTAGGGTTAGTGTTATGGTGAGGTGGATTGTGAGGTTTAGGGTAGGGGTTATGGTGAGTTTTAGGTTTAGAATGAGGGCTACGGTGAGGATGTGGGTTAGGGTGAATGTTAGGGTAAGGGTGAGGTTTTCAGTTAGGTAAGGATTAGGGTTAGGTTTAGGGTGAGGCTTAGGTTGAGGGTGAGGTTTAGTTTGAGTGTTAGGATTAGGGTGAGGGTTAGGGTTAGGGTTAGATTGGGGGTTAGGTTTAGGGTGATGTTTAGGGTGAGGCTGAGGGTTAGGGTGAGGGTGACAGTTCGGGTGAGTGTGAGGGTGAAGGTGAGGTTTAGGGTGTGGTTTAGGTTTAGGTTTATGGTGAGGGTTAGGGTGACTGTGAGGGTTAGGGTGAGGGTGAGGGTTAGGAATAGGTTTAGGGTGAGGGTTAGGGTTACGGTTAGGTTTAGAGTCAGGGTTAGGTTGGGGGGTAGGGTTAGGGTTAGGAAGAGGGTTAGCGTTAGTGTGACGGTTAGCGTTAGGGTTAGACTTAGGGTTAGTATGAGGATAAAGCTTAGGGGGAGTTTTAGAGTGAGCATGAGGTTTAGGTTTATCGTTAGGGTTAGGGTGAGCTTTAGGGTGAAGGTTAGGGTTAGGGTTAGGGTTATGGTGAGAGTGAGGGTGAGGGTGAGGGTGTGGGTTAGGGTTAGGGTTAGGGTGAGTGTTAGGGTTAGGGTTAGAGTAAGTGTTAGGGTTAGATTGAGGGTTAAGTTTAGGGTTAGAATTAGGGGAAGGGGGAAGGTGAGGGTTAGCTTTAGGGTGAAGGTTAGAGTTAGTGTTAGGGTGAGGTTTAATTTTAGGATTAAGTTTAGGATAAGAGTTAGGGTTCGGGTGAGGGTTAGGTTTAGAGATAGGGTCAGGGTTAGGGTTAGGGTTAGGTTTAGAGTGAGGTTTAGGGTTAGGGTTAGAATGAGGGTGAGGCTTAGTTTAAGGGGTAGGGTTAGGGTTAGGGTAAGGGTTTGGGTTAGTGTGAGGTTTAGGGTTAGATTTAGGGTGAGAGTGAGGGTGAGGGTTAGGATTAGTTTTAGGGTTAGGGTGAGGGTTATTGTGAGTGTTAGCGTTAGGGTTAGGGTAAGTTTTAGGGTTAGGTTGAGGGTTAGGTTTAGGGTTAGGGTTAGTTTGATGGTGAGGGTTATGGTTAGGCTTTGGGTTATCGTGAGGATAAGGGTTAGGGAGAGGGTTAGGTTGAGGGTAAGGTTTAGGTTTAGGGTTAGGGTTAGGTTGAGATTTAGGGTTAGGGTTAGGTTCAGGATAAGGGTCAGAGTTAGGGTGCGGGTTAGGTTTAGGTTTAGGGTTAGGGTTAGGGTGAGGGTTAGGGTGAGGGTGAGGGTGAGGGTGAGTGTTAGGATGAGGGTTAGGGTGAGGATGAGGGTGTTGGTGAGGATGAGGATTATGGTTATGATTAGTGTGAGGGTTTGGGTTACGGTTAGGGTTAGGCTTAGGGTGAGGGTTAGGGTTAGGCTTAGGGTCAGGGTTAGGTTTGGCATGTGGGTAAGGCTGAGGGGTAGGTTTATGGTTAGGGTTAGGGTTATGGTGAAGGTAAGGGTTAGGGTGAGGTTTAGGGTTAAGTTGAGGGTTAAGGTTAGTGTTAGGATTAGGATTAGGGTTAGGGTTAGGATGAAGGTGAGGTGAGGGTGAGGATTAGGTTTATGGTTAGTGTGAGGGTTAGGGTTAGTTTGAGAGTTAGGTTTAGGGTGACGCTTAGGGTTAGGGTGAGGGTTAGGGTCAGGGTTAGGTTCAGGGTGAAGGTCAGGGTGAGGGTTAGGGTTAGGTAGTGGGTTCGGGTTAGGCTGAGGTGTAGGATTAGGTGATGTTTATTGTGAGGGTGAGGGTTAGGGTGAGGGGGAGTATTAGGGTGAGGGTGAAGGTTCGGGTGAGGGTGAGGGTTAGGGTGTGATTGAGGGTTAGGCTTAGGTTGAGGGTTAGGGTGACGGTGAGTGTTAGGGTGAGGGTTATGGTTAGGTTTAGGGTTAGGTTTAGGGTTAGGGTTAGGGTTAGGGTGAGACTTATGGTTACTGTGAGGATAAGATTTAGGTTGAGGGTTAGGGTGAGGGTGAGGTTTAGGGTTAGCGTTAGGGTTAGGGTGAGGGTTAGCATTACGGTGAGGGTTAGGTTTAGTGTGAGGGTTAGGGTTAGGGTGATGTTTAGGGTGATGTTGATGGTAAGTGTGAGGGTGAGGGTGAGGATGAGGGTCATGGTGAGGGTGAGGGTTTGGGTTAGGTTTAGGGTCTGGTTGTGGGTGAGAGATAGAATTAGGAATAGTGTTAGGGTTATCGTTAGGCTGAGGGTGAGGGTCAGGGTGAGGGTGAAGGTTAGGGTTAGGGTTAACATTAGGGTTAGAGTTATTAGAATTATGGTTAGTGTGAGGGTTATGGATATGGTTACGATTAAGGATTGGGTGAGTGTAAGGATTAGGGTGAGGTTAGGGTGAGGGTTAGGGTTAGGATTAGGATTAGGGTGAGTGTTAAGTTTTGGGTGATGTTTAGGGTGAGGTTGAGGTTTAGGGAGAGGATGAGGGTTCGGGTGAGGTTGAGGGTGAGTGTGAGTGTGAGGGATAGGGTGCGGGTGAGGATTAGGTTTAGGTTGAGAGGTAGCGTTAGGTTTAGGTTTAGTGTGAGGGTGAGGGTTAGGGGTAGGGTCAGGGTTAGGTTGAGGGTTAGGGTTAGGGTTAGGGAGAGGGGTTGGGTTAGAGTTAGGGGGAGTTGTAGGGTGATTGTGAGGGTTAGGGTTAGGGTGAGGGTTAGGGTTAGGGTTTGGGTGAGTTTGAGGATGAGGGTTAGGGAGAATGTTAGGGTGAGGGTAAGGGTTCGGGTCAGGTTGCGAGTTAGGGTGTGGGTGAGGGTTAGGGTTAGGGTGAGGATTTTGGTTAGGGTAAGTGTTAGGGTTATGTTGAGAGTAAGGGTTAGGGTGATGTTTAGTGTGAGGATGAGGGTTAGGGTTAGTGTTAGGGTTAGGGTGTGGTTTAGGGTGAGGGTTAGGGTTTGGTTTAGGGTTAGGGTGAGGGTGAGGTATAGGGAGAGTGTTAGGGTAAGTGTGAGGGATAGGGATAGGTTTGGGTTAGGGTGAGGGTTTCGGTGAGTGTTAGGGTTAGGTTTAGCATTAAAGTTAGGGTGAGGGTGAGTGTGAGGTTTAGGATTAGGGTTAGGATAAGGATTAGGCTGAGGGTGATGGGGAGGGTGTGGGTTTCGGTTAGGGTTAGGGTGAGGGTTAGGTTTAGAGCAGGGTGAGGTTTAGGGTTAGGGTTAGGATTAGGGTTAGGATGAGGGTTAGTTTGAGGGTTAGGGTTAGGGTTAGTGTGAGGGTTAGGGTAAGGTTTAGCATTAGGTTTAGGATGAGGATAAAGGTCAGGTTGAGTGTTAGGGAGAGGGTGAGGTTTAGGGTTAGGGTTAAGGTTAGGGTGAGGGTTAGCGTTAGGGTTAGGGTGAGGGTTAGGGAATGGGTAAGTGTTAGGTGAGGGTTAGTTTGAGGGTGAGGGTTAGGGTTAGGATGAAGGTAAGTTTAGGGTGAGGTTTTGGGTGAGGTTGAGGGTTAGGTTTAGCATTAGGGTTAGGTGAGTGTTAGGGTTATGGTGATGGTTTGGGTTATGTTTAAGGACAGGGTGAGGATTTAGGTTAGGTTTCGGTTTAGGGTGAGGGTTAGGGTTAGTGTGATGGTTAGTGTGATGGTGAGGGTCAAGGTGAGGGTGAGGGTTAGGATGAGGGTGAGGGTGAGGGTTAGGGTTAGGATTAGAATTAGGGTGAGTTTTAGGGTTAGGGTTAGGGTTAGGGCTAGGGTTAGGGTTATTGTTAGGGTTAGGTTTAGGATTAGGTTGAGGGTGCAGGTGAGGGTTAGTGTTAGTGTTAGGGTTAGGTTTAGGGTTAGGGTGGTGTTGTCTGTTAGGTTTAGGATTAAAGTTAGGTTTAAGGTAAGTTTGAAGGGGAAGGGGAGGTTGAGCTTGAGGGTTAGGAGTACGGATAGGTTTAGGGTGAGGGCTAGGGTACGGGTGATGGTTACGGTGAGGGTGAGGGTTTCAGTTAGGTATGGGTTAGGGTGAGGGATAAGGTTAGGTTGAGGGTGAGGGATAAGCTGAGCTTAGGTTTAGGGTGAGGGATAGGGTTTGGGTTAAGGTGAGGGTTAAGTTTAGGGTGATGTTTAGGGTGAGGATGAGGGTTAAGGTGAGTGTTAGGGTTAGGGTGAGGGTGAGGGTGTGGGTGAGGGTTAGGGTTAGGTTTAAGTTCAGGGTGAGGGTGAGGGTGACGATGTGGGTGAGGGTTAGGTTTAGGTTTAGTTTTAGGGTGAGGGTGAGGTTGAGGGTAAGGGTTAGGATTAGGAATAGGGTTAGGGTTACGTTTAGGCTGAGGGTGACGGTCAGTGTGAGGGTGAAGGTTAGGGTTAAGGTTAGGGTGAGGGTGAGGGTTACGGTTAGTGAGAGGGTTATGGCTAGTTTAATGGTTAGGGTTAAGTTGAGGGTAAGGTTTAAGGTTTGAGTGAGGGTGAGGGTGAGTGTTAGGGATATGGTTAGGGGTATTCTTTGGGTTAGGATTTGGGTGATGTTTAGGGTGAGGGTTAGGTTTAGGATGAGGATGAGTGTTCGGGTGAGGGTTCGGGTGAGGGTGAAGGTAAGGGTTAGGGTGTGGGTGAGGATTAGGGTTAGCGTGAGGGTTAGCGTTAGGTTTAGGGTTAATGTGAGGGTGTGGGTTAGGGGTAGAGTTAGGGTTACTTTGAGGGTTAGGGTTAGGGTTAGGGTTATGGAGAGGGGTAGGGGTAGGTTTAGGGTGAGGTTTGGGTGAGTGTGAGGATTAGGGTGAGGGTGAGTGGTAGTATTAGGGTTATGGTTAGGGTTAGGGTGAGGGTTAGGGTTAGGTTTAGGGTTAGGATAAGTGTTAGGCTGATGGTTAGGGTTAGGGTTAGTGTGAGTGTTAGGTTTAGGCTTAGGGTTTGGGTTAGTTTGAGGATAAAGGTTAGGTTGAGGGTTAGTGTGAGGGTGAGGGTTAGGGTAATGGTGTGGGTGAGGGTGAGGGTATGGGTTAGGGTCATGGTTAGGGTTACGGTGAGGCTTAGGCTGAGAGTTAGGGTTAGGGTTAGTGTGAGGGTTAGGTTTAGGGTTAGGGTTAGGTTTAGGGTTAGGATTAGGGTTAGGATAATTTATAGGCTGAGGGTTAGGGTTAGGGTTAGTGTGAGGGTTAGGTTTAGGGTTAGGATAAAGTTTAGGGTGAGGGTAAAGTTTGGGGTGAGGTTTAGGGCGAGGGTGATGGTTAGGGTTATTGTTACGGTGAGGGTGAGGGTTAGGGTTAGGGTTAGGTTTAGGGTGTGGGTAAGTGTTAGGGTGAGGGTTAGGTTTAGGGTCAGGGTAAAGGTTAGGGTTAGGGTTAGGGTGAGTGTGAGGGTCAGGGTTAGCATTAGGGTTAGGGTGAGTGTGAGGGTTAGGGTGAGGGTTATGATTAAGGTTAAGGATAGGGTGTGGATTAGGGTTGGGTTAGGTTTAGGGTGAGTGTTAGGCTAAGGCGTAGGGTTAGAGTTAATTTGAGGGTTCAGTTTAGTGTGAGGGTTAGGGTTAGGGTTAGGGTGTCGGTAAAGTTTAGGTTGAGGGTTAGTGTGATTGTGAGTTTTAGGGTTAGCATTAGGTTTAGGGTTTGTGTTAGGATGAGGGTTAGGGTTAGGTTTAGGGTTAGGGTGAGGTTGAGGGTGAGTTTTAGTGTTAGGGTTAGGGTGAGGGATAGTGTTAGGATGAGGGTTAGGGTGAGGGTGAGGGTGAGGGTGAGGGTTAGGGTTAGGGTTAGTGTTAGTGTTAGGGTTATGGTGAGGGTTCTGGTTAGGGTTATGGTGAGTTTTAGTGTTAGGGCAATTTTTAGTTTGAGGGTGATGTTTAGGGTGAGGGTGAGTGCTCGGGTGAGAGTTAGGTTTAGGTTTATGTTTAGGGATAGGATTAGGTTGAGGGTAAGGTTTAGGGTGAGGGTTAGGTTTAGGATGAGGTTTAGGCTGAGAGTTAGGGTTAGGGTTAGTTTGAGCGTTAGGGTTTGCGTTAGGGTTAGGGTTATTGTGAGGGTTAGGGTTAGTGTTAGGATGAGGGTGAGGATTACGGTTAGGGTTAGGTTTAGGATGAGGGTTAGGCTGAGGGTTAGGGTTAGGTTTAGTGTGAGGATTAGTGTTAGCGTTAGGGTTAGGGTTATGGTGAGTGTTAGGGTTAAGTTAAGGGTTATGGTGAGTGTTAGGGTTAGGGAGGTTTAGGGTGAGGGTGAGGGTTTCAGTTAGGGTTAGCGTTAGGATGTGGGTTAGGCTTAGTGTTAGTGTGAGTGTTAGGCTTAGGGTTAGTGTTTGGGTTTGATTGAGGGCAAAATTTAGGTTGAGGTTTAGGGTGAGGTTTACAGTTAGGATGAGGGCTACGTTTAGGTTTAAGGTGAGGGTTAGGGTGAGGGTTAGGGTTAGGGTTATGGTTATGGTTAGGGTTAGGGTTAGTGTAGGGATTAGTGTGAACGTCAGCTTTAGGTTTAGGGTTAGGGTCAGGGTTAGGGTTAGGGATAGGGTTAGCGTGAGGTTTAAGGTTAGGGTTGTGGTTAGTGTGAGGGTAAGGTTTAGGGTGAGGGTTTGGGGTAGGTTGATGTTTAGTGTGAGGTTGAGGGTTAGTGTGAAGGCGGGGGGAGGGTGAGGGTTAGGTTGAGGGTGCGGGTGAGTGTGAGGTTGAGGGTGAGGCTTAGGGTTAGCGTTAGGATGAGTGTGAGGGTTAGGGTTAGGATTAAGTTTAGGGTTAGTGTTAGGCTGAGGGTGAGGTTGAAAGTAAGTGTGAGGGTTAGGGTTAGGGTTAGGGGGAGGGTTAGTGTGATGGTGAGGGTGAGGTTGAGGTTTACGGTTAAGATTAGGTTTAGGGTGAATTTTAGGGTTAGGTTTAGGTTAGGGTTATTGTTTGGATTAGGGTTAGGGTGAGGGTGAGGGTGAGGTTTATGGTTCAGATTAGATTTAGGATTAGGGTAATGCTGAGGGGGAAGTGGAGGTTGAGGGTGAGGGTTAGGGTTAGGGTGAGGGTGAGGGCTAGGGTGAAGGTGAGGGTTAGGGTGACGGTGAGGGTTTCGGTTAGGTAAGGGTTAGGATTTGGGTGAGGATTAGGGTGAGGGTGAGGGTTAAGCTGAGGTTAGGTTTAGGGTGCGGGTTAGGGTCAAGGTGTGGGTGAGGGTTAGGGTTTGTGTGATGTGTAGTGTGAGGGTGAGTGTGAGGGTTACGGTTAGGGTTAGGTTTAGGGTGAGCTTGAGGGTGAGGGTTAGGATTAGGAATAGGGTTAGGGTTTGGGTTGGGCTGAGGTTGAAGGTCAGTGTGAGAGTGAAGCTTAGGGTTAGGGTTAGGGTTAGGGTGAGGTTTACGTTTAGTGTGAAGGTTATGGTTAGGGTTAGGGTTAGTTTTAGGGTTAGGGTGAGGTTTAGGTTTTGGATGATATTTAGGGTTTAATGTTAGGGGTAGGGTGTGTGTTAGGTTATGGGTGATGTTCAGGGTAGGGTGAGGCTTAGGGTGAGGATGAGGGTTCGGGTGAGGGTGAGGGGTCGGGTTCGGGTGAGGTTTAGGGGTGGGTTAGGATTAGGGTTAGGGTTAGGGTTAGGGTGAGGATTAGGGAGAGTGGAAGGGGTAGGGTTAGGGTGAGGTTTAGGATGTGGGTAAGTGTTAGGGTGATGGTTAGGGTGAGGGTGAGGGTTAGAGTTTGGGTGAGGGTAATGGTTAGGTTGAGGGTTAGGGTGAAGGTTAGGGTGAGTGTTTGGGTTAAGGTTAAGTATAGGGTGAGGATTAGGGTTAGGGTTAGGGTTAGGCTGAGGGTTAGGCTAAGGATAAGCGATAGGGTTAGTGTGAGGGTTAGGTTTATTGTGAGGGTTAGGGTTAGGGTTAGTGTTAGGGTGACTCTAACGGTTATGATGAGGGTTAGTGTGTGAGTTTTAGGGTTAGCATTAGGTTGAGGGTTAGGGTTAGGATGAGTGTTAGGGTTAGGGTTAGGGTTATGGTTAAGGTGAGAGCTAGGTTGAGGGTGAGGGTTAGGGTGAGGGTGAGGTTGAGGGTTAGGTTTTCAGTCAGGTAAGTGTTAGGGTTAGGGTTAGGGTGAGGATTAAGGTGAGGGTGTGGGTTAAGGTTAGGGTTAGGGTTAGGATTAGGGTGAGCATGAGGGTAAGGGTTAGGGTGAGTGTGAGGGTGAGGGTTATGTTTAGGGTTAGTGTGAGGGTTAGGGTTATAATTAGGATTAGGGTTAAGGTGAGGGTTATGGTTAGGGTTAGGGTGAGTGTTAGGGGTAGTGATGTTTAGTATGAGTGTGAGGGTTAGGGTGAGGGTGAGTGTTCTGGTGAGAGATAGGGTTAGGGTTAGTGTTAGGGATAGGGTTAGTGTAGGGGTAAGGGTAAGGGTGAGGGTTAGGTTGAGGGTGAGGTTTAGGGTTAAGATTAGTGTTAGGGTTAGTGTAAGTGTGAGGGTGAAGGTGAGGGTTAGGGATAGGGTGAGGATTAGGGTAAGGGTTAGGGTTTGGGTTATGGTGAGGGTAAGTGTTAGGGTAAGTTTTAAAGTGAAGATGAGGGTTAGGGTTAGCATTAGGGTTAGGGTTAGGGTTAGGATGAGGTTGAGGGTTAGTGTTAAGATTAAGGTTATGGTTAAGTTTAGGGTGACGGTGAGGGTGTGGGTGAGGGTTAGGTTTATTGTTAGTGTGAGGGTTAGGCTTAGGGTGAGTGTTAGGTTTAGGGTGAGGGTTAGGTTTAGGGTAATGTTTAGGGAGAGGGTGAAGGTTAGGGTTAGGTTTAGGGTTAGGGTGATGGTGAGGGATAGATTTAGGATTAGGGTTAGGGTGAGGGTGAGGGTGATGTTGAGGGTGATATTTATTGTGACAGTGAGGGTTACGGTGAGGATGAATGTTAGGGTTCGGGTGAGGGTTTAGTTGAATTGAGGGTTAGGGTGTGCTTGAGGGTTAGGTTTAAGTTTAGGGTTATGGTGAGGGTTAGTGTTAGGGTTAGGGTTAGCATGAGATTTATTGTGAGGTGTTGAGATAGGATTAGGTTGAGGGTTAGGGTGAGGGTGAGGATTAGCGTTAGCGTTAGGGTTAAGGAGAGGGTTAGGTTGAGGTTTAGGTTTAGGGTGAGGGTGAGGGTTAGGGTGAAGGTGATGGTGATGATTTCTGTTAGGTAAGGGTTAGCGGTATTTTTAGGGTGATGATTAGGGTGAGATTGAGGGTTAGTGTGAGTGTTATTGTAAGGGTGAGGCTTGGGGTTAGGATTTGGGTGAGGGTTAGGGTGTGGGTGAGGGTTAGGGTTAGGTTGAGTTTTAGGGTGATGGTGAGCATTAGGGTAATTGTGAGTGTTAGGTTTGAGTTTAGGTTGAGGGTTAGTTTTAGAGTGAGGGTCAGGGTGAGGGTTAGGGTGAGGGGTATTGTTAGGGTTAGCGGGAGGGTTAGGGTTAGTGTGAGGGTTAGGGTTAGTGTTAGAGTTAGGGTTAGTGTGAGGATAAGGGTTAGGGTGAGGTTTAGGTTAAGGGTGAGGGTTAGGATTATCGTTAGGGTTAGGGTAAGTTTAGGGTGAGGGTTAGGGTTAGGGTTAGGGTTAGGATGATGGTGAGGGTTAAGGTTAGGGTGATGTTTAGGTTGAGGGTGAGGGTTAGGTTGAGGATGAGGGTGAGAGTTAGGTTGAGGGTGATGGTGATGGTGAGGGTTAGGGTGAGGGTTAGGGTTAGGGTTAGGGTGAGGTTTAGGTTTACTTTAAGGGTTAGGGTTATTGTTAAGTTTAGGGTTAGTGTGAGGATGAAGGTTAGGGTTACGGTTAGGATGAGGTTAAGGTTTAGGTTGAGGGTTAGGGTGAGGGTGAGGCTTAGGGTAATGCTTAGGGTGAGGGTGAGGGTGAGGGTTAGGGTGAGGTTTAGGGTTAGGATTAGTGTGAGGCTTAGGGTTAGGTTTAGGGTGAAGGTAAGTATTAGGGTGAGGGTTAGGGTGATAGTGAGGGTTAGGATTATCGTGAGTGTTATTGTGAGGTTTAGGGTGAGTGTTAGGTTAGAGTTAGGGTTAGGGTTAGGGTGAGGGTGAGTGTTAGCGTTAGTGTTAGGTTGAGCTTTAGGGTTAGGTATAGGTTTTTTGTTAGGATTATGGTTAGAATGAGAGCTAGGGTGAAGGTGAGGTTTAGGGTTAGGTTTAGGTTAGGATGAGGGTTAGGTTTAGGAGAGGGTTAATGTTAGGTTTAGGGTGAGGGTTAGGGTTAGTGTGATGTTAAGTTTGAGGGTGAGGTTTAGGGTCAAGTTGAGGGTTCGGGTTAGGCTTAGGGTCAGGGTAAGTGTGAGGGTTAGGTGTAGGATTAGGGTTAGGTTTAGGGGTAGAGTTGCAGTGAGGGTTGGGTTTAGTGTGAGGGTTAGGGTGAAGGTAAGTATTAGGGTGAGGGTTAGGGTGATAGTGAGAGTTAGGATTATCGTGAGTGTTAGTGTGAGGGTTATGGTGAGTGTTAGGTTAGAGTTAGGGTTAGGGTGAGGGTGAGGGTTATGGTTAGTGTTAGGCTTAGGGTTAGGGTTAGGGTAAGGGTGAATGTGAGGGTGAGGGTTAGGGTTATTGTTAGTGTTACGGTTAGGGTTAGGTTGAGGGTGAGTGTGAGGGTGAGGGTGAAGGTGAGGGTTAGGGTTAGTGTGAGGGTTTGGATTATTTTTAAAGTTAGGGTGAAGGTGAGGTTTAGGGTGAGGGTTCGGGTTCGGGTGAGGATGATGGTAAGGGTGAGAGTTAGGGTGTCTGTGAGTGTTAGGGTAAGGCTGTGGGTTCCGGTTAGGGGTAGCATTAGCATGAGGGTTAGGGATAGGGTTTGAATTAGGGTGAGGTTTAGGGAGAAGGATGGGGATAGGGTTAGGGTTATGGTTAGTGTGAGGATTAGGGTTAGGGTTAGGTTTAGGGTGAGGTTTACACTTAGGGTTAAGGTGAGGGTTAGGGTTAGGGTTAGGATTAGTGTTAGTGTGAGTATAAGGGTTAGGGTGAGGGTTAGGGTGAGAACGAGGGTTAGGGTTAGCCTGAGGGTTAGGGTGAAGGTTAGGGTGGGGGTTAGGGTGAGGGTTAAGGTTAGGGTTAGGTGAGGATTAGGGTGAGCGTAAGGTTTAGCATGAGGGTTAGGGTGAGGGTGAGGTATAGGGTTATGGTCAGGGTAAGGGATAGGGCGAGGGTTAGGGTAAGGTTGAGGGTTAGGGTTAGCATTATTGTTAGGGTGAGGGTGAAGGTTAGGGTGAGGTTTAGGGTTAGGGTTAGGGATAGGGTGAGGATTAGGGTTAGGGTTACGTTTAGGGTGAGGGTTATGCTGAGGGGTAGGGTTAGGGTTAGGGTTAGTGTGAGAGTTAGGGTGAGGGTTAGGGTTAGGGTTAGGGTTAGGATGAGTGTTAGTGTGAAGGTGATGGTGAGGGCGAGGGTGAGGGTGAGAGTTAGGTTTAGTTTTAGGGTTATGGTTAGTTTTAGGTTTAGGTTTAGGGTGAGGACTAGGGTGAGGTTGAGGTCTAGGGTTAAGTTTAGGATTAGGGTGAGGGTTAGGTTTAGTGTGAGGGTTAGGGTTAAGGTTAGGTTTAGGGTGAGGGTAAGAGTGAGGGTGAGGGTTATGGTGAGAGTGAGGGTTAGGGTTAGCCTGAGTGTTAGGGTGAGGGTTACGGTGATGGTTAGGTTTAGGGTTAGGGTTAGTGTTAAGGTTAGGATGTGGGTGAGGATTATGGTTAATGTTAGGGTGAGGGTTAGGGTTAAGGTGATGTTTAGGTTGAGGGTGACAGTTAGGTTGAGTGTTCGGTTTAGGGTTAGGGTGAGTCGTAGGGTGTTGGTTAGGGTTAGGGTTAGAGTCAGGGTTTGGGTGACGGTGAGGATTAGGGTGAGTTTGAGGTTTAGGGTTAGTGTTAGGGTTAGGGTGATGGTTAGGCTTAGGTTTAGGTTAAAGTTAGGGTAAGGGTGACGTTTACGGTTATGTTTAGGGTGAGGGTTAGCTTTAGTGTGAGGATTAGGGTTAGGGTTAAGGTAAAGGTTAGGGTGAGGGTTAGGGTTAGGGTTAGGGTTAGGATGAGGGTGAGGCTGAGGGTTAGGGTTAGGGTTCGGGGGAGGGTAAGGGTAAGGGTGAGGGTAATGTGAGGGTTAAGGTTAGGCTTAGGTTTAGGGTGAGGTTTAGGTTGAGGGTTAGTGTTAGGGTTAGGGTGTGGGTTAGGGTTAGGGTTAGGTTAAAGTTAGCATTATGGTGACATGTACGGTTAGGTTAGGGTGAGGGTTAGGGTTAGTGTGAGGATTATGGTTAGTGTTAGGGTTAAGCTTAGGGTGAAGGTGAGGGATAGGGTTAAGGTGAGGGTAAGGGTTAGGGCGAGGTTTAGTGTGAGGTTGAGTGTTAAATGTTAGCCTTAGGGTTACGGTGAAGGGGAGGGTTAGGGTGAAGGTTAGGGTTAGGTTTAGCTATAGGGTGAGGATTAGGTTTTGGGTTAGGTTTAGTGTGAAGGTTAGGTTGAAGGGTAGAGTTAGGGTTAGGGTTAGGGTGAGGGTTAGTGTTAGGGAGAGTTTGAGGGTGAGTGTAAGGGTTAGGGTGAGCGTTAGTGTGAGGTTTAAGTTCAGGGTTATCATTAGGTTTAGGGTGAGGGTTAGGGTTAGGATTAGGGTTAGGGTGGGGGTGAGGGCTAGTGTTAGCATTAGGGTTAGGGTTAGGGTTAGGTTTAGTGTGAGGGTGAGATTGAGGTGAGGTTTCGGGTTAGGTTTAGGATTAGGTTTATGGTTAGGGTTAGGCTGAAGGTGTTCTTGAGGTTGAGGTTGAGGGTTAGATTTAGGGTGAGTTTTATGGTGAGGGCTAGGTTGAGGGTGAGGGTTATGGTGAGGGTTAGGGTGAGGGTGAGGGTTTCGGTTAGGAAAGGCTTTGGGTTAGGATTAGGGTGAGGATTAGGATGAGGGTGAGGTTTAAGGTGAGGGTTAGGGTTATGTGAGGATTAAGGTTAGGTTTAGGGTGAGGGTTAGGGTTAGGGTGATGTTTAGCGTGAGGGTGAGTGTTAGGGTGAGGGTGAGGGTGAGGGTTTAGGTGAGGGTTAGGGTTGGGGTGAGCGTTAGGGTGATGGTGAGGGTTAGGGTGAAAGTGAGGGTTAGGTTTAGGTTTAAGGTTAGGGTGAGGGTTAGGGTTATGGTGAGCGTATGGGTTAGGATGAGGTTTAGGGTGAGGGTAAGGTTTCAGGATAGTGTTAGAGTTAGGGTGAGGGTTAGAGTTCAGGTTAGGCTTAGGGTGAGGGTGAGGGTTAGGGTTAGTAATTAGGGTTAGTGTCAGGGTGTGGGTAAGTTTTAGACTGAGGTTAGTTTTAGGGTGAAGTTTAGGGTTAAGTTGAGGGTTAGGGTGAGCATTAGGGTGAGGTTTAGGTTTAGGTTTAGGGTTAGTGTGTGGGTTAGGGTGAGGTTTAGTGTTAGTGTTAGCGTTAGGGTGAGGGTGATGGTTAGGGATAGCATTAGGGTTAGGGTTAGAGTTAGGGTGAGGGTTAGGGTTAGATTAAGGATGAGGTTTAGTGTTAGGTTGAGGGTTAGGGATAGGGTTGTATTTAGGGTGAGGGTCAGAGTTAGGGTTAGGGTTAGAGTTAGGGTGAGGGTGTCTGTGAGGGTTAGGGTTAGGATTACGGTTAGGGTTAGGGTTAGGCTGAGAGTGAGAGTGAGAGTGAGGGTGAGGTTTAGGGTTAGTGTGAGGGTTAGGTTTAGGGTTAGGGTTAGGATGAGGGATAGTGTTAGAGTGAGGGTTGGGATTAGGGTTAGGGTTAGGATTAGGTGAGGGAAAGGTTTAGGGTCAGTGTTAGGGTCACTGTGAGGGTTAGGGTTAGGGCGAGGTTTAGGGTGAGCATTAGGGTTATTGTTCGGGTTAGATTTAGGGTTAGGGTGAGGGTTAGGATGAGATTTAGTTTAAGGGTTAAGGTTAGGGTGAGGGTAAGGGTTAGAGTGAGGGATAGGGTGAGGGTGAGATTTAGGGATAGCATTAGGGTTTAGGATAGAGTTAGGGGGAGGGTTAAGTTTACGGTTAAGTTTAGCGTGGGGGTGAGGGTGAGGGTTATGTTGAGGGTTAGGGTTAGGGTTAGGATTAGGGGTTTGGTTAGGGTTAGGTTTAGAATGAGGGTAAAGGTTAGGGTTACGGTTATGTTGAGGGTAAGTTTTAGGATGAGGGTTAGGGTGAGTGTGAGGGTTAGGTTTAGCGTTAAGTTTAGTGTGAGGTTTAGGGTGAGGGTTAAGTTGAGGGTTAGTGTTAGTATGAGGGTGAGCTTTAGATTTAGGTTTAGTGTGAGGGTTAGGGTTAGGCTGGGGTTTAGGGTAAGTTTAGGGTGAGGGTAAGGGTCCAGGTGAGCGTGAGTTTTAGGGTGTGAGTGACAGTTAGGGTAAGGGTGAGGGTTAATGTGACAGTGAGGGTTAGGGTGAGGCTTAGGCTTGTGGTGAGGATTAGGGTTAGGGTTAGTGTTAGGGTTATGGTGAGGGTAAGGGTAAGGATGAGGTTTAGTGTGAGGGTGAGGTTTAGGGATAGCGTTAGAGTTATTGTGAGGGTGAGGGTGAGGGTAAGGGTTATGATTCAGGTTAGGCTAAGGGTGAGGGTGAGGGTTCGAGTTAGGTTTAGATTTAGGGTTAGGAAGAGCTTTGGCTAAGGGTTAGGGTTAGGTTTAGGGTGATGGATAGGTTTAGTGTGAGGGTTAGGCTTAAGGTTAGGGTTAGGATTAGGGTGAGGGAAATTTTTAGGGTGAGTGTTAGTGTGACAGTGAGTGTTAGGATTAGGGTGAGGGTTAGGGTGAGCGTTAGGTTGAGGGTTAGGGTTAGATTTAGGGTTATGGTTAGTGTTAGTGTTAGGGTAAGGGTGAATGTGAGGGTGAGGGTTAGGGTTATTGTTAGTGTTACGGTTAGGGTTAGGTTGAGGGTGAGTGTGAGGGTGAGGGTGAAGGTGAGGGTTAGGGTTAGTGTGAGGGTTTGGATTATTTTTAAAGTTAGGGTTCGGGTGAGGTTTAGGGTGAGGGTTCGGGTTCGGGTGAGGATGATGGTAAGGGTGAGAGTTAGGGTGTCTGTGAGTGTTAGGGTAAGGATGTGGGTTCCGGTTAGGGGTAGCATTAGCATGAGGGTTAGGGATAGGGTTTGAATTAGGGTGAGGTTTAGGGAGAAGGATGGGGATAGGGTTATGGTTAGTGTGAGGATTAGGGTTAGGGTTAGGTTTAGGGTGAGGTTTACACTTAGGGTTAAGGTAAGGGTTAGGGTTAGGGTTAGGATTAGTGTAGTGTGAGTATAAGGGTTAGGGTGAGGGTTAGGGTGAGAACGAGGGTTAGGGTTAGCCTGAGGGTTAGGGTGAAGGTTAGGGTGGGGGTTAGGGTGAGGGTTAAGGTTAGGGTTAGGTGAGGATTAGGGTGAGCGTAAGGTTTAGCATGAGGGTTAGGGTGAGGGTGAGGTATAGGGTTATGGTCAGGGTAAGGGATAGGGCGAGGGTTAGGGTAAGGTTGAGGGTTAGGGTTAGCATTATTGTTAGGGTGAGGGTGAAGGTTAGGGTGAGGTTTAGGGTTAGGGTTAGGGATAGGGTGAGGATTAGGGTTAGGGTTACGTTTAGGGTGAGGGTTAGGCTGAGGGGTAGGGTTAGGGTTAGTGTGAGAGTTAGGGTGAGGGTTAGGGTTAGGGTTAGAGTTAGGATGAGGGTGAGGGTGAGGTTGAGATTAAGTTTTAGGATGAGGGTCAGTGTGAGGGTGAGGTTTAGGGTTAGCATTAGGGTTAGAGTTAGGTTTAGGTTGAGGGTTAGCGTTATGGTTGTGGTTAGGGTGAGGGTGAGGTTTAGGGTTAGCATTAGAGTTAGGGTTAGGGTTAGGGTGAGGGCTAAGGTGAGGGTTAGAGTGAGGTTTAGGGTTAGGATGAGGGTTAGGGATAGGGTTGGGGTTAGTGTGAAAGTCAGCTTTAGGGTTTGGGTTAGAGTTAGGGTGAGGGTTAGTGTGAGGGTTAGGGTTAGGATTAGGGCTAGGGTTAGGGTTATGCTGAGGGTAAGTGTGAGGGTGAGGGTGAAGTTTAGAGTTAGGTTGAGGTTTAGATTTAGGGTTAGTTTTAGGGTTAGGCTGAGGGTGAGGGCGAGAGTGTACGTGAGGTTTAGGGTGAAGGTGAAGGTTAGGGTTTGGGTGAGGGTTAGGGTTAGGGTTAGGATGAGGGGTATGGTGAGGGGTAGGGTTAGAGTGAGGGTGAGGGTTAGGGTGATGGTTAGTTATAGGGTTAGGGTGAGGGTAAGGCTGAGGGTGAGGGTTAGGGTTAGGGTGAGAATTAGGGTTAATGTGAGGGTTAGAGTGACGGTGAGGGGAAGGGTTAGGTTGAGGACTAGGGTAAGTTTCGGGTGAGTGTGAGGGTTCGGATGAGGGTGAATTTTAGGGTGTGGGTGACTGTTAGAATAAGGGTGAGGGTTAAGGCGACGGTGAGGGTTAGGGTGAGGTTGAGGGTTAGGTTTACGGTCAGGATTACGGTTAGGGTTATGGATAAGGTTATGGTCAGGGTAAGGGTTAGGATGGGGTTTAGCGTGATGGTGAGGTTTAGGGATAGCGTTAGAGTTAGGGTGAGGGTGAGGGTAAGGGTTAGGGTTCAGTTTAGGCTTAGGGTGTGGGTGAGGGTTAGAGTTAGGGTTAGAGTTAGGGTTAGGAAGAGGGTTTTGCTGAGGGTTAGGGTTATGGTGAGGGATAGGGTTAGTGTGAGTGTTAGGGTTAGGTTTAGAATTAGGGTGAAGGAAAGGTTTAGTGTGAGGGTTAGGGTGATGGTGAGTGTTAGGATTAGGCTGAGCGTTAGGGAGAGGTTTAGGATTAGGGTGAGGGTTAGGGTGAGGATTAGTTTTATGGTTAGGGTTAGGGTTCGGGTGAGGGTAAGTGTTAGAGTGAGATTTAGGGTGAGGGTCAGGGTTAATGATAGCATTAGTGTTAGGGTTAGGGTTATGGTGATGTTTAGTGTTACGGTTAGGGATAGGGTTAGGGTGAGGGTTAGGGTTAGGGTTAGGGTTAAGGTGAGGGTGAGGGTTAGGGATAGGCTTAGGGTGAGGGTTAGGGTTACTGTTAAATTAGGTTGAGGGTGAGGGTTATGTTGAGGTGTAGGGTGAGGTTTAGGTTTAGGGTGAGGTTGAGGGTGAGGTTTAGGTTTAGGATTAGGCTTAGGTTTAGGGTTAGGCTTAGGATGAGGGTGAGGTTGACGGTCAGAGTCAGGTTTAGGGTGAGGGTTAGGGTTATGGTTAGGGTTAGGGTGAGGGTGAGGGTGAAGGTTAGGGTGAGGGTGATGGTGAGGATGAGGGTGAGGTTGAGAGTTAGGTTTAAGGTTAGGGTTATGTTTTGTTTTAGGCTTAGGGTTAGTGTGAGGGCTAGGGCGAGGCTGAGGTCTAGGGTTAAGTTTAGGATTAGGGTGAGGATTAAGGTTAGGGTGAGTGTTAGGTTGAGGGGTAGGGTTAGGGTTAGGGTGAAAGTGAGGGTGAGGGTTAGGTTTAGGGTGGGGGTTAGGTTTAGGTTGAGGATTAGGTTTAGAGTGACAGTGAGGGTAAGGGTTAGGTGAGAGCTAGGGTTAGGCTTAGGGTTAGGCTGAGTTTTAGGTTTGGGTGAGGGTGAGGGTGAGGGTTAGGTTCAGGATTAGGCTTAGGTTAGGCTTAGGGTGAGGTTGAGGGTGAGGGTCAGAGTTAGGTTTAGGGTGAGGGTTAGGGTTATGGTTAGGGTTAGGGTGAGGGTGAGGGTGAGGGTTAGGGTGAGGGTCATGTTGAGGGTGAGGGTGATGGTTAGGATTAGTGTGTTGGTTAGTTTTATGGTTAGGGTTAGGGTGAGGGTGAGTGTGAGGAGAGGAGTAGTGTTAGGGTTAGGGTGAGGGTTAGGTTTAATGTGAGGGTTAGGTTTAGGGTTAGGGTTAGTGTGAGGATAAGGGTTAGGGTGAGGGTTAGGGTGAGGGTTAGGTTTAGGCTGAGTTTGAGGGTTAGGTTTAGGGTGAGTGTGAGGGTTAGGTTTAGGGTTAGGGTTAGTGTTAGGCTTAGGGTGAGTGTGAGAGTTAGGTTTATGATAAGGGTTAGGATTAGACTTAGTGTGAGTGTTAGGGTGAGGATGAGGGTTCGGGTGATGATGAGGGTTAGGGTGTGGGCGAGGGTTAGGGTTACGGTGAGGATTAGGGTTGGGTTAGGTTTAGGGTTATAGTGAGGGTAAGGGTTAGGGTTAGGTTTAGGGGGAAAGTTAGGATTAGGGTAATGATTAGGGTGAGGGTTAGTGTGAGGGTGAGGTTTTGGGTTCCCTAACCATAACCATAACCATAACCCTCACTCTAACCCTTATTCTAAACCTAACCCTCACCCGAAACCTAACCCTCACCCTAACACAAACCCTCACACTAAACTTAACCCTATCACTCACCCTCACCCTCAACCTCACCCTCCCCCTAACCCTAACCCTCATCCTAACCCTTACCCTAAACCTAATGCTAACACTAAACCTCACCCTCACCCTAAACCTTACCCTCACCCTAACCCTAACCATAACCATAACCATAACTATCACCCTCACCCTTATTCTAAACCTAACCCTCACCCTAACACTAACCCTCACACTAAACTTAACCCTAACACTCACCCTCAACCTCAACCTCACCCTCACCCTAACCCTAACCCTCATCCTAACCCTAACCCTAAACCTAATGCTAACACTAAACCTCACCCTCACCCTAAACCTTACCCTCACCCTAACCCTAACCCTAACCCTCACACTAAACCTAACCTTCAACCTAACGCTAACCCTAAACCTCACACTAAACCTAAGCCTCACCCTAACCCTCAGCCTAACCCTCACCCTAAACCAAACCCCAACCCTAATCCTCACCCTATCCCTAACCTTAACCTTAATCCTCACCATAACCCTCACTCTCACCCTAACCCTAATACTAAACCTAACCCTCACCCTCACCCTCACCCTCACCCTAACACTTACCCACACCCTAACCCTCACCCTAAACTAACCCTAAAGCTAACCCTCACCATAACTTCACCCTAATCCTAATCATTACCGTAAGCCTAACCCTCACCCTCACCCTAGGCCTCACCCTAAACTTTACCCTCAATGTAACCCAAACCCTAACTCTAAACCTAACACTCACACTAACCCTAACCTTAAACCTCAGGCTAACCCTTATCCTAACCCTAAACCAAACCCTAAGGTTAACCGCCACCCTAACCCTAACGCTAACACTTAACCGCACTCTCACAATAACTGACACCCTAAACCTTATCCTCACACTAACCCTAAACCTAACCCTAACCCTTACCCTAACCCTAACCCTAACCCTAACCCTCAGCCTCACCTTCATCCTAAAACTAACCCTCACCCTAAACATCAATCTAACAATAACCCTAACCCTAACCCTAACCCTAATGCTCACCCTAACCCTAATCCTCACCTTATAGCTCACCCTCACTCTAATCCTCACCCTAACCCTAACAGTAAGCCTTTCCTAACCGAAACCCTCACCCTCACCCATGCCCTCATCCTAACCCCCACCCTCACTCAAGCCCTCACTCTAAACCTAACCCTAACCCTCACCCTCACCCTCACCCTCAGCCTAACCCTAACCATAACCCTAATCCTAACCCTAACCCTAACCCTTACACTATACCTTATCCTAACCCTAATGCTAACACTAACCCTCACCCTCACTCTAATCCTAACCCTAACCCTAACCCTCACCCTAACCCTAATCAGAATGCTAACCTTAAACCTCAACCTCACCCTAAATCTCATCCTAACCCTTACCCTCACCTTCACCCTCACCCTAATCCTAACCCTAACCCTCACACTAACCCTCACCCTACCCCTAACCCTAACCCTACCCCTCTGCCTAACCCTCACCCTAATAAAACCCTAACAGTAATCCTCACCCTATACCTAACCCTCACCCGAACCTTCACCCTAAGCCTAACCCTAACCCTAACCCTCACCCCAACCATCACCTTAAAAATCGCCCTCACCCTAATCCTCACCCTAACCCTACCCATAATCCTTTCCTAACCAAAACCCTCACCCTCACCCTACCCCTCACACTGACCCTAGCCTTCACTCATAACCTAAACCTTACCCTAACCGTCATCCTCACCCTCACCCTCAACCTCAGCCTAACCCTAACGCTAAACCTAAACCTAACCCTATCCCTATCCCTCACCCTCAATCTAACACCAACCGTA
Organism: Dipodomys merriami; assembly: GCF_024711535.1. Taxonomy (NCBI): domain Eukaryota; kingdom Metazoa; phylum Chordata; class Mammalia; order Rodentia; family Heteromyidae; genus Dipodomys; species Dipodomys merriami. Next base: position 2,164,618 of record NW_027203438.1, on the reverse strand, counting down.
ATCCTCACCCTAACCCTAACACTAACCCTAATGCTATCCGTAAACCTCACCATCACCCTAACCCCAACCATAACCCTAACACTCAACCTAACCCTAACCCTAACCCTAACCCTAATTCTAACCCTAAACCCATTCCACACCCTAACCCTCACCCGAACCTTCACCCTAAGCCTAACCCTAACCCTAACCCTCACCCAAACCATCACCTCACACTTAACCTCACCCTCACCCACATCCTCATCCTAACCCTAACCCTAACCATAATCCTCACCCTAACTCTCACACTAACACTAACCCTACCCCTACACCTCAGCCTAACCCTCACCCTAACCCTTACACTAACCCTAATCCTCACCCTAACCGTCACCCTCACCCTAACTATAATGCTAACCCTAACCCTCAACCTCACCCTAAACCTCGCCCTAACACTTACCCTGACCATAACACTATCCCTCACCCACACCCTAACCCTCACCCTAAACCCTATCCTCACCCTAATCATCAGCCTAACACTAAACTTAACCCTAACCCTAAACCTCACCCTTACCCCCACCCTAAACTTCACCCTAACCCTCACGCTAACCCTAACCCTCACTCTAACCGTAACTCTCACCCTAACCCTTAAACTCACACTAACCCTAACCCTACCCTAACCCTAACCCTCACACTAAGCCTAACATTCATCCTAAACCTAACCCTACCTCTCACCCTAACCCTAAACTTTACCCTAACGCTAACCCTCACCCTAACCCTAATGCTAACCCCAATCCTCTAACCATAAAACTAACCATAACATTAACCCTATCCCCATCCTTCAGCCTAACCCTCACCCTAATCCTAACTCTAACACTAACCCTCACGCTAATGTTACCCCTATCCCGATCCATCACACTTACCCTAACCCTCACAGACACCCTAACTCTCACCCTAACCATCACCCTCACAAGAACCCTCACCCTCAAACTAACCCTAACACTAAAAATAACCCTAACCCTCACCCTCAACTTCACCCTTACCCTAACCCTAACCTGAACCCGAACCCTCACGTTCACACTCACTCTAACCCAAACCCTAACTTTCACCCTCACCTTAAACATCACCTTAAACCTAACCCTCACCCTAACCCTAACCATAACCCTCACCCTCACCCTAATCCTAAATATAACCCTAACCTTCACCCTAAACCTCATACTAACACTCACGCTAATCCTAACCCTCACTCTTACCCCAACCCTCACCCTAATACTTACCCTCACCCTAACCCTAACCCTAACCCTCACACTAAACCTAACCCTCACACCAAATCTAAGCCTAAACCTAACCCTAATCCTAAACCAAAACCTCACACTCACCCTCAACCTAAGCTTAACCCGAACCCGAACCCTCACCCTAAAACTAACCCTCAACCTAAACATCACACTAAACTTAACCGTCAACCTAAACCAATCCCTAACCTTCACCTAACCCTAAACCTCATCCTAACCCTAACCCTAACCCTCACCTTCACACTAGCCCTCATCGTAACTATAATCCTAACAATAACCCTAACCCTTACCCTAAATCTCACCCTAACCATAACCCTAACACTCACCCTCACCCTAACCCTAAACTTAACCCTAACCCTCACTCTCACCCTCACCCTAAGCCTAACGCTAAGTCTAACCCTCACCCTAACACTCATCCTAAACCTTTCCCTCATCCTAATCCTAACAATAACCCTCACCCTTACCCTAACCGTTAAAAGAACCCTAACCCTCACAGTAAACCTAACCCTCACGCTAATCCTAAACCTCACGCTCTCCCTAACCCTAACACTAACTATAACCCTCACCCTCACCCTCACCCTCAACCTAACCCTCACCCTCATCCTCACCCTAACCCTCACCCTCACCCTAAACATCACCCTAACCTTAAACCTCACCATCACCCTAAACCTAACCCTAACCCTAACACTCACCCTAACCTCACCCTAACCCTAATGATAATCCTAATCCTCGACACTCATCCTAAACATCATGCTAACCCTTATCCTCACACTAACACTGACCCTAACCCTAACCCTCACACTAACTATAACCCTCACCTTAACCTTAACAATACCCCTCAACGTAACCCTCACACTAACCCTAAACATAACCCTAACCCTTTCCCTAACCCGAACCTTAACAGTAACCCACACGCTCATACTAAACATCACCCTAACGCTAAGACTCACCCTAACCCTATCCCTGAACATAACCCTCACTCAACCCTAATCCTCACCCTAAACCTCACCCTAACCCTAACACTAAACGTACCCTCATCCTCACACTAAACCTCACCCTAACCCTTATTCTCACCATAACCCTAACACTAATCCTAACCCTAATCCTTACCCTAAACCTAACCCTCTCCCACACCCTAACCCTCAACCTCAACCTCACCCTCACCCTCACCCTAACACTCTCCCTAAACCTAACCCTAACCCTAATCCTGAACCTAATCCTCACCCTGAAACTCACCCTAACCCTAAGCATAACAATAACCATAACACTAACCCTCACCCTCTCCATCACCCTAACTGTCACACTCACGCTAAAACTCACCCTAACCCTAAACCTACCCCTCTCCCTAACCCTAACACACAACATAAACCTAACCCTACCCCTAACCCTCACCCTCACACGAAACCTAAACCTAACGCTAACCCTCACCCTAAACCTAATCCTCACTCACACGCTCACCCTCACCCACACCCGAACCAGCATGCGCTCCCTACCCCTCAACCTCACCTTAAACATTACCCAAACACTAACCCTCACACTAATCCTAACCCTATCCCTAACCCGCACCCTAACCCTCACCGTAACACTTACCCTCACCCTATCCCTAAACATAACCCTAACCATAACCCTCACACTAACCGTAACCCTCACTCTAACCCTAATCCTAACCCTAAACCTAACCTTCAAACTCATTCTGACCCTCACCCTCAGCCTAACCCTAACTCTAACACTATTCCTAATTCTAACTGTCAGCCTCACCCTCACCCTAAACATCACCCTAACCCTCACCCTCACCCTGACCCTCACCCTATCCCTCACCCTCACCCTCACATTAACCATCAACCTCACCCTAAACCTCAGCCTAACCCTAAACCTCACCCTAACCCTGACCCTAACCCTCACCCTAACGCTAACCCTCACCCTAACCCACTCTAACCCTAACGCTAACCCTAACCCTAACCCTCACCCTAAACCTCACCCTTAACCTTATCCTCACAATAAACCTAAGCCTAAGCCTATGCCTAACTCTAACCCTAACCCTCACCCTAACCCTATCCCGACACCTCATACTAACTCTCAAACTAACCATAACCCAAACCCTAAACCTCAACCTAACCCTAACTCTAGACTTAACCCTCACCCTCACCCTAACCCTCACCGTCACCCTAACCCTCACCCTAACACTAACTCTCAACCACACCCAAACCCTCACCCTCACCCTCACCCTAACACTCACACGAACACTCACCCTCACCCTAACCATCAACCTTATAATAAACATCACCCTAACCCTAACTCTCACCCTAACCCTAACCCTAACCCTTACCTAACCCTAACCCTAAACCTAACCCTCACCCTAACACTAACCCTCACAATAACCCTAACCCTAACCCTCACCCTCACCCTAAACCTAACATTCATCCTAACCCTAAAGTTAAACCTAATGCTAAACCTAAACCTCATCCTCACCCTAACGCTCACCCTAACCCTAACCCTACCCCTCAGCCTAACCCTGACCCAAAACATAACTGTAACCCTAATCCTCACCCTAAACCTAACCTTTAAAATAACCCTCACCCAACCCCTCACCCTAACCCTCATGCTAACCCTAACCCTAACCCTCACACTAACCCTCACCCTAACCCTTATGCTCACCCAAAACCTAAAACTCACCCTCATCCTAACCCTGACCCTAACTCTGAACTACACCCTAACCTTCACCCAAAGCCTAACCCTAAACCTAACCCTCAACCTAACCCTCACAGTAACCTTAAACATAACCCTAACCCTCACCCTAAACTTTACCCTCAACCTAACCCAAACCCTAAACCTAACACTCACACTAACCCTAACCCTAACCCTCAGCGTTTTATCCTAACGGTAAAACTAAGCCTAACCGTCACACTAACCCTAACCCTAACCCTCAGCCTAACCCTCACCCTAACCCTAACCCTAATCCTAACCCTGACCCTGACCCTCACCCTATCCCTAACCCTAAACCTAACCCTCACCCTAACCCTAACCCTCATCCTTACCATTACCCTAACCCTCAGCCTAACCGTAATCCTTAACCTAATCCTAACACTCCCCCTCACCCTCACCCTAAACCTATCCCTAATCCTCACCATAACGCTAACCCTCACCCTATACCTCAAACTCAACCTAACCCTAAACCTAAACCTAACCCTCACCCTAACCCTAAAACTAACCATAAAACTCATCCTCACACTATACCTCACCCTAACCCTTACGTTCACCATAACCCTAACCCTAACCCTACCCCTAATTCTAACTCTAACCCTAACAGTCACCCACATCCTAACCCTCACTCTCACCCGAACCCTCACCCTCAACCTAACACTCAACCTAATCCTAATACTAACCCTAATACTAAACCTAACCATCACCCTCAAACTTACCCTAACCCTAACCCTAACCCTCACCCTCACCCTCACAATAACCCTCACCCTCACTCTAACCCTCACCCTAACCCTAACCCTCAACCTAATGTTAACCCTATCCCTAACCGTCACTCTCCCACTAACCCTAACGCTAACACTAACCCTCACCCGATACCTAATCCTAACCTACACACTAACCCTCTCCCTCAAACGAACCCTCACATTTCCCCCAACACTCATCCTCAACCTAAACCTCAACCTCACCCTAAACTTTCACCCAAACCCTAACCCATACCCTAAACCTAACCCTATCCCTCACCCTAACCGTAAACCTCAACCTAAATCTCAACCACACGCTAATCCTCACCATAACCGTAACCCTTAGCTAAAAGAATCCCTCACCCTAACCCTCACACTAACCCTCACACTCACCCTAGCCCTCAGCGAAAACCTATCCCTAACCCTAACCCTCACCCTTACACTTAACCTCACCCTACCCCTTACCCTCACCCTAACCCTAAACCAAACACTAATCATAATCGTCACACTAACCGTAACCCTCACCGTAACCCTAACCCTAACCCTAAACTTCACCCTCTCCCTGACCCTTACCCTCAGCCTAACCCTAACCCTAACCCTATTACTAATCCTAACCCTCACACGCACCCTCACCCTAAACATCACCCTAAACCTAACCCTCACCCCAAGCCTAAGCCGAACCCTCCCCCTAAACCTAACCTCAGCTTAACCCTCACCCTCAACCTAATCTTTGCCCTAACCCTAACCCTAAGGTAAATGAAACCCTCACCCTCACCCTCACACTAACCCTCACCCTCACCCTAGCCCTCAACCTAAGCCTAACCCTAACACTTACCCTCAACGTCACCCACCCAAACCCCCTCAGCTTAAACCTAACCCTTACCATAACCCTAACCCTAACCCTCACCATCACCCAAAAGTTCACCCTAAACCTTACCCTCACCTTGACCCTAACCCTAACACTAAACCTCACCCTCACACTCACCCTAATACTAACCCTAACACTATCCCTAACCCTCACCCTAATCCTAACCCTAACATTAACCCTAACCCTCACCCTCACCCTAAACCTCACCCTAACACTTGCCCTCACCCTCAACCTAAACCTAACCCTAACCATAACCATAACCATAACCCTCACCCTAACCCTAACCCTCACCCTAAACCTAACCCTCTCCCTCACTCTAAACCTAATCCAAATCCTAACAATAACCCTAACCCTCACCCTCACCCTAACCCTCACCCTAACTCTTACACTCACCTTCATCCTTACCGTAATCCTCACCCTCACAATCACCTTAACCCTAACCCTAACCCTAAACATAACCCTCACAGTAAACCTAAGCTTCATCCACACCCTAAACGTCACTCTCACCCTCACCATCACCCTTAACCTAACCCTCACCCTAAACCTAACCCTGAGATTAACCCTCACCCTCAACCTAACCCTCACCCTCATCCGAAAAATCACCCTAAACCTAAACCTCACCCTCAAAATAAGCATCACCCTAATCCTAACCCTCAACCTAACGCTAACTCTAACCGTCACCCTAACCCTAACACTTAACCTAACCCTAACTCTCAACTTGACCCTCACCCTAAACCTAACCCTAACCCTAACCATCACCCTAACACTTACTCTAAACCTAAGCCTCATCCTAAACCTAGACCTCACATTTACCCTAAACCTAACCATCACCCTCACCCTCACCCTCACCCTAAAACTTACCCTAACCCTAACTTTCAACCTTACCCTGACCCTTACCCTCAGGCTAACCCTAACCCTAACCCTATTCCTAATCCTAACCCTCACATGCAACTTCACCCTAAACCTAAACCTAACACTAACCCTCACCGTCACCCTCACCCTCACCGAACGCTCACCCTCACCCTAAACCTCACCATAACCCTAACCCCCACCCTAAGCCTAAGCCTAACACTCACCCTAACCCTAACCTCAGCTTAACCCTCGCCCTCAACCTAATCATCACCCTAACCCTAACCCTAACCCTAAGGTAAATGAAACCCTCACCCTCACACTCACACTAACCCTCACACTAGCCATCACCCTAACCCTAAACCTAACACTTACCCTCAACCTCGCCTTCCCCCTCCCGCTCAGCTTAAACCATAACCATAACCATAACCCTAACCCTAACCATCACACAAACCTTCACCCTAAACCCTTACCTTCACCCTGACCCTAACCCTAACCCTAAACCTCATCCTCACCCTCACCGTAATACTAACCTTAACACTAACCCTAACCCTCACCCTAATCCTAACCCTAACACTAACCCTAACTCTCACCCTCACCGTAACCCTCACCCTAACCCTTACCCTCACCCTCAACCTAAACGTAAACGTAACCATAACCCTCAACCTAACCCTAACCCTCTCATTCTCCCTCAACCTAATCCAAACCCTAACAATAACCCTAACACTCACCCTCACCCTAACCCTCACCCTAACTCTTATACTCACCCTCACCCTTATCATAACCCTCACCCTCACAATCACCTTAACCCTAACCCTTACCCTCACCCTAAACATAACCCTAACCCTAAACCTAACCCTCACACTAACCCTAAGCTTCACCCACACCCTAACCGTCACTCTCACCCTCACCCTCACCCTAAACCTTACTCTCACTCTAAACCTAACACTAACCCTAACCCTAATCCTAACCCTAACGCTCACCATACCACTCACACTAACCCTAACTCTAACCCTTAATCTCACACTCATCCTAACCCTCATTCTCACCCGAAAAATCACCCTAACCCTAAACCTCACGTTCACAATACACATCACCGTAACCCTAACCCTCAACCTAACGCTAACCCTAAACCTCACACTAAACCTAACCCTCACCCAAAACCTAACACTCACCCTAACCCTAACTCTCACCTTGACCCTCACCCTAACCCTAACCCTCACCCTAACCCTTACCCTAACCCTAACCCTCACCCTAAACGTAGCCCTCACACTTACCCTAACCCTATCCCTCACCCTCACCCTCATCCTCACCCTAACCCTAAACCTAACCTTGATCCTATCACTAAACTTCACCCTCACCCTCACCCTAACCCTCACACTCACCCTAACCCTAAACCTAACCCTCATCCTAAACTTCACCGTAAGCCTAACCCTCACCCTAATCCTCACCATAACCCTAAACCTCACCCTCATCCTAACCCTCACCCTAAATTTAGCCTCAACCTAATCCAAACCCTAACCCTAAACCTAACACTCACACTAACCCTAATCCTCATCCTCAGCCTAACCCTTATCCTAACCCTAAAACTAACCCTCACCATAACCCTAACACTAACCCTAACCCTACCCGTCACACTAACCCTAACCCTAACCCTCAGCCTATCGCTAATCCTAACCCTAATCCTAATCCTAACCCTCACCCTAACCCTAAACCTAACTCTCACCCGAACACTGAACCTCACCCTAACCCTCACCCTCACACAAAAAATCACCCTAACCCTAACCCTCACCCTAACCCTAACCCTCACACTATCCCTAACCTTAACCCTCACCCTCACCCTCACCCTAAACCTAAACCTAACACACATCCGCACCCTAATCATCACCCATACATAACCGAAAACCTCACTCTCACCCTCACCCTCACCCTAAACCTCAACCTCACACTAGCCCTCACCCTAATTCTAACCCTCACCCCAGCCTTAACCCTAAACCTCCCCTTATCCCTCCCCCTAAAACTAATCCTAACCCTAACCCTCATCCTAACACTAACGCTAAACCTAATGCTAACCCTAAAACTCACACTCACCATAACCCTTAACCTAAACCTTACCGTCACACTAAACCTAAACCTAACCCTCACACTAACCCTAACCCTCAAACTAACTCTAAACCTACCCCTCGACCTAACCCTCACCCTAAACCTAACCCTAAAACTAATCTTCAACCAATCCTTAACCATAAACAAAACCTTCACCCTAAACCTCACCCTCACCCTAACCCTAATGCTAACCCTAACCCTCAACCTCACCCTAACCCTCACCCTAATCCTTACCCTCACCCTAACCCTAAACCTCACCCTCAACCTAAACCTCACCCTAACACATACCCAAACCCTAATCCTCACCCTGACTTTACCCTCACCCTAACCCTTAGCCTAACCCTAAAACTAACCCTCACACTAACCCTAAACCTAACCCTCAGCCTAAACCTTATGCTAACCCTAAACCTAACCCTAACTCTCACCCTAAACCTAACCCTAACCCTAACACTAACCCTTACACTAACCCTAACCCCAACCCTCAACCTAACCCTAATCCTAATCCTAAAACACACCCTCACCCTGCCCTAACCCTATCCCTCACCCTAAACCTAACTCACAGTCTAATCCTCCCCATCACGCTCATCCTAACCCTAATCCTAACACTAATCCTAAACTTGATCCTCACCCTCACCTTAACCTTAACCCTATCCCTATTCCTCACCTTTACCCTAACCCTCACTCTATACCTCACCCTCACCTTAACCTTCAACCAAACCCTAAACCTCACCCTAACCTTCACCCTAACACTAACACTAACCTTACCCTCATCCTCACATTAAACCTCACTCTAACCCTTACTCTCACCATAACCTTAACCCTAATCCTTACCCTAAACCTAAACCTCTACAACACCCTAACTCTCAACCTCACCCTCACCCTCACCCTCACCCTAACACTCTCCCTAACCCTAACCCTAACCCTAATCCTAAACCTAACCCTCACCCTCAAACTCACCCTAACCCTAACCCTAAACCTAACCCTCACACTCACCATCACCCTAACCATCACACTCACCCTAAAACTCACCCTAAACCTAACCCTAACACTCTCCCTAACCCTAAACCTCAACAAAACCCTAACCCTCCCCCTAACCCTCCCCCTCACAAGAAACCTAAATCTAAAGCTAATCCTCACCCTAACCCTAATCCTCACCCACACCCTCACTCTCAACCTCACCCGAACCATCAGCCTCTCCCTACCACTCAACCTCACCCTAAACATGACCCAAGCCATAACCCTCACCCTAATCCTAACCCTAACCCTAACTCTCACCCTAAACCTTAACCTCAACCTATCCCTAATCGTAACCCTAAACATAACCCTCACAAAAACCTTAATCCTCACTCTAACCCTAATTATAACCTTAAACCTAAACTTCACCCTCACCCTGACCCTCACCCTCAGCCTAACCCTAACCCTAACACTATTCCTAATTCTAGCTCTCAGCCTCACCTTCACCCTAATCCTAAACCTAACTGCACCCTCACCCAGACCCTCACGCCAACCCTCACCCTAACCCTCACATTAACCATCAACTTCACCCTAAACATCACCCTAACCCTAAACCTCACCCTAACCCTAAACCTAACCCTCGCCCTAACGCTAACCCTCACCCCAACCCTCACTCTAACCCTAACGCTAACCCTAACCCTCAACCTCACCCTAAACCTTATCCTCACACTAACCCTAACCCTAAGCCTATCCCTAACACTAACCCTAACCCTCACCCTAACCCTATGACGACACCTCACCCTAACTATCACCCTAACCATAACCCTAAAGCTAAACCTCAACCTAACCCTAACTCTCGACTTAAAAATTACCCTCACCCTAACCCTCACCGTCACCCTAACACTCACCCTAACACTAACCCTCAACCACACCCAAACCCTCACCCTCACCCTCACCCTAACCCTCACACGAACACTCACCCTCATCCTAAACCTCAACTTTATAATAAACATCACCCTAACCCTAACTCTCACCCTAACCCTAACCCTAACCCTTACCCTAACCCTAACCCTCAACCTAACACTAACCCTCACCCTGACCCTCACCCTAACCCTAACCCTCACCATATCCCTTAACCTAACCCTAACCCTCACCCTAAACCTAACCCTCACCCTAACACTAAAACTCACACTCACCCTAACCCTAACCCTCACCCTCACCCTAAACCCAACCCTCACCCTAACGCTAAACCTAACCCTAACCATAAACCTCATCCTCACCCTAACCATCACCGTCACCGTAACACTCAACCTAACCCTAACCCTCACCCACACCCTAACCCTCACCCTCACCTGAACTCTAACCCTCACCCTAAACCTAAACCTCACCCTAAACATCACCCTAAGAATAACCCTCACCCATAACCTAACCCTAACCCTCACTCTAACACTAAAGATCACACTAAACCTCAATCTCAACATACTTCACACCTTAAAAATAACCCTAACCCTTACAAAACAGAAACCCTCATCCTCACCCTCACCCTCACCCTAACCCTCACCCTCACCCTAGCCATCAGCCTAACCTTAACCCTAACCCAATCCCTAACGCTAAACCTATCCCTTACCCTCATCCTAACCTCACCCACACCCTAAAACTAACCCTCACCCTAAAAGTCACCCTATCCCTAACTCTAACACTAACCCTAACCCTCATCCTAAACCTCACCCTAACCCTATCCCTACACCTCACCCTAACTCTCACCCTAACCCTAACCTTAACCATCCCCCTAACCCTAACCCTAAACCTAACCCTCACCCTCACCATAACACTCACTGTCACCCTAACCCTAACCCTCAAGCACACCCTAACCCTCATCCTCACCCAAACCTTCACCCTCACCCTAACACTCGCACTCACCCTAACCCTCACCCTCACAATAAACATCACCCTAACCCTACCCCTCAGCCTAACCCTAAACCTCTACCTAACTCTAACCATCACCCTGACTCTCACCTATCCCTAACCCTAACCCTAAACTTCACACCAACCCTTAGCCTAACCCTAAGCCTCACCCTAAACGTAGCCCTCACCCTAACACTAACCCTCACAGTAAACCTAAACTTAACCCTCACCTTCACCCTCACCCTCATCCTAACCCTAATCCTAATCCTAACACTAAAGAACACCGTCACCCTGACCCTCACTCTCACCCTAACCCTAACCTTAACGCTAACCCTCATCCTAACACTAACGCTAACCATAACCCCCACCTTAACCTAAACCTCACCCTAACCCTTACCCTTACCATAACCCTAACCCTAACCCTAACCCTAATCCTCACCCTAACCCTAACCCAAGCCCACATCCTAACCCTCACCATTACACGAACGCTCATCCTCACCCTAACACTCACACTGACCCTAACCCTTACCCTAATCCTAAACCTAACCCTCAATCTCACCCTCACCCTAAGAATAAACCTAGCCCTAACCCAAAACCTAACACTCACCCTAACCCTAAACCTAACCCTCACCCTAACGCTCACCCTATCCCTAACGCTAACCCTACACCTCACACTCAGCTTAACCCTCACCCTAACACTTATCCCCTCACTAACCCTAATCCTAATTCTAATGCTAAACCTCACACTAACCCTAATCCTCACACTAACCCTCACTCTATCCCTAACTCTAACATTAACCCTAAACCTAACCCTCACCCTCACCCTCACCCTAACGCTCACCCTCACCATAAACATCACCCTAAACCTAATCCTCACCCTAAACCTAACCCTAACCCTCACCCTAAACTTAACCCTCACCCTAACACTCACCCTAAACCCTAACTCTAACCCTACACCTGACCCTCACCCTAACCCTCACGCAAACCCTTATCCTCACACTAACCAAAACACAAATCCTAACCCTAACCCTCACACTAAGAGTAATCCTCCCCCTATCCATAACCCTAACCCTAACCCTCACCCTCACCCTAAGTCTAATGCTAACCCTAACTCTCACCCTAACCCTAATCCTCACTCGAAACCTTACCAACATCCTAAACCTAACCCTCACCCTCACCCTAAATCTCATCCTAACCCGCAAACTAACCCTAACCCTAAACCTAACGCTCACCCTAACCCTCACCCTAACCCTAACCCTAACCCTAACCCTCAACATAACCCTAAGCCTCACACTCACCCTAACGCTTACCCTCACACTAAGCCTATCCCTGTCCCTAACCCTAACCCTAACTCTCACCAGAACACTCACCCTCACCATAACACTCACTCTCACTCTAAATATCACCCTAAACCTAACACTCACCCTAAGCCTAACCCTAAACCTCACACTAACCCTAAACCTCACCGTAAACCTACCCCTCACCCTAACCCTAACTCTAACACTCACCCTCACCCACACCATTACCCTAACCCTAACCCTCATCCTAGCACTCACCCTCACTCCCACACTCACCCTCACCCTAACCCTAACCATAACCCACATTCTCACCTTAATTCTCACCCTAACCCTAACCCAAACCCTCACCCTAATTCTCATCCTAACACTAACGCTAACCCTAACCCTCACCTTCACCCAAACCTCACCCTAACCCTTTCCCTCACCATAACCCTATCCCTAACCCTAACCCTAATCCTCACCCTAACCCTAACTTTCGCCCACATCCTAAACCTCACAATTACCCTCTCATCCTCACCCTAACACTCACACTTACCCTAACCCTAACCATCATCCTAAACCTAACCCTCAACCTCACCCTCACCCTAAGCCTAAAACTAGACCTAACCCTAAACCTAAACCTCACCCTCACCCTAAACCTGACCCTCACCCTAATGCTCACCCTATCCCTAACGCTAACCCTACACCTCACCCTCAGCCTAACCCTCACCCTAACCCTTATCCTCACACTAACCCTAACCCCAATCCTAACGGTAAACATCACACTAACCCTAATCCTCACATTATCCCTCACTCTAACCCTAACATTTACCCTAAACCTAACTCTCACCCTCAACCTCACCCTAACACTCACCCTTACCATAAACATCACCCTAACCCTAATGCTCACCCTAAACCTAACCCTAACCCTCACCCTAAACTTAACCCTCAACCTAACACTCACCCTATCACTTACGCTCACCCTACACCTCACCTTCACCCTAACCCTCACGGTAACCCTTATCCTCACACTATCCCCAACCCTAACACGAACCCTCACCCTAACCTTAACCTCACCCTAAGTCTAATGCTGAACCTCACTCTCAATCTCACCCTAACCCTCACCCTAAACCTTAGCCTCTTCCTAACCCTAACCCTCAACAACACCCTAAAACTCACCCTAACACTTACTCTCACCCTAACCCGCAAACTGACCCTAAACCTAACCCTAAACCTAACCCTAACCCTCACCCTAACCCTAACCCTCACCCTCATTCTAACCTTCACCCTAACCCTTACCCTCACACTAACCCTATGCCTGTCCCTAACCCTAACCCTAACACTCACCAGAACACTCACCCTCACCCTAAACCTCACTCTCACTCTAAACACCTTAAACCTAACCCTCACCCTAACCCATACCCTCACCCTAATTCTCACCCTGAACCTGACCCTAAACCTTACCTAACCAAAAACCTCACCCTCACCTTCACTATCACCATAAAACTCAACCTCACCCTAGCACTCACCCTAACACTAACCTTCACCCTAACCCTAACCCTACCCCTCACCCTCACCGTAACCCTAATCCTAAACATAACAATAAGACTCATCCTAACCCTAAACCTAAATCTAATTATAAACCTCACACTCACACTAACCCTCACCCTAACCCTTACCATCACCCTAACCCTAACCCTAACCCCCACACTAAACCTAACACTAACTCTAACCCTAACCCTACCCTTCAGCGTAACCCTCACCCCAAACTTAACCCTAACTTTAATCCTCACCCTATCCTTACTCAAACCCTCACACTAACACTCCCCCTCACCCTAACCCTCACCCTAACACATATTCACAACTTAACCCTCACCCTAACCTTAAACCTAAACCTAACCTTAATCCTCACACTCACCCTCACCCACACCCTCACCCTAATATTAACCCTCATCCTAACACTCACCCTCACCCTCACCCACACCCTAACTCTAACCCTAACCCTAACCCACAACCTCAACCTAATTCTCACCCTGAACCTGAACCTAAAGCTTACCTAAACAAAAACCTCACCCTCACCCTCACCCTCAACCTAAACCTCACCCTCACCCTAGCCCTCAAACTAACCCTAACCCTCACCCTAACCCTAACACTAAACTTAACACTAAACCTCACCCTCACGCTCACCCTCACCGTAACCCTAAACCTAACCCTTACCCTCACCCGAACCCTCATCCTAACCCTCACCCTCACCCTAACTCTAATGCTAACACTACCTCTCACCCTAACCCTAACCCTCACCGTAAACCTCACTCTAAACCTTACCCTCATCATAACCCTAAACCTAACTCTAACCCTAATCCTCACCCTAACCCTAACCCTCGCCCATACCCTAACCCTAACCATAAGCTGAATCCTCATCCTAACACTAACACTCACACTAACCCTAACCCTAACCCTAATCTGAAACCTAACCCTCTCCCTCAACCTCACACTCAACCTAACCCTAACCCTAAACCTAACCCTCAAACTCAACCTGACCCTCACCCTAACACTCACCCTCACCATAAACATCACCCTAACCCTCACCCTAAACCTAACCCTCACCCTAACGCTCACCCTATCTCTAACGCTAACCTTACACCTCACCCTCAACCTAACCCTAACTCTAACCCTTATCCTCACACTAACCCTCACCCTAACCCTAACCCTCACACTTAACCTAATGCTGACCCTATTCCTAACCCTCACCCTAACCCTCACCCTCACGCTAACACTCTTGCTAACCATGCCTCTCACCCTCCCACTAACCCTCACCCTAAACCTCACCCTAAACCTTACCCTCACCCTGACCCTTAAAATAACCCTAAAAATAACCCTGACGCTCACCCTTTCCCTCGCCCTTGCCCTAACCCTAACCCTCACCCTCACCCTCACCCTAAACCTCACCCTAACCCTATGCCTAACCCTAAAACTAACCCTATCCATACCCTAACCCACACACTAAACATCACCCTATCCCTAACCCTAACCCTAATCCTTACCCTCATCCTAACCCTCATCCTAAACCTAATTCTCACCCTGAACCTGACCCTAAAGCTTATCTAACCAAAAACCTCATCCTCACCCTCACCATCAACCTCAACCTAAACCTCACCCTAGCCCTCACCCTAACCCTAACCCTCACCCTCACCCTCAACCTCAACCTAACCCTCACCCTCATCCTAGCCCTCACCCTAACACTAAACCTACCCCTCACCCAACCCATCACCCTAACTCTAACACTCACCCTAACCCTAACCCAAACCCTAACGCTATCCTAACCCTAACCCTACCCCTTACCCTAACTCTTACCCTAACTCTCACCCTCACCCTAAACCTAACCATAATCCTCACCCTCAATCTAACCATAACAGTCACCCTAACAGTCAATCTAACCCTAACCCTCACCCACAACCTAAACCTCAACCTCACCTGAAAGCTAACCCTCACCCTAACCCTAAACCTCACCCTAAACATCACACTAAACCTAACCCTCACCCAAATCCTAACCCTAACCCTCACCCTCACCCTAACCCTAACCCTCACCCTATTCCTAACGCTAACCCTAACCCTCACCCTCACACTAACCCTCCCCCTAATCCTATCCATACACCTCACCGTAACTCTCACCCCACACCTAACCCTAACCCTAAACCTCACCATAACCGTAAACCTAAATCTAACCCTCACCCTCACCCTAACCCTCACCGTCACCCTAACGCTCACCCTAAACCTAACCCTCAACCACACCCTAACCCTCACACTCACCCGGACCCTCACCCTCACCCTAACATTCACCCTCACCCTCATAATATACATCACCCTAACCCTAACCCTCAGCCTAACCCTAACCCTCACCCTAACCCTAACCCAAAACTTAACACTAAACCTCACCCTCACCCTCACCCTCACCCTAAACCTAACCCTAAACCTAACCCTCACCCGAACCTTCATCCTAACCCTCATCCTCACCCTAACTCTAATGCTAACCCTACCTCTCACCCTCACCCTAACCCTCACCCTAAACCTCACCCGAACCTTTACCCTCACCATAACCCTAACCCTAACTCTAACCCTAATCCTCACCTTAAACATAACCCTCGCCCACACCCTAACCCTCACCATAAGCTGAACCCTACCCTCACTCTAACACTCACACTAACCCTAACCCTAACCCTAACCCTTAACCTAACCCTCAATCTAACGCTCACCCTATCCGTAACGCTAACCCTGCACCTCACCCTCAACCTAACTCTCAATCTAACCCTTTTCCTCACTCTAACCCTAACCCTAACCCTCACACTAAGCCTAATCCTCACCCTATTCCTAATCATCACCCTAACTCTTACCCTCACCCTACCACTCATGCTAACCCTAACCCTCACCCTCAACCTAACCCTCACCCTAAGCCTCACCCTAAACCTTACCATCAGCCTAACCCTTAAAATAACCCTATACCTAACCCTAACGCTCACCCTATCCCGCACCCTAGCCCTAACCCTAAAACTCACCCTCACCCTCACCATAACCCTATCCCTAACCCTAACCCTAACCGTAACTCTGACTTGAACACTCACGCTCACCCTAACCCTCACACTAAACATCATCCTATCACTAACCCTCACCCTAAACCTTACCCTAATCCTAACCCCCACCGTAACCCTAAAAATCACCGTAACCCTAACCCTCACAATAACCCTAACCCTAACGCTCACCCTCACCCTCACCCTCACCCTAACCCTCATCCTAACACTAACCCTCACCCGCACCAACACCCTCAAACGAACCCTAACACTAACCCTACCCTAACCCACACCTTTACATTAATATTCACCCTAAAACTAGCCCTAACCCTTACCTAACCAAAAACTTCACCCTCACCCATACCCTCACGCTATCCCTCACCCTCACCGTAGCACTCACACAAACACTAACCCTCACCCTAACCCTAGTACTAACCCTCACCCTCACCCTAACCCTAACCATAAACCGAACCCTAACACTCATCCTAACCCTAACCCTAAACCCAATTCTAACCCTAAACCTCACACTCACTCTAACCCCCACCCTAAACCTAACCCTAACCCAAATCCTCACCCTATCCTTAACCTTAACCCAAAACCTCACCCTGTCCCTCACTCTCACCGTAACCCTCACACTTACCCTTACCCTCACCACCCTAACACTCACCCTCACCCTAACCCTCACCCTAAACTTACCCACAACCTAACACTCACCATAAACCTAACTATAAAACTAACTTTCACCTTAACCTCAATCTAACCTTCAGCCTCACCCTCACCCTAACCCTCACCCAAATATTTACCCTCACCCTAACACTTACGCTAACCCTAACCCGAACCCTTACCCTCATCCTAAACCTAACCCTCACCCTCACCCTCTCCATCACCCTCAGCCTAACCATAATCCTAACCCTAATCATAACCCTCACCCTCACCCTCACCCTAACTCTAACCCTAAATCTAACCATAACAGTCACCCTCACTCTCACCCTAACCCTAAACGAATCCCTAACCCTGACCCTAGCTCTAAACCTCACCCTGTACCTCACCTTCACCCTAATCCTAACCCTAACCCTCATCCTCAAACTAAACCTCAAACTAAACCTTACCCTCACCATAACCCTAACCCTAACCCTAACCCTAACCCTAATCCTCACCCTAACCTTAATCCTCATCCACACCTAACTTGAACCCGAACCCATACACTGACACTCACCCTAACACTAACACTAATCCTAAACCTATCCCTAACCCTCAAACTCACCCTAAACCTAACCCTCCACATCACCCTCACCCTCACCCTCACACTCACCCTAAACCTCACACTAACCATACCCGTACCCCTCTCCCTACCCGTCTCCCAAACCCCAACCCTAACCCTAACCCTCAACTTAACCTTAACCCTACCTCTAACCCTCACCCTAACCTCACACTAACCCTAAACCTAAAGCTAACCCTCACCCTAACCCTAATCCTCACCCACATCCTAACCCTCACATTCACCGGAACCCGAACCCTCACCCAAACCCTCATCCTCTCACTGACCCTCACCCTCACCCTAAACATCACCCAAATCGTAACCATCGGCCTAATCCTAACCCTAACCATAACCCTAACCCTAACCTTAACACTAACCCAAACACTAAACATAACCATAACGCTCACACTAACCATAACCCTCACCATAACCCTAACCCTAACCATAGCCTAACCCTAACCTTCACCCTCACCCTCAGCCTAACCCTAACCCTAAAACTAATCTTAACCATGACCCTCACTCTCACCCTCACCCTCATTCTAACCCTCACTCTCATCCTGATCCTCAAAATCACACTTACCCTTACACTAACCCTAACCCTAACACTAAACCTCAACCTCACTTTCACCCTCAACTTCAGCCTAACCCTAACCCGAATCCTAACCCTAACCCTAACCCTCACCCTCACCCTCACAATCACACTAACCCTCACCCTAAACCTAACTCTCACCCTCACCCTAACCCTAATGATAACCATTACTATCACGCTCACCCGAACCTTCACCCCAAACCTCCCTCTAATCCTTACCCTATCACTAACCCTAACTCTAACCATAATCTTCACCATAAACTAACCTTAACACTAACCCTCACCCTCATCTGAACCCTCACCCTCACCTGAACCATCATACTTACACTAAACCTCACCCTAAACATCCCCCAAAACCTAACACTCACCCTAACCCTTACCCTAACCCTAAACCTCAACCTCACCCTAACCCTCACCCTAACACTTAACCTCACTCTAAACCTAACCCTAACCCTAACCCTCACACTCACCCTAAAACTCACCCTAACACTACCCCTATCCCTCTCCCTAACCCTCACCCTATCTACCCCTAAACCTAACCATAACCCTACCCGTAACCCTCACCCTCACAATAACCCTAAACCTAACGCTAACCCTCACCCTAAACATCACCCAAACCCTAATCCTCACCCTAACCCTAACCCTATCTCTAACCCTCACCCTAACCCTCACCCTAAAACTTATCCTCACCCTAACCCTAACCATAACCTTCACCGTCACCCTGACCCTCACCCTCAGACTAAACCTAATCCTAACCCTATTCCTAAACCTAATCCTCACCCTCATCCTAATCCTAACCCTATCCCTAACCCTCAACCTCACCTTCCCCCTCACCCTCACCCTAAACCATACCCTCACCCTCACCCTGAAACTAACCCTCAACCTCACCCTAAACATCACCGTAAACCAAACCTTCACCATAACCCTAACGCTAACCCGAACCCTCACGCTCACCCTAACCTACACCCTAAACCTTATCCTCACACTTACCCTCACCCTAAACCAACCCTAACCCTCACACTAACCCTAAAACTCACCCTAACCCTATCCCGAAACCTCACCCTAACTCTGACCCTAAACAATCCCTAACCCTAAAACTCACCCTAACCCTAACCCTAAACCTAACCCTCAGCCTCACCCTAAACCTCAACGTCACGCTTACACTCACCCTAACCCTAACCCTCAACCATACCCTAACCCTCACCCACACCCAAACCCTCACCCTCATCTGAGGACTCGCCCTCACTCTAACCCTCACACTCACAATAAACATCACCCTAACCCTAATTCTCACCTTAACACTATCCCTAACCCTCAACATAAAACTAAACCTCAACCTAACCATAACCCTCACTCTGACCCTCACACTAACCCAACCCTAATCCTAACCCTCACTCTAACACTCACCCTAACCCTAACCCTAAACCTTATACTCACCCTAACCCTCACCATAACCCTTATCCTCATCCGTTCCCTAACCCTATCCCTACCCCAAACACTAACCCTAACCTTCACCCTAACCCTCACCCTCACCCTCACCCAAACCCAAACCTTAACCGTAACCCTCGCCCTCACCATCACCCTCAACCTAACATCAACCTCACCCTCACACTAACCCTCACCCTCACCCTAAACATCAACCTAAACCTAACCCTCACATTAACCCAAACCCTAACCCTCACCCTAACCCTAACGATAAACCTAACCCTCACACTCAACCTAACCCTCACCCTAACATTTATCCTCACACTAACCCTAATATCCCTAACCCTTACCCTCACACTAACCCTAACCCTCACACTAACCCTAAACCTAACTCTAACCCTAACCCTCACCCTAACCCTAACCCTTTCCCTAACGCTAACCCTAACATTAACACTCACCCTCATACTAAATATCACTCTAACGGTAACCGTCACCCTAACCCTAACCATAACCTTCACCCTAACCCTACCCCTCAACCTAACCCTCACACTCACCTAATCCTCACCCAAACTCTAACCCTAACCCTTACCTAAATGAAACCCTCACCCTCACCCTCACCCTCAACTTAACCCTCACCATAAACCTTACCCTCACCCTAAAACTAACTCTAACCCTCAGCCTAAACCTAAAACTCACCCTAACCCTAAACCTAACCCTCACCCTAACCCTCATCCTAACCCTCACCGTAAACCTAACCCTAACCCTAAAACTCACCCTAACCCTCACCATCACCCTAACACTTAACCTAAACGAAACTTTCACCGGAACCCTAAATCTTATGCTAACCCTAAGCCTCACCCTAAACATCACCCTAACCCTAACCTTCAACCGAACCCTCACCCTCACAATAAATATCACACTAACCCTACCCCTCAGCCTAACCCTAACCCCCTACCTAACCTCAATCCTCACCCTGACCCTCACTCTAATCCTAACCCTCACCCTAACCCTTACCCTAAAACTAACCCTCAACCTAAACCTCACCCTCACCCTCACTCTCACCCTCACAATAACCCTAACCCTAATACTAACACTGAACCTCACCCTCATCCTCACCCTAACCCTAACCCTAAACCTAAACCTTACGTTCAGTCTCACCCTAACCCTCACTCTCACCCCAAACCTCACCCTAAACCTACCCATACCCCTCTCCCTAAAAATCATCCTAACCCTAAACCTAACCCTAACCCAAACCCTAACCCTAAACCTAAGCCTAACCCTCACACTAACTCTAAACCTAATGTTAACCCTAACCCTAATCCTAACACACACCCTAACCCTCAAACTCACCTGAAGCCTCACCCTCACACGAACCCTCAGTCTCACCCTAAACCTCACCCTAAACCTCACCCAACCCTAGCCCTCACCCTAACCCTAATCCTAACACTCACCCTAACCCTCACCTTAACCCTTATCCTCACCCTAAACCTAATCCTAACACTAGCCATAACCCTCACACTAGCGGTAAACCTTACCCTAACCCTAACCATAACCATAACCTTCACCGTCACACTCACACTAAAACTAACGCTAACCCTAACGCTCACCCTCACTCTCGCCCTCACCCTCAACCTAACCTACACCGACACCCTTAATATCACCACAACCCTATACCTCAACCTAACCCTCACCCTCCCCTAAACCTCACTCTAACCCTAACCCTCACCCTAATCCTAACCCTCACCCTCAATTTCACCCTCACTCTAAGCCTAAACCTAACCCTAACCCTAATCCTAACCCTAACCCTAAACCTCACCCTAACCCTAACCCTAAACCTAACCCTCACCCTCACCCTAACTCTCACGGTCACCCTAACACTCACCCTAACCCTAACCCTCAAATTAAACCAAACCCTGACCCTAACTAACCCTCACACTAACCCTAACCCTAATTCTCGACCTCACCCTCACCCTCAAAATACCCCTAACCCTAACCCTAATCCTAAAACTGACCCTCACCCTCACCATCAACCTAACCCTAACCATAACCCTAACCCTTACCCTCACTCTCACCCTAACCCTCACACTCAACCTAAATCTCACGCTACCCCTACCCCTACCCCTCTACCTAACCCTCACCCTAACCATAAGCCTAACCCTAACCCCAAACCTAACCCTACCCCTAACAATCACCCTCACACTAACCCTAAACCTAATGTAAACCCTCACCCTAACCCTAATCCTCACCCACACCATAACCCTCAACCTCACCTGAAGCCTCACCCTCACCCAAACCGTCTTCCTCACACTAAACTTCAACCTAAACATCACCCAAACCATAACTGTCACCCTAACCTAACCCTAACCCTCACCCTCACACTAACCCTCACCCTAACCCTTATCCTCACCTTAACCCTAACCCTAACACTAAGCATAACCTTCACACTAGCCATAAAAGTTACCCTAACCCTAACCCTAACCATAACCTTCATCCTCACCCTCATCCTAAAACCAACCCTAACCCTAAACCTCACCCTAACCCTCGCACTCACACTCACCCTAACCTTCAACCTCACCCTAAATATCACCCTAACCCTAACCCTCACCTTAATCCTACACCTCAACCTAACCCTCACCCTCCCCTAACCCACACACTAACCCTAACACTTACCCTAACCCTAACCCTCACCCTAATCCTAACCCTCACCCTCACTTACACCCTCACTCTAAGCCAAACACTAACCCTGACCCTAATCCTAACCCTAACCCTAGACCTCACGCTAACGCTAACCCAAACCATCACCCTCAACCTGACCCTCAGCCGCACCCTCAACCTAACCCTCACACTCACACTCACCCTTACCCTAACCCGCAACCTCACTTTAAACATCACCCTAACCCTAACCCTCACCCTAACCCTAACCTTAACCCTCACCCTAACCCTAACCCTAACCCTAACGCTATACCAAAACCTCACCGTCACCCTAACCCTAACCCTAACACTTATCCTCACACTAACACTAACCCTAACCCTCACCCTCACCCTCTCCCTCACCCTAACCCTCAATCTAACCCTAATCCACCACCATAACCATAACCCTAACACTCATCCTCACCCTAACCCTAACTTTAACCCTAACCTTCACCCTAACCCTCACACTAACACTCACACTAATCCTAACACTAACCGTCAGCCTAACCCTTATCCTAAGCATAACCCTAACACTAACCCTCTATCTCTCCCTCACCTTCACCCTAATATTTACCCTAACCCAAACTTAGTCCTAACCCTCACACGAAACCTAACCCTCACCCTAACTCTAACCGTAAACTTAACCCTAATCCTAAACCTCACCCTCAAAGTCACCCTCACCCTATGCCTAACCCTCACCCTCAACCTCACCCTAACACTTACCCTCAAACTTAACATCACGCTAACCCCAACCCTCATCCTAACACTAACCCTAACCGTAATTCTAACCCTAAACCTTACACTCACCCTAACCCTCACCCTAACCCTTACTGTCACCTTAACACTAACCCTAACCCTCACACTAAACCTAACCCAAACACTAACTCTAACCTTACCCCTCAGCCTAACCCTCACGCTAAACCAAACCATAACCCTAATCCTCACCCTGTCCTTAAACTTAACACAAACACTCACCCTAACCCTTACCCTCACGCTAACCCTAATGCTAAACCGAAACCTCACCCTCAGCCTAATCCTCACCATAACCCTTACACTCACAACCTAACCCTAAACCTCACCCTCAACCAATTCCTCACCCTAACACTTACCCACACCCTAAACTTGACACTTATCCTAACCCTAAACCAACGTTCACCCTAATCCTCAGCACAACCCTAACACTCAACATCACCCTAACCCTCACCCTAAGCTTAACCCTCACCCTACTCCATAACCTAACACTAAACCTAACCCTCACACTAATCCTAAACATAACCGTCAGCCTAACACTTATCTTAACCCTAAACCTGACCTTAACCCTGACCCTAACCCTAACTCTCACACTAATCCTAACACTAACCGTCAGCCTAACCCTTATCCTAAGCATAACCCTAACACTAACCCTCACCATAAACCTAACCCTAACCCGTATCCTAACCCTAACCCTCACCCTCACCATCCCTATCACTCTCAGGCTAACCCTAACTCCAACACTAAACCTAACCATAACACTCACCCTCACCCTCACACTCACACTCACCCTAACCCAAACCCTAACCCTACCCCTAACCCTCACCCTAACCCTCACCTTAATCCCAACGATAAACCTAACACTCACACTCAACCTAACCCTCACCCTAACACTTATCCTCACACTAAAAATAACTCTAACCCTAACCCTTACCCTCACACTAACCATTAACCTCACCCTTACCCTAAACCTACCGCGCACCCTAACCCTCACCCTAACCCTAACCCTAACCCTAACCCTTTCCCTAGTGCTAACCCTAATAGTAACCCTCACCTTCATACTAAACATCAAACTAACCCAAATCCTCACCCTAACCCTAACGCTAACCCTCACCCTAACCCTACCCCTCAACCTAAACCTTACCCTCCCCTAATCCTCACCCTAACTCTAACGCTAACCCTTACCTAAACGAAGACCTGACCCTCACCCTCACCCTCAAGCTAACCCTCACCCTCACATTATCCCTCACCCTAAACTTAACCATAACCCTCACCCTCACCCCAAACCTCACCGTCACCCTAACACTCAACCTAACCCAAACACTCACCCACACACACTCACCCGAAGCCTAAAACTTACCCTAACCCTAAACCTCACCCTAAACATCAGCCAAACCCTAACCCTCAACCGAACCCTCATCCTCACCCTAAGAGTCACCCTCACCCTAAACTCCACCCTCACAATAAACATCACCCTAACCCTACCCCTCAGCCTAACCCTAACCCACTACCTAAACCTAACCCTCACCCTGACCCTCACCCTCACCGTAACCCTAACCCTAACACTCACCCTAACCCTTACCCTAACCCTAACCCTCACACTAAACCTAACCTTAACCCTTACCCTCACCATAACCCTAAACCTAACCCTAACCCTAACACTAACCCTAACCCTCACCTTCACCCTAAACCTCACACTGACCCTTACCCTCACCATAACCCTAACTGTAACCCAACCCTAATCCTCACCGTAAACCTAACCCTTGCCCACAACCTAACTATCACAATCACCCGAACCCTCATCCTCAACCTAACACTCACATTAACTCTAACCCTAACCCTCATCATAAACTTAACCCTCACCTTCACCCTCACCCTAAGCCTAATCCTAAACCTAACCCTTAACCTAACCCTCACCCTCAAACTAAACCTAACCCTCACCCTAACGCTCACCCTATCCCTAATGCTAAACCTACCCCTCAACCTCACCCTAACCCTCACCCTAACCCTTATCCTCACCCTAACCCTCACCCGAACACTAACACTAACCCTCACATTAAAACTAATCTTAACCCTATACCTCACCCTAACCCTAACCCTAACCCAAAACCTAACCCTCACACTCACCCTAACCTTCATCCTAACACTTACCTTCAACCTAACCCTATCCCTAACCCTCACCGTAACCTTAAACCTCAACCTAAACCTGACCCTCACCCTAACCCTAACCCTAAACCAAACCCTTACACTAAACCTAAACCTCACCCTAAACCTAACCCTCTGCATAACAGTAACCGTCACACTAACCCTAACACTAAGCCTCACCCTCACCCTCACCCTCACCCTCACACTAACCCTAACCCTCACCCTAACCATAACAGTAAACCTAATGCTAACCCTAAAACTCACCCTCACCCTAACCCTCACCCTAACCCTTACCCTCACCCTAACCCTAACTCTAACCCTCACACTAAACCTAACACTCAACCTAACCCTATACCTACCACTCAGCCTAACCCTCATCCTAAATCTAACTCTAAATCTAATCCTCACTCTATCCCTAAACTTAACCCTAACCCTCAACCTCACCCTAACCCTCATGCTAACCCTAACCTTCACCCTCACCCTCACCCTCACCCTAACCCTTAGCCTCACCCGAAACCCAAATCTCACCCTTATGCTAACCCTCACCCTAACCCTTACCTACACTCTAAACCTCACCCTAAGCCTAACCCTAAACCTAACACTCACCCTAACCCTCACCCTTACCCTAAACATAATCTAACCCTAACCCTCAGCCTAATCCTCACCCAAACCCTAAACCTCACCCTCACCATAACCCTCACCCTAACCTTTACCCTCAACTTAAACAAAACCCTAACCATAAAACTAACAGTCCCAATAACCCTAACCCTAACCCGCAGCCTAACCCTTATCCTAACCCTAAAAATAAACCTAACCCTCACTCTCATCCAAACCCTTAGCCTAAACCTAACCCTCACACTAACCCTAACCCTAACCTTCAGCCTAACCCTCACCCTACCCCTAAACCTAACCCTAACCCCCACCCTCACCCTCACCCTAAACCTAACCATCACCCTAACAATAACCCTAACCCTTAATGTCACCCTCACCCTCATCCTAACCCTAATCCTTACCCTATTCCTAACCCTCACCCTCACCCTAACGCTAAACCTAACACTCACCCTCACCCTCACCCTAACCCTCACCATAGCGCTAACCCTCACCCTATACCTCAACCTCACCCTGAACCTAAATCTAACCCTAAGCCTCACCCTAAAACTCACCCTAAACTTAACACTAACCCTAACCTTCATCCTCACACTATACCTCACCCTAACCCATACCTTCACAATAACCCTAACCCTAACCCTAACCCTAACCCTATTTCTCACCCTATTTCTAACATTCACCCACACACTCAACCTCACACTCACCTGAACCCTTATCCTCAACGTAACACTCAACCTAACCCTGACCCTAACCCTAATATTAAACCTAACCTTAACCCTCACGCACACCCTCACAATAACCCGCACCCGCACCCTAACCCTCACCCTAACACTAACCCTAACCCTAACGCTCAACCTAATTCTAACCCTATCCCTAACCCTCACCCTCCCACTAACCCTAACCCTAACGCTAACCCTCACCCTAAACCTAATCCTCACCCAAACCCTAACACTCTCCCTCACCCGAACCCTCACCTTTCCCCGAACACTCATCCTCACCCTAACCCTTGCCCTCACCCTAAACATCACTGAAGCCCTAAGCCTTACCCTAAACCTAACCCTAACCCTCACCCTAACCATAACCCTCAACCTAACCCTCAATCTCACGTTAATCCTCACCATAACCCTAACCCTTACCTAAAAGAATCCTTCACCGTAACCCCCACACTAACCTTCTCCCTCACCCTAGCCCTCAGCCTAAACCTGGCCCTCACCCTAACCCTCTCCCTCACCCTTAACCTCAACCTAACCCTTACCCTCAGCCTAACACTAACGCTAACCCTATTCCTAATCCTAACCCTCACATGCACCCTCACCCTAAACCTAACCCTAACCCTCACCCTAACCCTAACCTCAGCTTTACCCTCACCCTCAACCTAAACTTCACCCTAACCCTAACACTAAGGTAAATGAAACCCTCACCCCCACCCTCACACTAACCCTCACACTCACCCTAGCCCTCGCCCTAACCCTAAAACTATCCCTTACCCTCAACCTCCCCCTCCCTCTCCCCCTCAGCCTAAACCTAGCCCTAAACATAATCCTAATGCAAACCCTCACCATCACCCAAACCTTCACCCTAACCCTTACCCTCAAACTTACCCTAAACCTAACACTCCCCCTCCCCCTCACCCTCACCCTAATCCTAACGTTAACCCTAACCCTAACCACTAACCCTCTCTGTCACCCTCATCATAATCCAAACCCTAACAATAACCCTAACCCTCACCCTCACTCTAACCCTCACCCTAACACTTACACTCACCCTCACACTAACCGAAACCCTCACCCTCATCATCACCCTAACCCTAACCCTTACCCTCACCATAACCCTAACCCTAACCCTAAACCTAAACCTCACACTAACCCTAATCTTCACCCACACCCTAACAGTCACTCTCACCCTCACCCTAAAACTTACCCTCACCCTAAAACTAACCCTAACCCCCCAACCTAACCCTAACTTTAACCCTTAACCCTCACACTCATCCTAACCCTCAAACTCACCCGAACAATCACCCTAACCCTAACACTCACCCTCAAAATAAACATCAACCTAAACCTAACCCTCAACCTAACGCTAACCCTAACACTCACCCTAACCCTAACACTCACCCTGACTCTCGCACTTACACTAACCCTAACCCTAACCCTCACCCTAACCCTCACCCTCACCCTAAACATCACCCTAACCCTAACCCTAACCCTCACCCTAAACCTAACCTCAGCTTAACCCTCACCCTCACTCTAATCCTCAACCTAATCCTAACCCTTATCTAACCGAAACCCTCCCCCTCCCCTCCCCCAACCCTAACCCTAACCCTAACAATAACCATAAATCTATACCTAACCCTAAACCTAAAACTCACCCTGAACCTAATCCTAACCCTAACCCTCACCCTCACAATCACCCTGATTCTAACCCTCACTCTCACTCTGACCCTCAACATCAGACTAACCCTCACACTAACCCTAACCATCATCCTAACCCTAACCCTTAACCTCACATTCACCCTCACCCTCAGCCTAACCCTAATTCTAACTCTAATCCTAAACCTACCACCCACCCTCACCCTAACCCTCACCCTAACCATTACCCTCACCGTAACCCTAACCCTCATCCTCACACTAACGCTCACACTAACACTTACCCACACCCTAATCCACACCTCAACCCTAAGCCTAAACCTAATCCTCACCCTAACCCTCACCCTAAGCCTAACCATAACCCTAAACCTAACCCTCATCCTAACCCTCACCCTAACCCTAACCCTCACGCTCACCCTAACTTTCACACTAACCTTTACCCTCAACCTAACCCAAACCCTAACCCTGAACCTAACACTCACACTAACCCTAAACCTAACCCTCAGCCTAACCCTCATCCTAACCCTAAACCTAACACTAACCCTAACCCTCACACTCACCCTAACCCTAACCCTAACCCTAAGCCTCACCCCTTCATCCTCACCCTAACACTCACCCTCACCCTAACCCTCACCCTCACCCTAAAACTCTACCACACCCTAACCCAAACACTCACCTGAACCCTCACCCTCACACCAACACTCACCCTCACCCTAAAACTCACCATCACAATAAACATCACGCTAACCCTAACTCTCAACCTAACATTAACACTAAACCTAAGCCTAAACCTAACCCAAACCCTCACCCTGACGCTAACCCTAACCCAACCCCAACCCTAACCCTCACCCTAAACCTTACCCTAACCCTAACACTCACCCTAAACCTAACCCTCACCCTAACACTAACCGTCACACTAAACCTAAACCTAACACTCATCCTCACACTCTACCTCAAACTCACCCTCACCCTAACCCTCATCCTTACCCTAACCCTAAAGCTAATGCTAACCCTAAAACTCACCCTCAGCCTAACCCTAACCCTAACCCTTAGAGTAAACCTAACCCTCACAATAACCCTAATCCTAAACCTCACACTAAACCTAAAACTCACACAAATCCTAACTGAACCCCTCAGCCTAACCCTCACCCTAAACCTAACCCGAAACCTAATCCTCACCCTATCTCTAACCTTAACCCAAACCCTCACCCTCATCCTAACCCTCCCCTAACACTTACCCACACCCTAAACCTCACCGTAACCATAACCCTAAACCTAACCCTCACCCTAACCCTCACCCTAACTCTACCCATAACCCTAAACCTAAACCTCACCCTAACCATCACCCTAACCCTAACCTTTACCCTCAACTTAACCAAAACCCTAACCCTAAACCTAACACTCACACTAACCCTAAACATAACCCTCAGCCTAACCCTCACCCTAACCCTAACCCTAACCCTAACCCTCACACTAACCTAACCCTAACCCTCAGCCTAACCCTCATCCAAACCCTAACCCTAACCCTAACCCTCAACCTCACCCTAACCCTAACCCAAACCCTAACCCTCACCTTAACACTAACCTTCACACTCACCTTAGCCCTCATCCTAACACTTATACTCAACCTAACCTTATCCGTAACCCTAAACCAAACCCTAAGTCTCGCCCAAACACTCACCCTCACCCTAACCCTCACCGTCACAGTAAACATCACCCTAACCATAACCCTCAAACTAACCCTAACCTCACCATAACCCTAACCCTCACACTAACCCTAACCCTAACCCTCACCCTCACCCTAACCCTAAACCTAAACCTAACCCATACCCTCACCCTAATTCTCACCCTAACCCTAACCGTAACCTATACCTAACCAAAAATCTCACCTTCACCCTCAACCTCACCCAAACCCTCACCCTCACCCTAGCCTTCACCCTAACACTAACCCTCACCCTAACCCTAATCCTAACCCTCAGCCTCACCCTCACCCTAAAATTCAACCTAACCCAACCCTCATCCTAACACTAACCCTAACCGTAATTCTAACCCTAAACCTTACACTCACCCTAACCCTATCCCTTACTGTCACCTTAACCCTAACCCTAACCCTCACACTAAACCTAACCCAAACACTAACTCTACCCCTACCCCTCAGCCTAACCCTCACGCTAAACCAAACCATAACCCTAATCTTCTCCCTGTCCTTAAACTTAACACACTCACCCTAACCCTCACCCTCACCCTAACCCTAATGCTAAACTGAACCATCACTCTCACCCTAATCCTCACCATAACCCTTACACTCAACCTAACCCTAACCCTCACCCTCAACCAATACCTCACCCTAACACTTACCCACACCCTAACCCTGACCCTAACCCTAACCCTAAACCAACATTCACCCTAATCCTCAGCCCAACCCTAACACTCACCCTCACCCTAACCCTCACCCTAACCTTAACCCTCACCCTACCCCTTAACCTAACACTAAACCTAACCCTCACACTAATCCTAACCATAACCCTCAGTTTAACCCTTATCCTAACCCTAAACCTGACCTTAACCCTGACCCTAAACCTAACCCTCACAGGAATCCTAACCCTAAACGTCAGCCTAACCCTTATCCTATCCCTAACCCTAAGACTAACCCTCACCCTAACCCTAAGCCTAACCCGTATCCTAACCCTAACCCTCACCTTCACCATCCCAATCACCCTCAGCCTAACCCTAACTCCAACACTAAACCTAAACCTAACACTCACCCTCACCCTCACCCTAACCCTAATCCTAACCATAACCCTCACTCTAACCCTAACCATCACCCTATATCTCACCCTCACCCTAAACATAACCCCAACCCTAAACCTCACCCTAACCCTCACCCTAGTCCTAACACTAACCCTAACCCACATCCTCACACTAAACCTCACCCTAACCCTTACCCTCACCATAAACTTAACCCCTACCCGAACCCTAATCCTAACCCTAACCATAACGCTCACCCATAACCTAAATCTCACCCTCAGCTAAACACACACCCTCACCCCAACATTCTCCCTAACCCTAATCCTAAACCTAAACCTAACTTTCACCCTCACCCTGACCCTCACCTTCAACCTAACCCTAACCCTAACTTTATTCCTAATCCTAACCCTCACCCTTACCCTCACCCTAACCCTAATCATAACCCTCACCCTCACCCTAAGCCTCAACCTCACCCTCACCCTAAACATCACACTAACCCTACACCTCACCCTAACCCTAACCCTATGACTCAACCTAAACCTAAACTCAGCTTAACCCTCACCATCACCGGAATCCTCACCCTAACCCT
The DNA here is from genome assembly GCF_024711535.1 of Dipodomys merriami. Taxonomy (NCBI): domain Eukaryota; kingdom Metazoa; phylum Chordata; class Mammalia; order Rodentia; family Heteromyidae; genus Dipodomys; species Dipodomys merriami. The sequence continues at coordinate 2,132,222 of NW_027203438.1, read as the reverse complement.
ATCCCTTACATAATTGAAATCCTCACCCTAACCCTGACCCTAACCCTCTCCCTCATCCTAGCCCTCACCCTAAACCTAACCCTAACCCTAACCCTCACCCTCAACCTAAATTTCCCCCTCAGCCTTACCCTAAACCTAACCCTAATCCTAAACCTAAACCTCAACCCCAACCTCACTTTAACCCTAACCCTAACACTAACTCTAAGCTTCACCCTCACCCTAACCCTAACCCTAAACCTAACCCTAACCCTAACTCTAAAACTCCCCCTAACCCTAATCCTAACCCTAACCCTCATCTTCACCCTGACCCCACCATCACACTAACCCTCACACTACCACAAACCCTCACACTAACCCAAACCCGAACCCTCACCCTGCACTTCCAACCTCACCCTTAGCATAACCCTAACCCTAACCCTAATCCTAACTTAACCCTCACCCTCACATTCACCCTAACCCTAACCCTAACCCTAAGGCTCACCCTCACCCTCACCCTCACCCTCACCCTCACCCTCACCTCAAACCTCAGCCTCACCCTCAACCTCACACTAACACTCAACCTCACACTAAACCTCACCCTAACCCTAACACTAACCCTAACACTCACCCTAACGCTAACCCTCACCCTGAACCTTACCCCAAACCTAAGGCTAACCCTAAACCTCACCCTCACCTAAACCTCACCTTAAACCTTATCCTCACACTAACCCTAAACCTGACCCTAACCCTCACACTAACCCTAACCCTCACCCTAACCCTATCCCTACACCTCACTCACACTTAACCCTAACGAGCACCCTAACCCTAACTCTAAACCTAACCCCAACCCTCACCCTAACCCTCAACGTCACCCTAACCCTCACCCATATCCGAACCCTCACCCTTACGAGAACCCTCATCCTCACCCTCACCCTAAACATCACCCAAACGCTAAGCCTCACCCTAAACCTAAACCTAACCCTAAAGCTCACCCTCACCCTAAACCTCACCCTAAACCTTACGCTCACCCTAACCCTAAACATAACCCTCACATTAACCATAAGCCTCACCCTGAACTTAACCCTAACCCTAACCCTAAACTACAACCTCAACCTGACCCTCAACCTCAGCTTAACCCTAACCCTAAACCTATACCTAATCCTAAAACTCACCCTCAAACTCATCCGAAACCTAACCCTAACCCTCAACATCACCCTAACCCTTATCCTCACACTAACCCTAACCCTAACCCTAACCCTCACCCTAACCCAATCCCGACACCTCAAGCTAACTCTCACACTAACCCTAAACCTAACCCTAACACTAACCCTAACCCTAAACCTAAAACTAAACCTCATCCACACCCTAAAACTCACCCTAAGCCTAACGCTCAACCACACCATAACATTCACCCGAACCCGGAACCTCATCCTAACACGAACACTCACCCTCACCCTAACACTCACCCTCAAAATAAACATCCCACTAACCCTAACTCTCAACCTAACACTATCCCTAACCCTCACCCTAACCCTAACCTTCATCCTAACCCTAACCCTCACCCTGACCCTCACCCAACCCCAACCCTAACTCTCACCCTAACCCTTACCATAACCCTAAACCTCACCCTCAACCTAATCCTCACCCTAACACTAACCCTCACACTAAACCTAACCCTAACCGTCACCCTGACCCTCAAACTCACCCTCACCCTAACTCTCACACTCACCCGAAGCCTAAACCTTAACCTAACCCTAAACCTCACCATAAATATCACCCTAACTCTAAACCTCACCCGAACCTGAACCCTCACCCTAACACTCACCCTCACCCTAAATTTCACCCTCACAATAAACATCACCCTAACCCTACCCCTCAGCCTAAACCTATCCCTCTACCTAATCCTAACCTTCACCCTGACCCTCACCGTAACTCTAACCCTAACCATAACCCTCACCCGAAAACTTACCCGAACCCTATCCCTCACCCTAAACCTAACCCTCACCCTAAACCTAACCCTCACACTAACACTAACCCTAACCGTCACCCTCACAATGCCCCTAAACCTAACCCTAATCCTAGCACTAATCCTCACCCTCACCTTCACCCTCACCCTAACCATAACTCTCACTTTAACCCTCATCCTAACCCTAATGCTAACCCAAAACCTCACCTTCACCCTAAACCTCACCCTAAACCTTACCCACACCATAAACCTAACCGTAACCCTAACCCTAATCCTCACCCAAACCCTGACCCTCGCCCACACCCTAACCTTCAACATCACCCGAAACCTCGTCCTCACCCTAACACTCACACTAACTCTAACGCTAACCCATATCCTAAACCTAACCCACACCCTCACCCTCACCATAAGCCTAACCCTAACCCTAATCCTAAACCTAACCCTCACCCTTACCCTAAACCTAACCCTCAACCTAACGTTCTCCCTATCCCAAATGCTAACCCTACAACTCACCCTCACCCTAATCCTCACCCTAAGCCTAAACCTAACCCTTACCTAAACACAAACCTCACCTTCACCCTAACCCTCATCCTCATCCTAGCCCTCACCCTAACATTAACCCACATCTAACCCTAACTCTAACCCTCACCCTCACCCTAACCCTAACCCTACACCTAACCCAGCACTCATCCTAACCCTAAACCTAAACCTAATGCTAACCCTAAAACTCACACTCACCCTAAACCTCACTCTAAACCTTACTGTCACCATAACCCTAACACTAACACTCACACTAAACCTAACCCTCACCCTAACCCTAACCCTACCCCTCAGCCTAACCCTCAGCCTTAACCTAAACCTAAGCCAAATCGTCCCCCTATACTTAACCTTAACCCAAACCCTCACCCTATCCCTCAACCTCACACTAACCCTAAACCTAATCCTCACCCTATCCGTAACCCTAACCCTAAGACTCACACTCACCCTAAACCAAACCTTCACCAAACTCTAACCCTATTCCTCACCCTAAATCTCACCCTCAACTTATCCCTCACCATAACTCTTACTTAATCCTAACCCTAACCCTAACCCTAAGACTCACACTCACCCTAACCCAAACCTTCACCAAACTCTAACCCTATTCCTCACCCTAAATCTCACCCTCAACTTATCCCTCACCATAACTCTTACTTAATCCTAACCCTAACCCTAACCCTAAAACTCACACTACCCTAACCCTCACACCAACCCTAAACCTACTCCACAGCCTAACCCTCATCCTAACCCTAACCCTAACCCTAACCGTAACCCTCACCCTCACCCTCAACCTAACGCTAACCCTCACCCTCACCTTCACACTCACCCTTAACCTAACCCTAAACCTAACCCTAATCCTAAACCTACCCCTCACCCACACCCTCACCCAAACCCTCACACACCCCCTCACCCTCAACCAAAACCTCACCCTCACCCTAACGCTCACACTCACAATATCCCTAACCCTAACCCTAACCCTCACCCTAACCCTAATCCTCACACTCACCCTCACCATCACACTCACCCTAACCTTCACCTTCACCCTCACCCTCACCCTAACCCTAAACTAACCCTCACGCTAACCCTAACCCTAACCTTCCCCCTCACTCGAACCTCCACCCTTACCCTAAACATCACCATATGCCACTCACCTTAACCCTCACACTCACCCTAAAACTCAACCTCACCCTAGACCTTACCCTAACCCTAACCCTAAACGTAACCCTCACCCTCACCCTCACCCTCACTTTAACCCTAACCTTAACACCCACCCTAATCCTAACCCTCATCCTAACCCTAACCTTCACCCTCACCCTCACCCTAATACTACCCCTAACACCAACCCTAACCCTCACCCTCACCATAACCCTCACCCTAACGCTAACTCTAACACTAACCCTCACTCTAATCCTAACCCTCACCCTAAACCTAAACTTCACCCTCACCCTCACCCTAAACCTAAACCTAACACTAACATAAAACCTCCCCCTCCCCCTTCCCCTTCCCCTACCCTTATCCTCATCCTAACCCTAACCCTAACCCTAATCCTAACTCTCACACGAGCCCTAACCTTCACCCTAAACCTAACCCTAATCCAAACCCTCAGCCTAGTCTCAACCTAATCCTAACCCTTACCCTCACCGTAACCCTAAACATAACCCTAACCCTCACACTAACACTAACCCTCACACAAACCCTAACCCACATCCTCACCTGAAGCTTCAACATCACCCTAACCTTCACCCTCACAATAACCCTCACCTTAACCCTAACCCTAACCCGAAACCTAACCCTCACATTAAACCTAATCCTCACCTTATCCCTAACCCTAACCCAAAGCCTCACACACACCATTGCCCTCACACTCACCTCACCCTAACCCTAAAACTAACCCTTACCCTAACCCTAACCCTAAACCTCACACGAACCCTAACCCTCAACCTAAACCTTACCCTCATCCTAACCCTAACCCTTACCCTAACCCTAACCCTAAACTTCACACTAACCCTAACCCTCACTCTAAACCTGACCCTACCCCACAGCTTGAACCTCATCCTAAACCAAACCCTAAACATAACCCACACCCTAACTCTAACCCTAACCTTAAACCTAACCCTCACCCAACCCTAACCCTCACTCTCACCTCACACTCAGCCAAACCCTAACCCTAATCCTAAACCTAACCTTCACCCACACCCTCACCCTGACTATAACCCTAACCCTAACACTAATCCTCACCCGCACCCTCACCTGAACTATCACCCTCACCTTAAACCTCACCCTAATCCTCACACTCACCCTAACCATCACCCTGTTATCCTCACACTAAACCTAACTCTAATCCTAACCGTAACCCTCACACTAACCCTAACCCTCACCCTAACCCTAACCCTCACCCTAAACCTAACGCTACCCCTCACCCTAACACTCACCCTTACCCTAATCCTAACCCTAAACCTCAACTTCGACCTAACCCTAAGCCTAACCCTCATCCTCACTCTAACCCTCACCGTCACCCTAACACTCACGCTAAACTTAACCTTCACACACACCCTCACCCTCACCCTCACCCTCACACTCACCCTAACCCTCACCCAAACCCTGACCCTCAGCCTAACACTAACCCAAACCCTAACCTTCACAATAACCCTAAGTCTCACCCTAAGCCCATCCCTAACCCTAACCCTAACACTCAACATCACCCTAACCCTAACCTTAAACCTAACACTCACCCTCACCCTAAACCTCTCACTAACCCTAATCCTAAACCAAACCCTCATCCTAACACTCAACCTCACCCTCAACCTCAACCTCATCATAACCCTCACCCTAACCCTAACCCTAACCTTAACTCTCACGCTAACACTAACCCTAACCCTCCCCCTCACTCGAACTTTCACACAAACCCTAAACATCACTCTAACCCAAACCCTCACCTTAATCCTCACCCTCAACCTAATCCTCACCCTAACCTAACCCAAAACCTTACCTAAACTAAACCCACACCCTCACCCTCAACCTAACCCTCACACTAATCCTAACCCGAACCCTAATCCTCACACTAACCCTAACCCGAACCCTAACCCTAATATTAAACCTCAGCCTAACACTGATCCTAACCCTAACCCTAACCCAACCCCAAACCCTCAACCTAAACCTAACCCTAACCCTAACCCAAACCTGAAGCCTCACCCTAAGCCTAACACAAACCCTAACCCTAATCCTAAACCTAACCCTCACCCAGACCCTCAGCCTAACTCTCACCCTAACCCTAACCCTAATCCTCACACTCCCACTCACACTCACCTAAACACTCACACTTACCCTAACGTTCACCCTGACTCTAACCCTAACCCTAGCACTAACCCTCACCCTCACCCTAACCCTCACCTGAATCCTCACCCTCACCCTCACCCTAACTCTAACCCTCAAACTAAATCTCACCCTCGCCCTAATCCTCAACATAACCCTATCCCTTACCTAAAAGAAAACCTCACCCTAATCCTCACACTAATCCTCACGCTCACCCTAGCCCTCACTCTAATCCTAACCCTAACCCTAACCCTCACCCTCACCCGAACCCTCACCCGAACCCTCAACCTCAAACTAATCCTAAACTTAACATTAACCATAACCTACACAGTAATCGTAACCCTCACCCTAAGCCTAACACTATTACTAAGCCTCACCCTCACCCTCACCCTCAGCCTAATCCTAACCCTAACCCTATTCCTAATCCATACCATCACCCACACCCTCACATTAACGCTCATCCTCACCTCAGCCCTCACCCTCACCATAACCCTAACCCTCAACCTCACCCTAACCATAACCCTAAATCTAACGCTCACCATCAGCATCACCCTAACCCTAACTCTTACCCTCACCCTAACCTGAACCCAAACCCTAAACCGAAACCTAGCACTCACACTAACCCTAACCGTCACCCACACCCTAACCCTCACCCTCACCCTCACACTCAACCTAACCCTAACCCTCACCCTAAAACTTACCCTCACCCTAACCCTAACCCTAACCATAAACCTCACACTAAACCTAAACCTCATTCTAAAAGTAACCCTACCCCTCAGCCTAACCCTCACCATAAACCTAACCCTAAACCTAATCCTCACCCTATCCCTAACCTTAACTCTAAACCTCACACTAAGCCTCACACTCACCCTTACACTAATGCTAAGCATAACCCTCAGCGTCACCCTAACCCTCAACCTAACCCTCACCCTCACCCTAACCCTCACCCTAACACTTACCCACACCTTAACCCTCACTCTAACACTAACCCTAAACCTAACCCTCTCCCTAACCTTCACCCTAATCCTAACCATAAAGCTAAACCTAACCCTCACCCTAACCCTCACCATAACCCTAACCCTAACCCTCACCCTAACTTTACCCTCACCCTAACCATAACCCTAAACCTAAACCTAACCCTCACAGGAACCCTAACCCTAACCCTCAGCTTATCCCTTATCCTAACCCTAAACCTAACCCTAAACCTCGTCTTAACCTTAAAACTAACCCTAATGCTCACACTATCCCTAAAACTAACCCTCAGACTAATGCTCACCCTAACCCTAACCCTCACCCTCAACCTAAACCTAATCCTAACCCTAATCCTAACCCTAATCCTAACCATCACCCTCACCCTAATTCTAACCTTAAACCTAACCCTAACACTCACCCTCACCCTCACTCTCACCCTAGCACTATCCCTAACCCTAACCCTAACCCTAACCTTCACCCCATACCTCACCTTCACCCTAACTCTAACACAAACACTAAACCTCACCCTAACTCTCACCCTAAACCTCACCCTAACCCTAACCCTCATCCTCACACTAAACCTCACCATAACCCTTCACCTCAAATTAACCCTTACAGTAACCCTAACCCTAATCCTCACCCAAACCCTAACCCTCATCCAAACCCTAAGCCTCACCCTCACCGAACCCTCACCCTCACCCTAACACTCACACTAACCCTAACCGTAACCCCAATCCTAACCGTAAGCCTCATCCTCAAACTCACCTAACCCTAACCCTAACCCTAACCCTCACCCTCACCCGCACATTAACCCTCACCTTCAGCCTAACCGTAACCCTAAACCTCACCATAACCTTCACACTAACGCTAACCCTAATCCTAACCCTCAGCCTAACGGTAACACTACCCCTGACGCTCACCCTCATACTCACCCTAAACCTAACGCTAGCACTCAACCTAAACCTAATCCTCAACCACACCCTAACCCCCACCTTTACTCGAACCCTGATCCTCACCCTCACTCTCATCCTCACCCTAACCCTAACCCTAACCCTCAACCTAACCCTAACCCTCAACCTAAACCTCACCCTCGCCCTAATGCTCACCATAACCCTATCCCTTATCTAAAAGAAACCCTCACGATAACCCTCACACTAACCCTTACCCCGATCCAAACCCTCACCCCAACCCTAACCCTACCCCTAACCCTCACACTCACACTCACCCTAAACCTAATGCTAACCCTCAAACTAACCCAAATCCTCACCCACACCCTAACACTCACCCTCACTCGAACTCTCACCCTCTCCCGAACCCTAATCCTCACCCTACCCCTAACCCTTACGTAAAAATAATCCTCACCCTCAACCTCACACTAACAGTAACCCTACCTCTAGCCCTCACCCTATCCCTCAACCTCACACTCAACCTCACTCTCTGCCTAACCCTAACTCTAACCCTAACCCTCAAAATTACCCTCACCATAACCCTAACCCTAAACCTAATCTTCAACCTAAACCTAACCCTGACCCTAACCCTAACCCTCAACCTCACCCTCACCCTCACTCTAACCTTCCTCACCCTAACCCTAACCCTCACCCTCACCCTAACGCTAACCATAACACTCAGCCTAACCCTCACACTTAACGCTCACTCTCACCCTAAACATCACCCTAAACCGAACCCTCAGCCTACTACTACCCCTAACCCTCACTCTAACCCTAAACCTCACCCTTATCCTCAACCTAAACCTAACCCTATCCCTTACCCAAAATAAACCCTCACCCTCACCCTCACCCTCACCCTAACCCTCAACCTAACACTAATCCTCACCCTATCCCTAACCGAAACCCAAATCCTCACCCTAACCCTCACCCTCACCCTAACCATAATGCTAACCCTAACCCTCAACCTCACCCTAACCTTCACGCAGCCTTTACTTTCAACATAATTGTATCCCTCACCTTAAAACTAAATCTCACACTAACTCTCACGCTCACCCTAATAGTAACCCTAACTCTATAACTCACCCTAACCCTAAACCTCACCCTAACACTAACCCTCACCCTCACCTTAATGCTAACCCTAAAACTCACCCTAATACTAACCCTCACCATAACACTCAACGTAACCCTAACCCTCACCCTAAGCCTAACCCTCAACCACACCATAATCTTAAACCTCATGCTAACCCTCACCTTAATGCTATCCCTCACCCTCAAACTAATCATCACCGTAAACCTAACAATCACCCTAACCCTAACCCTAACAGTCAGGGTAACCCTCACCCTCACCCTCACCCTAAGACTACCCCTAACCCTATCCCGAACCCTAATCCTAAACTTAACCTTTACTCTCAGCCTCACCATAACCCTAAACCTAACCCGAACACTCAACCTCACCTTCACCCTAACCCTAACCCTAACCATAACCCTCATCCTAATCCTAAACCTTACCCTATCCCTAACCCTAACCCTCAACCTAATTCTAACCCTAACCCTAACCCTCACTCTAACCCTCACACTCACCCAAACCCTCACCCTAACACTTATACTAACCCTAAACCTAATCTTAACCCTAACCCTCACACAAACCCTAACCGTCACACTAACCTTAACATTAACACTCACACTACCCCTCACCCTAATCCTAACCCTAACCCTAACCCTCAACCTAAACCAAACCCTAACCCTCACCCTCACCATAACCCTCACCCACACCCTAAACCTCAACCTCACCTTAAACCTAACACTCACCCTAACCCTCACCCTCACCCTAAACATCATCCTAAACCTAACCCTCACCCTAACTCTAACACTAACCTCCGCCTTAACCCTAACCCTCACATTAACCTTCACCCTCAACCTTATCAACACCTTAACAATAACCTTAAAGCTTCCCTAACCAAAACCCTCACTCTCACCCTCACCCTAATCCTAAGCCGCACACTAGCACTCACCCTCACCCTAACCCTAATCATAAACCTAACTCTAACCCTCAGCCTCACCTTCACCCTAACCCTAACCCTAACCCTAACAATTACCCTAAACCTAACCCTAACCCTAATCCTAACCCTAACTCTCACCCTAACCCTAACCCTAACCCTAAAACTCATCATAATTCTAATCCTAATCCTAAAACTCACCTTCAACTTCACCCTAACCCTAACAGTCACCCTCACACTAACCCTCACACAAACCCTAACCCCATCCTAACAATAACCCTAACCCTCACCCTCACCTTCACCCTCACTCTCAACCTAACCCTAAAACTAAACCTAATCCTAACCCTAACCCTCACCCTGACCCTAACCCTAACACTCATCATCCCAATAACAACCCTCACCCTAAACATCACCCTTAACCTAAACCCCACCTTAATTCTAAACCTAACCCTAACCCTAACCCTCACCCTCACCCTAAACATCACCCTAACCTTTATCCTCAAAATTACCCTAATCCTAATCCTAAGCCTAACCCTCACACTAACCCTAACACTCACCCTAAACGTACTCCTACCCCTCAAACTAACCCTCACCCGAAACCTAACCCTAAACCTCACCGTAACCCTAAACCTAACCCTCACATTCAACCTAAGCATCACTCAAACGCTAACCCTAACCGTAACCCTAACCCACAACCTAACCCTCACCCTCACACGAACCCTCACTTGAACACTCATCCCCACCCTACGCCTCAGCCTCACCCTAAACATCACCCTAACCCTAACCCTCACTCTAACCCTAACCCTAATCCTCACCCTAACCCTAACCCTCAACCTAACCCTCACCACCAACCTAATGCTCACCCTAACAGTAAAGATAACCCTTTCCTACCCGAAACCCTCACCCTCACCCTCACACTCACCCTAACCCTCACACTCACCCTAACCCTAAACCTCACCTTAACCCTAACTTTTACCCTCACACAAACCCTAACCCTCACCCTAAACCTAACCCTACCCTTCACCCTAAACCTAACCCTCAAACTAACCCTAACCCTAACCCTAACACTAACACTCAGCCTAAACCTAACACTAAACCTCACCCTTACCGTAACACTCACGGTCACCCTAACCCTAATGCTAACCCTAATGCTCACCCACACCTAACCCTCACCCTTACCCTCACCCTCACCGGAACACTTACCCTCACCCTAACCCAAACCCGAACCCTAAACATCACCCTAATCCAAAACTCCCCACTAACCCTAACCCTAACCCTCACCCTAACCCTAACCTTAACCCTAAACTTCATCCTCATCCTCTTCCTAATCCTCACCCTAACCCTAACACTTACCTAACCCAAACCCTCACACTCACCCAAACCCTAGCCCTCACCCTCACCGTAACCCTAACACTAACCCACCTTCCTATCCTCACCCTCACCCTAACCCTAACCCCCACCTAAACCCTTTACTTCACACTAACCCTAACCCTAATCCTAACCCTCACTGTAAACCTAACCTTCACACTAACCCTAACACTACCCCTCAGCCTAACCCGCACCCTAAACCTTGCCCTAACCCTAATACTCATCCTATCCCTAACCCTAACCCGAACCCAAACCCTAACTATAACCTTCACTGTAACCCTAATGCTAAACCTAACCCTCACCCTTAACCTAACCCTCACCCTAAACCTTACCCTCACCATAACCTTATCCCTCACCCTAAACCTAACCCTCACCTTAACCATTACCCTCATCCTAAACCTCACCCTAACCCAAACCCTAACCCTAACCCTAAACTTCACACTAACCCTCACCCTAACACTAACCCTAACCCACACCCTAACACTAAACATAACCCTAGCCCTCACCCTCACCCTAACAATCATCCTAAACCTTACCCTCACCCTAACCCTACCAGTACCCCTAACCCGCAGCCTAACCCTCAAATTAACACTCACGCTCACCCTAAACATCACCCTAACCCGAAACCGAACCCTAACCCTAACCCTCACCGTCACCATAACATTAACCCTCACCCCAACACTCAACCTCACCCTAATCCTCAACCTAATCCTAACCATAACCCTTACGTAACCGAAAAACTCATCCTCACCCTCACGCTAACCCTCACCCTCATCCTAGCCCTCACCCTAAACCTAAACCTAAAACTCAACCTCATCCTCACCCTCAAACTCACCCTCAGCCTAACACTAACCCCAAACCTAATGCTAACACTAACCCTCACGTTCATGCACACGCTCACCCTCAACCAATTCTCACATTAACACTAATGCTAAAACTAAACCTTACCCTCACCCTAACCTCACCCTAACCCTTATCCTCACACTAACTCTAACACTAACAGTAAACCGACCACTAAGCCGAACTCGAACACTCACCCTAATCCTAACTCTAAGCCTCACCCAAACCTAACCCTCACACTAAATCTCAAACTCTCCGTTATCCTCAGCCTAACCCTAACCCTAACCCTAACCTAACCGAAACCCTCATCCTCAGCCTCACCCTAACCCTCACACTCACCCTAGCCCTCACCCTAATCCTAAACCTAACCCTCACCCTGACCCTCACCCTCACCCTCAGGCTAAAACAAAAACTAACCCTCATCCTAACAGTAACCCTCATCCTCACCCTCACCCTCCCCCTCCCACTAACTCTCACCTTAACCCTTAAGGTAACCCTAAACCTCACCCTCTTCCTAACCCTCACCCTCACCCTCACCTTCAGCCTAAAACTCACTCTAGCCCTAACCCTCAACGATACCCTTACCCTCAACCTCACCCGAACCCTTACCCTCACAGAAACGCTCACACTCACCCTAAAACTCACCCTCACCTTAAACCTCACCCTCACCTTAAACATCACCCTAACCCTAAACCTCACCCTAAACTTAAACTTAACCCTCAGTCAAAAACTAACCCTCACCCTCACCATCAACATCACCCTAACCCTAACCCTCCCCCTAACCCTGACCTCACACTAACCCTAAAGCTAATCCTAACCCTAACAGTAAACCTAACCCTCACACATACCCTAACACTACCCCTCAGCCTAAACCTCACCATAAACCTAACCATAAGCCTAATCCTCACCCTATCCCTAACCCTAACCGGAAACCTCACCTTAACCTTACCATCACCCTAACCCTAATGCTAAACCTAACCTTCACCTTACCCCTAAACCTCAACCTCAACCTAACCCTCATCATAAGCCTTATCCTTACCCTAAGCCTAACACTAAACCTCACCCTAATCCTAACAAACACCCTTCCCCTAGCCCTGATTATAACCCTAAAATTAACCCTAAGACTCACCGTCACCCTCAACCTCAACTTCACCCTCAGCCTAACCCTACACCTAACCCTAATGCTAAACCTAACACTCACCCTCACACTCAAACTAAGCCCAACCCTAACCCTAACCCTAATCCTAAACCTAAACCTCACCCTCACCGTCACCCTAAACATAACCCTAATCCTAACCTTCACCCTCACCCTCACCCTAACCCTAACCCTAACAATAACCCTCAGCCAAACCCTCACTGTAACAATAACCATAACCCTCAACATAACCCTAAAGCTAACCCTAAAATTCACCCTCGCCCTAATCCTCACCCTAACCCTTATTCTCATACTAACCCTAACCCTAACCCTCACCCTCACCCTCACCTTAACCCTAACCCTAACCCTAACCCTCACCCTAAACCTCATGCTAACCCACACCCTAAACCTCACCCAAATCTGAACACTAACCCTCACCTACCACTCAACCTCACACTAAACATCACCCTAACCCTAACCCTCACAATAAATCTAACCCTAACACTCCCTAACACTACCCCTCACATTAACCGTCACCCTAAACCTAATCCTCACCCTAACAGTAACCCTAAACCTTACCTAAGCGAAACCCTCATCCTTACCCTCACCCCAGCTCTAAAACTCACCCTCACAATAGCCCTCACCCTAACCCAAACCTAACCCTATCCCTCACCCTCACCCTCACCATCACCCTCAGCCTTACCATAACCCTAAATCTAATCCTAACACTAAACTTCACCCTCACCCTCAACTTACCCTAACCCTAACCCTCACCATAAACCTCACCCTCACTCTAACCCTCACCCTAACCCTAACACTAACGCTAACCCTCACCCTCACCCTAAACCTAAACCACAACCTAACCCTCAACCTAACCCTAACCCTCAAACTCCCACTCACTGTCAGCCTAACCCTCACCCTAAACCTAACCCTAACCCTCACCCTCACCTGAACCCTCACCCTAAACCTAACCCTCACCCAAACCCTAACCCTAACCCTAACCCTTACCTAACCGAAACCCTCACCCTCACCCTCATACTCACCGTAACACTCACCCTCACCGTAGCCATCACCCTAAACCTAAACCTCATCCTAACCCTTACGCTAAACCTCACGCTCAACTTAACCCTAACCCTAACACGCACCCTAAACCTCACCCTAAACCTAATCCTAACTGTAACCCTAACCCTCACCCTAATCCTCACCCTCACCCTAACGCTAACGCTAACCCTAACTATCACCCTCACCCTAACCCTCAACCTAACCCTTAACCTAAACGTGACCTTAACCCTAACAATAACCCTAACCCTCACTCTAACCCTTACCCTAACCCTAACCTTCACCCTAACTCTAACCACAACTCTCACCTTAACCCTAATCCTCACACTAACCCTCACCCTCAACCTCAATATCACCCTAAAACTTACCCTCACCCTAGTCATCACCCTAAACTTAACCTTAAACATAATCCTAATTTTCAACCTCACCCTTACTTGACCCTATCCCTAACACTAATCCTAACCCTAAATCTCTGCCTCACCCTCAACTTAATCATAACCCTACCCCAAAGGCTCAAGCTAAACCTAACCCTCACTCTTACGCAAACCCTAACCCTAACGCTAACCCTAACAATAACCCTCAACCTAACCCTAACCCTAATCCTAAAACTAACCCTCACAACTAACCCTAAACCTAACCCTAAAACTCAAACTAACCCTAATCCTAACCCTAAACCTCACTCTCACCGTCACCCTCACCCTAAACCTGACCCTCAACTTCACCCTAACCCTAAACCTCACACTAAACCTAACCCTCACCCTAACCCTAAACCTAACCCTCACCCTCACCCTAACCCTAACCCTAAACTTAACCCTCACTCTAACCCTAACTCTTAACCTAACCCTAACCCTCACACAAACCCTCAATCTAACCCTTATCCTAACACTAACCCTAACCCAAACCCTCAACCTCACCCTCACCCTAACCCTAAACTTAAACCTAACCCTCACCCTAACCCTAACCCTAACCCTCACATTAACCCTCACAATAACCCTAACCCTAACCCTTACCCTAACCCTAACCCTACACCTCACCCTAAACCTCGCCCTCACCCTCAAAATAACTCTAAACCTAACGCTAAACCTAACCCTAATTTTCACCGTCACCCTCACTCTAAAAATGACCCTAAACCTAACCCTCACCCTCACCCTCACCGTAACACTAACCCTATCCCTAACCCTAACCCTCACCCTAAACCTAACCCTAACCCTAACCCTAAACTTCAGCCTCATCCTAACCCTCACTATAACCCTTACCATCAATTTAATGCTCACCCTAACACTAACCCCCAACCTCACCTTCACTATCACCCTAACCCTCAATCTAAGCCTAAACCTCACCCACACCATAACCCTAACCCTCTCGTGAACCCTCAACCTCACCCAAAACCTCACACTCCCCCCAAACATCACCCTCACCCTAATCCTCACCCTAACCATAACCCTAACCCTTCCCTAACTGAAACCCTCTTCCTCACCCTCACCCTAGCCCCCACCCTAACCCTAAACCTAACCCTAACCCTCACCCTCACCCTCACCCTCACCCCAGCCAAACCCTAACCCTAACCCTACCCCTAACCCTCAACCTCACCCTAACCCTAAACCTCACACTAACCTAACCCTCACCCTATCCCGAAACCTAACCCTCACCCTCACCCTAACCCTAACCCTTAACTTAACCCTCACTCTAACCCTAACTCTTAACCTAACCCTAACCCTCACACTAACCCTCAAACTAACCCTTATCCTAACACTAACCCTAACCGAAAACCTCAACCTCACCCTCACCCTAACCCTAAACTTAAACCTAACCCTCACCCTAATCCTAACCCTAACCCTCACATTAACCCTCACAATAACCCTAACCCTAACCCTTACCCTAATCCTAACCCTACACCTCATCTTAACCCTTGCCCTCACCCTCAGACTAACCCTAAACCTAACGCTAATCCTAACCCTAATTCTCACCGTCACCCTCACTCTAATAATGACCCTAACCCTAACCCTCACCCTCACCCTAAACCTCCCCCTTACTCTAACCCTAACCCTTAACTTAAACCTAACCCTCACCCTCATCCTCACCCTAACACTAACACTAACACTAACTCTCAACCTCACCCTAACCCTTACCATAAACCTAACCCTAACCCTCAACCTCAACCTCACCCTAACGGTATCCCTAACCCGAACCTTCAACCTAACCCTTACATTCACCCTAATGCTAACCCTAACCATAAACCTCCCCTCACCCTAACCCTCACCATCGCCCTAACCCTCACCCTAAGCCTAACCCTCACCCACAACCTAACTCTAATCCTCACCCTCACCCTAAACATCACCCTAATCCTAACCCTCACCCTAAACCTAAGCCTAATACTCACCCTAAAACTAACCCTCACCCTCACCCTCACCATAAGCCTAACCCTAACCCTAACCCTAATCCTAAACCTAACCCTCACCCTCACCCTGAACTTAACCATAAACCTAACCTTCACCCTCACCCTCACCCTAACACTATCCGTAACAATAACCCTCACCCTAACCCTCACCGTAACCCTAACCCTTAACCTCACTGTAACCCTAACGCTAACCCTAAACCTCACCCTCACCCTAACCCTCACCCTAACCCTTATTCTCATACTAACCCTAACCTTAACCGTCAGCCTCACACTCACCCTAACCCTAACCCTAACCCTACCCCTCACCATAAACCTCACCCTAACTCTAACCCTCTCCCACACCCAAAACGTCACTTTAACCTCAACCCTAGCCCGCACCCTAGACTTCACCCTCACCCTTAACATCACCCTAACCCTCACCCTAACTCTATCACTGACACTCCCTAACACTAATCCTCAAATTAACCCTCACCCTCAACATAATCCTCACACTAACAAAAACCCTAACCCTTACCTAAGCGAAACCCTCACCCTCATCTTCACCCCCGCTCTAAACCTCACCCTCACACTAGCACTCACCCTAACCTTAACCTAAACCTATCCCTCACCCTCACCCTCACCCTGACCCTCAGCCTTACCGTAACACTAAATCTAATCTTAACACTAAACTTAACCCTCACCCTCACCCTTACCCTAACCCTAACCCTAACGCTAACCCTCACCCTCACCCTAACCCTCATCCAAACCTTAACACTAACCTTAACCCTCACCCTCACCGTCACCCTAACCCTAAACCTAACCCTAACCCCCCACATAACCCTAACCCTCCCCCTCACACTCACCATCAGCCTAAACCTCACCATAAACCTAACCCTAACCACACCCGATAACCCTCACCCTCACCCGAACCCTCAACCTCACCTGAAACTTCACCCTAATCCTAACCCTCACTCTAACCCTAACCCTAGCCCTAACCCAACACTTACCCAACCGAAACCCTCACCCTCACCCTTACACTCACTGTAACCCTCACCCTCATCTTAGATCTCACCCTAAAACTAAACCTCACCCTAACCCTAAACCTAACCCTCACCCTAACACCAAGCCTAACCTTAAACTTCACCCTAAACCTCACCCTAACCCTAATCCTAACCGTTACCCTAACCCTCACCCTAACCTTCACCCTCACCCTAACCCTAACGCTAACCCTAACAGTCACCCTCACCCAAAACCTCAACCTAACGCTTACCCTCAACGTGACCCTAACCCAAACCCTAACCTTAACCCTCACTCGAACCCTTTCCCTAACCCTGACCCTCAAACTATCTCTAACCCCAACTTTCAACCTAACCCTAACCCTCACACTAAACCTCACCCTCAACCTCAATATCACCCTAAAACTTACCCTCACCCTAGTCATCACCCTAAACCTAACCCTAACCCTAATCCTAATTTCCAACCTCACCCTCACCTGACCCTAACACTAACCCTAATCCTAACCCTAAACCTCACCCTCACCTTCACCCTCACCCTCACCCTAACCGTAACCTTAACCCTAACCCTCATGCTAAACCTAACCCTCATTCTTACGCTGACCCTAACCCTACCCCTAACCCTAACAGTAAACCTAACCCTAACCCTAACAATAACCCTAAACGTAACCCTAACCCTAATCCTAACACTAACCCTCACCCTAACCCTAAAACTCACCCTAACCCTAATCCTAAACCTAACCCTCACTCTCACCGTCACTTTCACCCTAACCCTGACCCTCAACCTCACCCTAACCCTAACTCTCACACTAACCCTAACCCTCACCCTACCCCTAACCCTAACCCTCACCCTCACCCTCACCCTCACCCTCATCCTCATCCTAATCCATACCCTAAAACTAATCCTAACCCTAACCCACACCCTCACCCTAAACCTCACCCTAAACCTTATCCTCACACTAACCCTAACCCTAACCCTCACCCTCACCCTCACCCTAAAACTAATCCTAAACTTAACCCTCAGTCTAACCCTAACTCTTACAGTAACCCTAACCCTCACACTAACCCTCATCCTAACCCTTACCCTAACACTAAACCTAACCCTAACCCTCAAAATCCGGCTCACCCAAACCCTAACCTTAACCTAATCCTCACACTAACCCTAATCCTTACCCTAACCCTAATCATTACCCTCACACTGACCCTCACCCTTACCCTAACCCTAACCCTACCCTTCACCCTAACCCTCGCCCTCACCCTCAGACTAACCCTAAACCTAACCCTAACCCTAACCCTAATGCTCACCCGCACCCTCACTCTAATCATAACCCTAACCCTAATCCTCACCCTCATCTTCACCCTAACGCTAACCCTAACACTTACACTCACCCTAATCGTAACACTAACCCTAAACCTAAACTTCACCTTCACCCTAACCCTCACACTAACCCATACCCTCAACCTAACGCTAACCATAAAACTAACCCTCAACCTAACCCTCACCATCACCCTCAACCTAAACCTCACAATCACCCTAACACTCACACTAACCCTCACTCTAACCCTAACCCTCAACCACACCCTAACCCTCACCCTCAACTGAACCCTCACCCTCACCCTAACCCTCACACTTACACTAAACCTAACCCTAATCCTAAACCTAACCCTCACCCTCATCCTTACCGTAACACTAACCCTAACACTAACACTCACCCTAAACCTAAACCTTACCCTAAACCAAACCCTCACCCTAACCCTCACCTTAAAAATAATGGTAACCCTAAACCTCTACCTCACGTTAACCCACACCCTAAAACTCACCCTAACCCTTATCCTCACACTAACCCAAACCCTAACACTAGTCCTAACCCTCACAATAACTGTAAACCTCAGCCTAACACTAAACTTAACCTCACCCTAACTCTCACCCTAAACCTTACCCTCACACTAACGCTAAGCCTAACCCTAAACCTCCCCTCACCCTAACCCTCACCATCGCCTTAAACTTCAACCTAAGCCTAACCCTCACCCACAAGCTAACCCTAATCGTCATCCTCACCCTGAACATCATCCTAACCCTACCCCTCACCCTAAACCTAAGCCTAATCCTCATCCTCAACCTAACCCTCAACCTCACCCTAACCCTAAGCCTAACTCTAATAATAACCCTAATCCTAAACCTATTCCTCACCCTCACTCTCAACCTAAGCCTAACCCTTACCCTAACCCTAATTCTAAACCTAACCCTCACCCTCACACTCACCCTAAGCCTATCACTAAACCTAACCCTAATCCTAAACCTAACCCTCAACCTCACCCTAAATTTAAACCTAACCCTAAGCTTCACCTTCACCCTCACCCTAAAATTAACCCTAGCAATAACCCTCACCCTAACCCTCACCCTAATTGTAACCCTAACCCTCACAGAACACTAACGCTAACCATAAACCTCAACCTAACCCTAAACCTCACCCTAAACCTTATCTTCACATTAACCCTAAACATAACCCTCACCCTCCCCGTCACCGTAACCATGACCCTAACCCTTCCCCTCACCCTAAACCGCACCCTAACCCTAACCCTCAGCGAAACCATTACACTAAACCTAACCCTAACCCTCACACTAAACCGAACCCTAACCCTAACCCTCACCCTCACCATAACCCTAATGGTAACCCTAACCCTAACCCTCACCATCACCCTAAACCTCACCCTAACCCTTATCCTCTCACTAACCTTAATCCTAACCCTCACCCTCACCCTCACCCTAACCCTAACCCTAACCCTAAATTTAACCCTCACTCTAACCCTAACACTTACCCTAACCCTAACCCTAACCCCCAACTTCACCCTCACCCTAACCCTAACCCTGAACCTAACCCTCACACTAACCCTAACGCTTAACCTAACCCTGACCCTACACCTCACCCTAACCCTCACCCTCACCCTAACTAAAACCCTAAGCCTCAACCTAACCCTAAACTTAACCCTAATCCTCACCCTAATCCTAACCCTAACCCTCAACCTATACCAAACCCTAACCCTCACCCTAACTGTAATCCTCAACCTAACCCTAAACCTAAATCTCACCCTAATCCTAACCTTTACCCTAAACCTAACCCTAATTTTAATCCTTACCCTAACCCAAACCCTAACCCTAACGCTCACCCTCACCATCACCCTAACCCTAACCCTCACTCTATGCTAACCCTAATCCTAACCCTAACCCTCACCCTCACAGTCACCTTCAACCTAATCCTCACCCTTAAACTCACCTTCCGCCTAACCCTCAAACTAACCCTACCCTAATCCCCACCCTCACCCTCACTTTCAAACTAACCTAAACCTAACTCTAATCCAAACCCTAACCTCACACTCACCCTAAACATAACCCTCAATGTCACCCTCAACCTCAGCATCACCCTAAACCTCATCCTCAACCTCACCCTCACCCTAACATTCACCTTCAACTTAAACATCACCCTAACCCTAACCCTCACCCTAAGCCTAACCTTAGCCCTAACCCTAACCCTAACCCTCACCCTAACTGTTATCTTCAGACTAACCCTTACTCTAAAACTAACCCTAACCCTCACATTAACCCGAACCCTCTCCCTAAGCCTAACCCTACCCCTCACCCTAACCCTTCCCCTAAACCTAAACCTCACGATAACCTTAACCCTAATCCTCACCCTCACCCTAACCCTCATCCTCACTCTAAGACTCACCCTAAACCTAACACTAACCCACCACCTAAACCGAACCCTCAATCGAACCCTCACCCTCACCTCAACCCTCACCCTTACCCTAACCCTCAGCCTCACCCTAAACCTCACCCTAACCCTAACCCTCAACCTAACCCCCACCCTAACCCTAATCCTCACCCTAAACCTCACCATAAACCTAACACTTACCCTAAACCTAACCCTCACCCTAAACCTAACCCTAACCCTAAGCCTAACGCTCACCCTAACCCAAACCCTTACCCTAACCCTCACCCTAACCCTCAACCTCACCCTAACCCTAACCCTAAACCTCACTCTAAAGCTAACCCTATCCCTAACCCTAACACTAACCCTCACCCTAACCCTAAATCTTAACCTAACTCTAATCCTAACCCTAACCCTCATCCTTAACTTAACCCTTACCCTAACCTTAACCCGAACACTTACCCTAAACCTCACATTTATCCTAATCCTCACCCTAACAATAACCCTAACTCTTACCTAACCGAAACCCTCACCTTCACCCTCATTCTCACCCTAACCCTCACCCTCACCCTAGACCTAAACTTAACCCTAACCCTAACCCTAACCATAACCTTCACCCTCACCCTCACTGTCACCCTCAGCCTTACCAAAACCCTAAACCAAATCGTAACCCTTACCCTCACCCTCAAACTCACACTCACCCTAAAACTCACCCTCACCATAGCCCTCACCCTAAACCTAAACCTCCCCCTAACCCTAACCCTAAACCTCACTCTTACACTAACCCTATCCCTAACTCTAACAATAACCCTAACCCTAACCCTAATCCTAACCCTAACCCTCACCCTAAGCCTAACCCTAACCCTAAAACTCACGCTAAAACTAATCCTAAACCTAACCCACTGTCACAGTCACCCTAAACCTGACCCTCAAACTCACCCTCACCCTAACCCTCACACTAACCCTAAACCTCACCCTATCCCAAACCCTAACCCTCACTCTCACCCTCACACTCAGCCAAACCCTAAACCAAACCCTAATCCTAACCCTAAAACTCAAACTCACCCTAACCCTAACCCTAACAATAACGCTCAAAATCACCCTCACCCTCACACTTACCATAACCCAAACCCTAAACCTAATCCTAACCCTAACCCTCACACTAACCCTAAACCTAACCCTATAACTCACCCTAGCCCGAACCCTAACCATCACCCTCACACTAACCCTCACCCTAAGCCTACACCTAACCCTCACCATAAACTTCACCCTAATCATAAACCTCACCCTAATCCTAAACCTAACCCTCACCCTAACCCTCACCTTAACCCTCACCCTAACCCCAACCCTACCCCTCAACCTAACCCTCATCCTAATAGTAACCCTAACCTTCACCCTAACCCAAACCCTCACACTCACCCTCACCCTCAGCCTATCCCAAGCCCTAACCCTAATCTTAAACCTAACCTTCACCCCCTCCCTTACCCTAATCCTAACCATAACTAATGCTAACCGTCACACTCACACTCAACCATAACCCTAACCCTAACAATAACTGTAACCTTAACCCTAACCCTAATCCTAACCCTAACCCTCACCCTCAGCCTCACCAAAATTCTAACCCTAACCCTAATCCTAAACGTAACACTCACCCTCAACCTATCCTTAAACCTAACCCTTACTCTAATTCTCAACCTAACCCTATTGCTAACCCAAAATCTCACCCTCACCCTAAACCTCATTCTAACTCTAAAGCTCACTATAACCCTAACCCTAACCCTAATCCTCACCCTAACCCTAAACCTCAACCATACCCTAACACTCAACCTCACCCGAACCCGAACCCTCACGTTCACACTCACTCTAAACCTAAACTAACCCTAACCCTACACTTAACCCTCACCCTCACCCTCCCTCTAAACCTAAACCTAACCCTAACCCTCTCTCTCACCCTAAATATTACCCTAACCCTAACACTAACACTAACCCTAACCCTAACCCTCACCATAACCCTCACCCTAATACTAATGCTAAACCTAACCCTCACCCTCACCCTAACCCTCATTCTCACACTAAGTCTAACCCTATACCTAACCCTAACTCTCACACTAACCCTAACCATCACCCTAACCCTAACCCTACCACTCACCCTAAACTTCACGCTTACCCTAACACTAATGCTAACCCTCACCCTAATCCTAAACCTATCCTTAACCCTCAACTTCACCCTAACACTCACCATCACCCTAAAACTCACCCGAACCCTAAATCTTACCCACACACTAACCCTCACCCCCACCCTCACTCTCACCCTCACCCAAACCGTCACCCTCACCCTAAATCTCACCCTCAACCTAAACATCATCGTAAACCTAACCCTCAACCTAACCCCAACACTAACCCTCACCCTAACCCTAACCCTCACTCTCTATCTAACCTTCATCCTCACACTAATCCTCACCCTAACCCTATCCCTTACCTAACCAAAAACCTCAACCTCACCCTCACCCTCACACTAACCCTAACATTAATGCTAACCCTAACCCTGACCTTCACCCTAACCATCAAAGTAACACTTACCCTTACCCTACACTAACCCTCACCCTCACCCTAACCCTTATCCTCACACTAAAACTAACCCTATACATACCCCTAACCCTCACACTAACCCTAACCCTACCCATCACCCTAATGCTCACCCTAACCCTAATCCTAATCATCACCCTAACGCTAACACTCACCGTCACCCTCACCCTCAGCCTCAGCTTAACCCTAACCTTAACCCTAATCCTAAACCTAACCCTCACCCCTCATTCACCCTAACACTAACCCTAACCCTAATGCTAACACTCACCCTCACCTCAACATAACCCTAAACCTTAACCTAACAATAACTGAAACCCTAACCCGAAACCTAATCCTAACCCTAACGCTCACACTAACCATAAACCTAACCCTATAACTCACGCTAGCCCTAACCCTAACCCTCACCCTAACACTAAACCTCACCCTAAGCCTACCCCTAACCATCACCCTAAAATTCACCCTAATCATAACCCTCACCCTAACCCTAAACCTAACCCTCACCCTAACCCTCAACCTAACCCTCACCGTAACCCTAACCCTACCCCTCAACCTAACCCTCATCATAACAGTAACCCTAACCCTCACCCTAACACTAACCCTCACCCTCACTGTCACCCTCACCCTCAGCCTAACCCAAACCTTAACCCTAATCTTAAACCAAACCTTCACCTCCTCCCTCAACGTAATACTAACCATAACGCTAATGCTAACCCTCACACTCACACTCAACTTAACCCTAACCCTAACCCTAACAATAATTTAACCTTAACCCTAACCCTAATCCTAAACCTAACCCTAACCGTCAGCCTCACCAAAACTCTAACCCTAAGCCTTATCCTAAACGTAACACTCACCCTCACCCTATCCCTAAACCTAAACCTTACACTAATCCTCAAACTAAACCTATTGCTAACCCAAAATCTCACCCTCACCCTAAACCTCATTCTAACTCTAAAGCTCACTATAACCCTAACCCTAACCCTAACCCTAATCCTCACCCTAACCCTAAACCTCAACCACACCCTAACACTCACCCTCACCCTAACCCGAACCCTCACCCTCACCCTAAATATCACCCTAACCCTAACACTAACACTAACCTTAACCCTCACCGTAACCCTCACCCTAACCCTAACACTAACCCTAACCCATACCCTCACCATAACCCTCGTCCTCACACTAACCCTAACCTTATACCTAACCCTAACCCTCACACTAAAACTAAGCCTCACGCTAACCCTAACCCTACCACTCACCCTAAACCAAACGCTTACCCTAACACTAATGCTAACCCTCACCCTAATCCTAAACCAAACCCTAACCCTCACCCTCACCCTAACACTCACCATCACCCTAAAACTCACCCGAATCCTAACCCTTACCCACACACTAACCCTCACCCTCACCCTCAACCTCACCCTCACCCCAACCGTCACCCTCACCCAAAAACTCACCCTCAACCTAAACATCACCGTAAATCTAACCCTCACTCTAACCCCAACCCTAACCCTCACCCTAACCCTAAACCTCACCCTCAATCTAACCCTCACCCTCACACTAATCCTCAGCCTAACCCTATGCCTTACCAAACCGCAACCCTCAACCTCACCCTCACCCTCACACTAACCCTAACCTTAATGCTAACCCTAACCCTGACCCTCACCCTAATCATCACCGTACCCCTTACCCTAACACTAAATCTCACCCTCAACCTAACCCACACCCTAACCCTTATCCTCACACTAACACTAACCCTATACATAACCCTAACCCTCACAATAACCCTAACCCTCACACTAACCCTAAACCTACCCCTCACCCTAACCCTCACCCTCACCCTAACCCTAACGCTAACCCTAACCCTAATCATAAACTGAACCCTAACCCTACCCCTCACCCTAACCCTAAACCTCAACCTAAACCTAACCCTCACCCTAACCCTAACCCTAACCGTCACACTAACCCTCAACTTCACCCTCACCCTCACCGTAAGCCTAACCCTAGCCCTCACCCTAAACCTCACCCTAACCCTAATGCCAACCCTAACCCTCAACATAATCCTAACCCTCACCATACCCCTTATTCTCACACTAACCCTAACCCTAAACGTAACCCTACCACTAACCCTAACCCTCAAACTAACCCTAACCCTATGCCTCCCCCTATCCCTCACACTAACCCTAACTAACTCTAACTCTCACCCTAAACATAACCCTAAACCTCACCCTCACCCTAAACCTCACCGTCACCCTAACCTTCACCCTAACACTAAACCTCACCAACACCCTAACCCTCACCTGAAACAGAACCCTAACCCTCACCCTAACACTCCCCCTCACCCTAAACCTCACACTAACCCTAACGCCAACCCTAACCCTCACCCTAATCCTAACCCTCACCATAACCCTTATCCTCGCACTAACCCTAACCCTAAACGTAACCCTATCACTAACCCTAACCCTCACCCTTACTCTAAACCTACACCTCACCCAAAACCTCACCATCAGCCTAAAACTAACCCTAACCCTCACCCAAAAGAAAGGTAACCCTAACCCTCACACTCAACCTAAAACTCACCGTCACACTAACCCTCACTGT
This sequence comes from Dipodomys merriami, assembly GCF_024711535.1. Classification (NCBI taxonomy): domain Eukaryota; kingdom Metazoa; phylum Chordata; class Mammalia; order Rodentia; family Heteromyidae; genus Dipodomys; species Dipodomys merriami. The sequence goes on along the minus strand of NW_027203438.1, from coordinate 2,105,826 downwards.
AACCCTAACTCTCACACACACCCTAAACCTCACACTTACCCGAAACCTAACCCTCACCCTAACCCTCACCCTCAACTTAAACCTCACCCTAACAATAATCCTAAATCTTACCTGACTGAAACCCTCACCCTCACCCTCACTCTCACACTAACACTCAGGCTCAACCTAGCCCTCACCCTCACCCTAACATTAACCCTTACCCTCACTCCCACCCTCGCCCTCATCCTAACCCTAACCCTAACCCTAAATCTCACCCTCATCGTCACCTTAACCCTAACCCTAATGGTAACTCTCACCCTCAAACTCACCCTAACCCTAACGCCAGCCCTAACAATGACCCTAACCCTAACCCTAAACCTAATCCTAACACTAACCCTCACCCTAACCCTAAACCTCACCCTAAACTTTAACCTCAAACTAACCCTAACTCTATCCCTAAACCTAATCCTCAAACTAAAACCAGCCCTCACCCTAACCCACACACTAACCTTCACCCTCGCCTTCAGCCTAACCCTAACCCTTAACCTAACCCTCACCCTTACCCTCACCCTAAACCTCACACTAAACCTAACGCCAACCCTAACCCTCACCCTAATCCTAACCCTTACCATAACCCTTATCCTCACACTAACCCTAACCCTAAACCTAACCCTCACACTAACCATAAACCTCACCCAAACACAAAACCTACCCCTCACCTTAACCCTCACCCTAACCCTAACATTAACTCTAACTCTCACCCTAAACATAACCCTATCCCTAACCCTCACCCTAACCCTCACTGTCACCCTAACCTTCACCCTAACACTAATCTTCACACACACACTAACCCTCACGTGAAACCGAACCCTAAGCCTCACCCTAAACCTCACCCTCACCCTAAACATCACATTAACCCTAATCCTCACCCTAACCCTCAACTAAACCTCAACCTGAACCTAATCCTCATCCTAAACCTAACCCTAAACCTAATCCTTACCCTCAACCCTTCCCTCGCCCTCAGGCTAACCCTAACCCTAAACCTATCACTCACCCTCAACCTCACCCTAACCCTAACCCTCACACTCACCCTAGCCCTCACCCTAACCCTAACCCTAATCCTAACCCTAACACTAACCCTCAGCCTCTCCCTCAGCCTAACCCTAACCCTAACCGTAATCCTAACAATAAACCTCACCCTCACCCTAACCTTAACCCTAACCCTAACCCTCACCGTCACCCTCACCCTCACACTCACCCTAACACTCATCATCACCCTCAACCCTCACCCTAAACCTGAACCTCACCCTAAACATCACCCTAACCATAACCCTCACCCTAACCCTAACCCTCTCCCTAAACCTCAAAATAACCCTAACGCTAACCCTAACCCTCACTCTCTCCCTAATCCTCACCATAACCCTTATCCTCACACTAAACCTAAACCTAACCCTCACACTAACCCTAACCCTCACACTAAACCTAATCCTAACCCTCACCCTAACCCTCACCCTAACCCTAACCTTAACGCTAACCATCACCTTAAACATAATGCTAACCCACACCCTCACCTTAACCCTCACCGTCACCCTAACCTTCACCCTAACAGTCACCCATAAGCTAACCCTCCCCTGAACCTGAACTCTAACCCAAACCCTAACCCTCACCCTCACCCTAAACATCACCCTAAACCTAACCTTCACCCTAACTCTAATCCTAACCCTCTCCCTAACACTAAACCTCACACTAACCCCCACACTCAACCTAAATGTCACCCTAACAATAACCCTAAGCCTTACCTAAACGAAACCCTCACCCTCACCCTAGCCCTCACCTTAACCCTCACCCTAACTTTAACCCTACCGCTCAACCTAACCCTCACCCTAACAATGACCCTAACACTAACCCTAACCCTCACGACACCCTAACCCTCAATGTCACCCTTACCCGACCCTAAACCTAAAACGAAACCACACCCTAACCCTCACCCTTACCGGAACCCTCACCCTCACCCGAAACCTCACACTCATCCTAACCCTCACCCTCACCCTAAACATCACCCTAACCATAACCCTCACTGAAAACCTAACCTCAACCCTACCTTAACCCTAACCCTCAACCTAAACCTAACACTCACATTAACCCTCACCCTAAACTTTAACCTCACACTAACCCTAACCCTAACCCTAACCCTCACACTGACGCTAAGGCTCACCCTAACCCTAACCCTACACCTCAACCTAACCCTTAACCTAACAAATACACTAACCCTAACCCTAAACCTCACCCTCACCCTAACCCTCACCGTCACCCTAACCTGACCCTGACCTTAACCCTAAACCAAACCCTAACCCTCACACTCACCTGAACCCTCACCCTCACCCTCACCCTAAACCTCACCCTAACGTTAAACCTAACCCTAATCCTAAACCTTACACTAACCCTAACCCTAACTCTATCCTTCACCCTAACGCTAACCCTAACCCTCACCCTAACCCTAACCATCACCTTAAACCTCACCCTCACCCTGATCCTCATCCTAAACCTAACCCTAATACTTTCCTAACCGAAACCCTCACCCTCACCCTAACCGTCACCCTCACCCTCACCTTCACCCAAGCCCTCACCCACCAACTAACCCTAGCCCTCACCCTCACCCTCACCCTCACCCCCACCCTAAGCCTAACCCTAACCCTAACCCTAACCTCAACCTCAACCTCCCCCTCCCCATCACACTAACCCTAACCCTAATCCTAACCCTAATGCAAAACTAGCCATCACATTCACACTAACCCTAACCCACAGCCTAAACCTAACCCTAACCCTAACCCTACCCCTGCACCCCACCCTCACCCTAACCCTCTCCCTCACCATAAACCTAACCCTCAAACTAACTGTAACCCTAACCCTCTCCTTAACCCTAACCCTCACTTTCAACCTAAACTAGCCCTAAACTTTACCCTAACCCTAACAGTAACAGTAATCCTCACCCTAACCCTCACCCTAACCCTTACCCTCGCCCTAACCCTAACTCTAACCCTAACATTAACCCTCACCCTAACACTCACCCTAACCCTAAGCCTAACCGTAACCCTCACCCTCACCCTAACCCTCACCCTAACCCTTACCAATACATGAACACTAAACCTAACACTCAGATTAACCCTCATATTAAACTTAACCCTAAACCTAACCCTCACCTTACCCTTAACCCTAAGCCTAAACCTAACACTCACCCTAACCCTAACACTCACACTCAACTTCAACCTTATCCTAAGTCTAACCCTAACAATAACCCTAATCCAAGCCCTAACACTCACCCTCACCCTCACCCTAACTCAAAACCTAACCCTAAACAAACCCTCACCCTAACCCTAAACCTATCCCTACACCTCACCCTAATCCTAACCCTAATCCTAATCCTAACCCTCACCCTAAACCTCACCCTCACCCTAAACCACACCCTCACCCTTATCCTAACACTAACCCTAACCCTAACCCTAACCCTAACCCTCACACTAACCCTAACTTGACCGTAAACCTAACCCTACCCCTCAGCATAACCCTCATCCTAACACTAACCCTAACCCTAACCCTCACCCTAACACTAACCATAACCCTAACGCTCACCCTCACCCTAACGCTCAACATCACCCTAACATTCAGCCGAAACCTAACCCTCACCCACACCCTAACCCTCATCCTCACCCGAACCCTCACTCTCACCCTAAACATCACCCTAACCCTAACCTTCATCCTAACCCCTACCCTAAACCTCACCCTAACCCTAACGCTCAACCTAACCCTCACCCTCAACCTAATCCTCACCCTAAACCTAAACTTAACCCTTACCTAACCCTAATCCTAACCCTCAACCTCACCCTCAACCTAAACCTAACCCTAACCCTAAACCTCACCGTAACCCTAACCCTAACCCTAAATCTAACCCTAACCGTCTCCCTCACCCTAACTCTCACCCTCACGCTAAACATTACCCTCAACCTAACCCTCACCTGACAGCTAACCCTCACCCTAACGCTCACCCTAAACCTAACGAAAACCTTAACACTCACCCTCACCCTAACCTTTAACCATACACTAACCCTAAGTGTAACCCTAACCCTAACCCTCAAACTAACACTAACAATCATCCTAATTCTAACCCTACTACTCACCCTAACCCTCACCATAAGCCTAAACCTAACCCTAACACTAAGCCTCACCCTAAACCTCACCCTAACCCTAACCCTCACCCTCACCCTCAACTTCAGCCTAACCCAAAACCTAACCCTAATCCAAACCCTAACCCTCACATTCACCCTAAACCTAACCCTCACCGTCACCCTCACCCTCACACTCACCCTCAACCTCACCCTCACCCTAACCCTCACCCTCGCCCTAAACATCATCCTAACCCTAACCCTCACCCTAACCCTAACCTTAACCCTAACAGTAACCCTAACAGTCACCATAATCTTTATCCTCATACTAACCCTAACTCTAACCCTATCCCTAACCCTAATAATAACACTAACCCTAACCATAACCCTAATCCTAACAGTAACACTCACTCTAACCCTAACACTAACACTAACCCTCACACTCACTCTAACCCTAACCCTAACCCTAATGCTCACCCTCACCCTCACCCTACTTCTAACCCTAACACTCACCCTCACCCTAAACCTTATCCTCACACTAACATTAACCCTATACATAACCCTAACTTTCACACTAATGCTAACCCTCACCCTAAGCCTAACACTACCCCTCACCCTAACCATAACATTAACCCTAACCCTCATCCTCACCTGAATACTCACCGTCACCATAAAACTCACCCGAACACTAACCCTCACCCACACCCTAACCCTCATCCTCAGCGAACCTGAACCGGAACACGAACCCTCAGCTTCACCCTAACCCTCACCCTCAACCTAAACATCACCCGGACCCTAACCCTAACCCTAACCCTAACCCTCAACCTAAACCTCAACCTCACCCTACCCCTCACCCTTACCCTAACCCTCAAACTCACCATCACCTCACCCTAAGCCTAACCCTAACACTAACCATAATCCTAAACCAAAACCTCACCCTCAACCTAACCCTAAACCTAACCCTCACCCGCACCCTCAATTTAACCTTCACCCTAACTCTAATCCTTACCCCAACCCTCACCCTACCCCTAAAACTAACACTCACCCTAAACCTCACCATAACCCTCACACTGATCCTAACCCTCCTCCTAAACCTAACCCTCACTCTCAACCTCACCCTCACTTTCACCTTCATCCTAACCCTACCCCTAACTCTAATCCTAACCCTAACCCTCACCCTAACCCTAACCCTCACCCTAACACGCACCCCTAACCCTAACCCTCACCCTAACCCTAACCCTCACCTAAACTCTAATCCTTCCCCTAAACGTAACCCTAACACTAAACCTCACCCTAACCCTAAACCTAACCCTAACTCTCAACCTAACCGTCACCCTATCCCTAAAGCTAACCCTAACCCTCACTTCACTCTAAACCTAATCCTAACCCTAACCCTCACCCTAACCACAAACTTTACCCTAAACCTAACCCTAAGCCTCACCCTCACCCTAACCCTCATCCTAACACTTATCCTTGCACTAAAACTAACCATAACCCTAACCCTAACCCTCAAATGAACCCTAACCCTCACCCTAACCCTAAACCTCCCCCTCACCCTAAACCTCACCCTCACCCTAACCCTAACCCTCACCGAAACCTAACCATAACCCGCACACTGACCCTAACGCTCACCGTCACCCTAAACCTCACCCTAAACCTAACCCTCACCCACACCCTAACCCTCACTCTCAACTGAACCCTAACCCTCATGCTAACTCTTATCCTCACCCTAAACATTACCTTAACCCTACCCCTCACCCTAACTCTAACCCTAACCCTCACCCTAACCCTAACCCAAAAAATAGCACTCACCCTCAACTTAAACCTCACCCTAACAATATACCTAACCCTTACCTAACCGAAACCCTCATCCTCACCCTCACTCTCACCCTAACACTCACCCTCAAACTAGCCCTCACCCTAAACCTAACCCTTACCTAACCAAACCACTCAACCTCTCCCTCACCCTCACCCTAACAATCACCCTCACCGATGCCTCAACCTAAACTTAACCCTCACCATAAACCTAACCTTCACCCTAAACCTCACCCTAAACCTAACGCTAACCCTAACCCTCACCCTACCTTAAACCTCACCCAAAACATTACCTGCACCATAACCCTAAACCTAACCCTAATCCTCACACTAACCCTAACCGTAATCCTCAACCTAAAGCTCACCGTAAACCTAACCCTCACCCTCACCCTAACCCTCACCGTCACCTTAAGCTCACCCTAACCCTAACTGTCACCCACACCCCAAAACGCACACTCACCCAAACCCTCACCCTCGCGCTAACCCTACCCTAAAACTCACCCTAACCCTAACCGTCACTCTATACCTAACTCTAACCCTCACCCTTATCTAACCGTCCACCTAACCCTCACCCTCAACCTAATACTATCCCGAACCCTAACCCTATCCCTTACATAACAAATATCCTCACCCTCACTCTCACCCTAACCCTGACCCTAACCCTGACCCTCACCGTCATCCTAACACTAACCCTAAACCTAACCCTCACCCTAACCCTCACTCTAACCCTAAGCCTCACCCTAACCCTCACCCTAACCCTAACGCTAACCCTAACGCTTACCCTAACCCTAACACTCACTCTAAACCTTACCCTAAAACTAATCCTATCCCTAACTGTAATCCTAAACCTAACCCTCACACTAACCCTAACACTCACCCTAAACCTAACCCTAAACCTACCCCTCACCCTAACCATCACCGTAACCCTAACCCTAACCCTGAACCTCACCCTAAACCTATCCCTAACCCTCACATTCACCCTAACCCTCACCGTCACCCTAAACCTCAAACTCACCCACACCCTAACGATAAACCTCACCGGAACCCTAACCATCACCCAAAATCTCACCCTCACCCTAAACCTCACACTAATCCTTACCTTCACGAAAACCCATACCCTAAAACTCACTCAAACCTAACTCTCACACTGACCCTCACCCTCAATCTAATCCTCACCCAAACAATAACGATAACCCTTACCTCACCGAAAGACTCACCCTCACCCTCATCCTCACCCTAACTTTCACCCTCACCCTAGCCCTCATCCTAACCCTAACCCTAAAACTCACCCTCATCCTCATCTCTCCCTCAGGATAACCCAAACTCCACCCCTAACCCTAAACCTACCCCTCAACTCCACCCTCACCCTAACCCTAACCCTAAACCTAACACTAACACTCACCCTAACCCTAAACCTCACCCTAAACCTAACACTAAACCTCACACTCACCCTAACCCTAAAAATAACCATAAAACTCAGCCTAACAAAAATCCTAACCCTATTCCTCACCCTAACTCTAAACCTCACCCTAACCCTAAACCAAACACTCACCCTAACCCTAAAACTCACTCTAACCCTCACCCTAACCCTAACGCTAACACTCACCCTCACCCTCAAACTAACCCTCAACCTAACCCTTATCCTCACACTAACCTTAATCCTAAACCTAACCCTAACCCTCACTCTAACCCTAACTCGAACCCTAACCCGAACCCTACACTTCACACTAACCATCACACTAACTTTAACCCTAATCTAAACCTTCACCCTAACCCTAACCCTAACCCTCACACTCACCCAAGCCCTCACCCTCACCCTAACCTTTCTCCTCACCCTAAACATCACCCTAACCCTAACCCTCACCCTAAACTTAACCCTAACACTCACCCTAATCCTCACCATAACCCTAACTCTAACCCTAACCCTCAACCTAAGCGTCACCCTATCCCTCACTCTAACCCTAACACTCAGCCTCACCCTACCCCTCATCCTAACACTTATCCTCACACTAAACCTAACAATAACCATAACCCTAACCCTCACATTAACCCTAACCCTCACACTAACCCTAAACCTACCCCTCACCCTAAACCTCACCTTCACCCTAACCCTAACCCTAACCCTCACCCCAAACCTAACCCTAACCCGCACACTCACCCTAACACTCACCGTCACCCTAAACCTCACCCTAATGCTAACCCTCACTCACACCCTAACCCTCACTGTCAACTGAACTCTAACCCTCACCCTTACCCATACTCTCAAACTAAACATCATCCTAATCCTAACCCTCACCCTAACTCTAACCCTAACCCTAACCCTCAACCCGACCCTAACCCTCACACTAACCCTCACCCTCAACTTAAAACTCACCCTAACAATAACCCTAACCCTTACCTAAACAAAACCCTCACCCTCACCCTCAATATCACCCTAAACCTCACCCTCAACGTAGCCCTCACCCTAACGTTAACCCTAAACCTAACACTTACCCTCAACCTCACCCTCGCCCTCAGCCTAACCCTAACCCTAACCCTAACCCTAACACTCACCCTCACCCTCACGATCACCCAACCCCAAACCTTAACCCTAACCCTAAGCCTCACCCTCACCCTAACCCTCACCCTAGCCTTTAACCTCACGCTAACCCTAACTGTAACCCTAACCCTAACCCTCACAGTAAACCTAACCCTCAAACTAACCCTAACCCTACCCCTCACCCTAACCCTCACCCTCACCCTAACACTAAACCTAACCCTAACACTTACCCTAACCCTAACTCTCACACTAACCCTCACATTCATCCTAATCCTCACCCTAACAATAACCCTAACTCTTACCTAACCGAAACCCTCAACTTCACCCTTATTCTCACCCTAACCCTCACCCTCACCCTAGCCTTCACCTTAACCCAAACCCTAACTCTAACCCTAACCTTCACCCTAATCCTCCCTGTCACCCTCAGCCTAACCCTAACCCTAGCCCTAATCCTAACCCTAACCTCAACCTCACCCTCATCCTAACCCTAACCCTCACCCTAACCTTCACCCTCACCCTCACCGGCACCCTCAGCATTACCATAACTCTAACGGAAATCGTAACCCTTACCCTCACCCTCACCCTCACACTCAGCCTAAACCTCACCTTCACCATAGCCCTCACCCTAAACCTAAACCTCACCCTAACACTAACTCTAAACCTCACTTTTACCCTAACCCTAACCCTCACCCTAACCCTCACCCTAACCCTCACCCTAACCCTAACCCTACCCCTCACCCTAACCCTACCCCTCACCCTAACCCTCATCCTAACCCTAACCCTAACCCTCATCCTAACCCTAACCCTCACCCTCACCCTCAGCCTAACCCAAACCCTAACCCTAATGTTAAACCTAACCCTCACCCCCTCCCTCACCCTAATCCTAACCATAACTCTAAGCTAACTCTCACACCCACACTCAAATTAACCCTAACCCTAACCCTAACAAGAACTGTAAATCTAATCCTAACCCTAACCCTCACCCTCAGCCTCACCAAAACTCTAACCCTAACCCTAATCTTAAACCTAACCCTCACCCTCACCCTATGCTCAATCCTAACCCTTGCCCTAATCCTCACCCTAACCCTATTGCTTCAACCTTCAACCTCACCCTCACCCTAAACCTCACTCTTACTCTAAAGTTCACTATAACCCTAACCCTAAGCCTAACCCTAATCCTCATACTCACCCTAACCCTAACCCTAAGCTATGGAGAGCTGCGGAAGCCGTGACCAAAGGTGGCGTGCCCGTAAGGCGCGGCCACAAATGCAACATTGTAGCTCCTTGGTAAGATGGCGCTGGCTTCGCCTTCCGTCTTCCCGGTGACAAGTGCTCTCTGTAAAAACATCTCCTTATATGGCTATGACTTTGCTCCTGGTTTGCTTCCATGTTTGTGAACCTATTGGTATATGCCACGTGGCGCTTCGGGATTGGCCATCCAGGAGGCTTATAACCAGAGCGCGGGTGGGGGGAGGGTGGGAGTGGAGAGAAGTGGGAAGAAGCGGGCAGGAGAGAAGCAGGAGAGAAGCTTGTAACAAGGTCCTGAATAAACTGCATTGAATCCCGGGTCGAGTCTTCCTTGCTGGTCGAGGTGGTCGCGACAGCTGGCGGCCCGTACGGGGAATTCAGAACTCTCTGAGGTCAGGGTGGTGTACCAGTAAATTCCCAGGAAAAGGGAGAATCTGCAACAAGAGGGGGGGTAAGTTCCCAGGTGAAGTGGGAATCCGCGATTAAACCGGGCATAATACGAGCCTCTTCTCTGTAGATAAAAGAGAGAGCAGAAACCCGGGAAGAAATAAAATACAGGCCTAAAGTGAAAGTAACAAAAAATAAAATTTTTAATACCTATGATGGGCCCTGGAAGAGCTACTATGCTCAAAAAGACTGAAGTTAAAGAAGGGTACTTTACAGAGGTTCCTTGAAGAATGCAACATTGTAGCTCCTTGGTTCATAGTGTCCGGGAGCCTTACAATAGCCTCATAGGAAAAATTAGGCAGGGATTTGGACTTTGCCTATGAAGAGGGCACATTAAAGCAGGAGTCCGCCCCATTTGGAGATTGATTAGTGGCTGCCTGGAGGATCAGAGCTGCTGTGAGATTATAGAAAATGGACAGTCAGCACTGGAGCAGTTACAGGAAGAGAGGTCAGAGAAGGCGATCAGTGAAAAGGAACACAGTGAACAGGGCAAAAGGGTGTGACTATACCCAGATCTGTCCGAGCTAAAATCAGAAAGAGGGAGTTCCAGTGAGTTAGAGGAGGAAGAAGTGAGAGCACTTATTCAACAGATGAAAAGGAGCCGTATAAAACAAGGGGAATGTAAGCTAAGCCAACCTGCACTTAATGAGGACATAGAAAGAACTTCCGGTCAGACCCCTTTAGCTCCTCCTCCATATCAACATGGAGCCAATGGGCACACATTTTGCCCGGACACTTGGCGAACTGCTCGAGCAGAAGTCGCCTTGCCAGTTTTTCAAGACAATAATCAACAGAGATTCCATGAGCCTGTAGAATTTAAAGTAATTAAGTCCCTGGCTGAATCTGTTCGGACGGATGGGCTTACAGCCTCTTTTACCGTAGCTCAAGTGGAAGCTATAAAGAGATATTGCATGACCCCCTCTGATTGGGCAAGCCTAGCACGGGCATGTTTGAGTCCAGGCCAATACTTGGATTGGAGGGCATTTTTACTGGAATTTTGTAATGAACAGGCAGCCATCAATCAAGCGAACGGACGTCAGGTTTGGGACAGAGACATGCTCCTAGGATAAGGTCGCTTTGCTAATGCTCAGATAGGATATCCCCCTGAAGTGTATCAACAGATAAATGATATTTGCATTAAGGCGTGGAAATCACTACCAAATAAGGGGGAAGTTAGTGGCAATCTCACCAAGATCCTGCAGGGGGCTACCGAGCCTTTTTCAGATTTTGTGGCCAGAATGGTGGAAGAAGCAGGCAGAATTTTTGGGAATCCTGACATGGCTATGCCTCTTATAAAACAATTAGTCTATGAGCAATGCACCAAAGAATGCAAAGCCGCCATTACCCCGTATAAAAATAGAGGGTTGGAGGCATGGATGAAAGTGTGCAGGGAGCTGGGAGGACCTCTAACTAATGCAGGCCTTGCTGCCGCAGTACTACAGTATTCAAATAGGCGGGGGGGGGGGGGGGCTCTGGAGTGACATCTGGAGTATGTTTTAAGTGTGGTAAGGCTGGTCATTTTAAGAGAGATTGCCCAGAGAGAAAAGGAACCGGAAGGGCTGGAGGAGTTACAACGGGTAAGCAGCCAGGGCTGTGCCCCAGATGTAATAAAGGAAAGCATTGGGCCAACGAATGTAGATCACTCAAAGTTGTTAACGGCCAGGCCTTGGGCCCCATCATGCAGCCAAAAAACGGGCACAGGGGCCCCTGTCCCCAGGGCCCTCAAATGTATGGGGCAATGGACAGCCCAACCTAGGAAATTTCCCAAGAAGGATGGCCTACCCTGAGGCATCCCAAGAACCGCGGAGAGCCACTACAGGCTCGGCGGGACTGGACCTCTGCACCACCACCAGACTCGTACTAACCCTGCAAATGGGCGTTCAGTTAATAGAGTCAGATTTTCAAGGTCCTCTAGAACGGGGCACAGTGCGGCTACTACTTGGCCGGTCTTCCATTACTCTTAGAGGGCTTAAAATTCACCCAGCAGTTATTGACCCAGATTATACAGGTATAGTTAAAATCATGGTAGAAGCTCCAAAAGATATTGTAGCAATTTCCCCTCGAGACAGAATTGCCCAATTGTTACTCCTGCCTAGCCTATATGAAAAATTTCCTGCCATACAGTCTGAGAGAGGTAAAAAGGGTTTTGGCTCCTCCAGAATTGAGTCAGTGTACCTAGCCCTGGATTTAGACCAGAGACCCACGCTTAAGCTGGAGATTGAAGGAAAAAGGATTATAGGACTGTTAGACACAGGGGCGGAATATAGCATTATTGCCAAAAAGGATTGGCCGAGAGGGTGGCCTCAGAACATTACAGGCCTCAGAACAAACCCTGAGAGGGTTGGGCTATGCCAAAGCCCCTGACATAAGTGCAAGACCCCTCAACTGGAAGGATGGAGAGGGACACTCTGGAAATATCCAGCCTTATGTTTTAGAATTGCCTGTCTCCCTGTGGGGTCGAGATTTACTCAAAGAGATGGGGTTTTGACTTAGTAATGAATATTCTCCTACCTCAAAGGAAATGATGTTACAAATGGGCTACTGCCCAGGGCATGGACTGGGAAAAAACTTGCAAGGCTGTAAAGAGCCTATTGATGTCCACCAAAAACTTGATAGACATGGGCTGGGTTTTTCATAGGGGCCGCTGAGAATCAAGTTCCCATTCCCTGGAAGACGGAGGAACCGGTATGGGTAGCTCAGTGGCCTCTATCCTCCAAAAAGCTTTTAGCCGCTCATAAACTGGTAGAAGAACAAGTAGCCCTGGGCCATGTGAGACCCTCAGTTTCACCATGGAATACTCCAATATTTGTGATAAAAAAGAAGTTGGGTAAATGGCGATTACTTCATGATTTGCGTGCCATAAACGCACAAGTGCAAACTATGGGCCCTGTACAAGGAGGGTTACCTTTGCTTTCCGCCCTCCCTGACCATTGGCCTATTATGGTAATAGATATAAAAGATTGTTTCTTTTCTATCCCCTTGCATTCTGTGGTTGTGAGCGTTTTGCCTTTACTGTGCCCTCTTGTAACCATGAAGAACCTGACCAAAGATATGAGTGGGTCGTACTGCCTCAGGGTATGGCCAACAGCCCCACTATGTGTCAGCTGTTTGTCGGCAGGGCTATAGCTCCTGTTAAAGAACGACATCCTAAACTCAAGGTGGTCCATTATATGGATGACATTTTGATAGCTCATAAGGAAGAAGCTGGGTTTCAAAAGGCCTATGCAGAATTGGTTTTTGCCTTAAGGGAACAGGGTCTTTATCCAGCACCAGAAAAAATACAAACAGGCAGTGTGGTGGAGTACTTGGGAGCTAAGATACATCCCAGGTCGATCATGCCCCAAAAATTGACCCTGAGAAAAGATAACTTAAAGACTTTAAATGATTTTCAAAAATTGTTGGGGGATATTAATTGGATAAGGGGGTATTTGAAATTGCCAAATTATGAATTAAAACCCTTTTTGATATGTTAAAAGGAGATATAGATTTAAACGCCCCACGAGACCTGACTGAGAGCGCCCGATTTGCTCTCAAAAGGGTGGAGGAGGCTTTAAGTGCCGCCTGTTTAAACAGGCTACAAGATGGCCAACTCTTTGATTTATGCATTCTTCCCACTGAGATCCAACCAACTGGGGTACTTTGGCAAGAGGGGCCGTTGATGTGGTTACACTCTCATGGTTCCCCCGAAAGGTGCTGGAGTATTACCCTGAGGCAGTGGCGGGCTTAGCTCTGCAAGGAGTTCAACAGAGTTTACAATTTTTTGGAATTTATCCGGACTCCATCATTGTTCCCTACAATGCCTACCAAGTTTAGACTTTATGTGCCACTATTGACAATTGGTCCATTTTGAGATGCATGTTTCCAGGAGATATTGATAATCATTTGCCCAAAGACCCCCTACTGAGATTTGTAAAGGAACATCCAGTGATTTTTCCAAAGGTAACTGCCCAAAAGCCTATTGGAGGGGCTATAAATATTTTTACGGATGGTCCCAAAACGGGATGCGGGGTATACGTCGCAGGTAACCAAGACCCCGTGCAGCATCAATTTGTCCCTGGTAACCCACAGATTGTTGGGTTGATGATTGTAAATGAAGTATTTAAAGCTTTCCCCTGTGCCTTTAATTTAATATCAGATTCAGCCTATGTAATAAATGCTTTAAAGATATTGGAAGCGGTTGGTACAATAAAGGCTACCAGTTCTGTTCTAGCTCCTTTTATCTTGCTACAATCCCTTATATGGCAACCCAAGGAACCATTTTTTCCAATGCATATTCGAGCACATACGGGCCTCCCAGGACCACTGACAAAGGGTAATGCCCTGGCTGATGCACACACTCGTGCTGAGTGGGCGCTCCATGCTTCTTCTGTTGACTTAGCAAAAGATTTTCATGCCAAATTTCATGTAAACGCCAGGACTTTACAAAGCCGCTTTTCCCTTTCTAGAGCGGATGCACGTCAAGTGGTAAAGGAGTGTCCCCGATGTATTATTTACCATAAGTCCCCTACGTTTGGAGTTAATCCACGTGGTTTAAGACCCTTACAAGTATGGCAAATGGATGTAACTCATGTACCAGAATTTGGCCGCTTAAAATATCTACACGTTTCTGTTGACACCTTTTCGGGTGTTATACTTGCCACCCCCCTGTCAGGGGAAAAGGCTACTGATGTAATATCTCACTGCCTGGAAGCATGGGCGGCCTGGGGAATGCCAAAACAGCTAAAAACTGCCTATACTGGGGAGCGCTTTGTTTCCTTTTGCACTCAAATGGGTGTTACTCTGGTGCATGGACTGCCCTATAACACTCAAGGACAAGGAATTGTGGAAAGAACTCATCGTACTATCAAGAAAATGTTAATAAAACAAAAAGGGGGAGCTGGAACCCTGATGGCTACAGCAAGACAAAGAATAGCCATGACACTTTTCACCCTAAATTTTTTGAATTTGGATAACGCTGGTCGCTCAGCGGCGGATAGGCATAACTGTTCCACTCCTTCGGCCTTAGGATCGGCTTTGTGGAAGGATGTGCTCACTGGTCTCTGGAACGGGCCTAACCCCGTGCTGGTATGGGCACGAGGATCTGTTTGTGTTTTTTCCTCAGAATCGTTCGGATCCAGTGTGGGTGCCCGAACGACTTGTGCGGCGAGTCCAAGATGAACGGAACACGGAAGAAACAAAAGATTGCGTTGCTGATCATACAGCTCCTGATGATCCAACAGGGCTAGACGGTAGCGAGATGGGGGATACTGTCTGCATTCCCGAGGCCCATGCCCGTGAGACATGACGCCTCTCTTTTCCCTAGATTTTTCACTACAAATAAGACTCTTAACCTTCCCTTTTACCCAGAGGATAAACAAATAGCAGGGATAGGTGAAGCTAGAAATATTAGCTTGACGGGCACGCTATGCTTTTGCTTAAGTGATGTGACCCTTAATGGTAGTTGCATGGCCTTGACTAGTTCCCCCGCCGCTTATTTTAGATATTGGTATGGAAATCCGGGATCAACTGAGGTTTGGGCAAATGCTACTGGATTTGTTAATACTGTCTTAGGTAGATATTATAAAAGCTTAAAGTTAAGTACTGACATGTGGATTGTAAAGCAACCTAAATGGGCCCCTTTTTGCTAGCCTGACCGTATGGGGGAGGCTTGGCCTTGGACAGGTTGCCAATCACAACGCGCTGTTTGGGCTGATGAGTCTGAGCGTTTTTCATTCTCCCCTAGTGTTTTGTCCAATGCTAGTGTACAATTCTGGGCTGGAATTAATCCCTTTAATAATTGGCTGTTATGTGGTCTTAATGGAAGTTGCTTGCAGGCCGAACCTATAGTTATGCTGCAAGGAGGTCACTTTTTTATAGCAAACATGACTTGCAATTTGACTAGTACTGCCCGTACTGTGGGTGCCAATTGTCATTTTAGTAAGAATTATACGGTATTTAGCTATCAGCCTACACCCGTGTGTGTGGTTTCCCCTTTTGTGTTTTTGGTAATTAACAACACCTCTGTATGCTCAGATGATGTATGTTCTTGCACTAATGAAACCTGCTATTATGCTACCTGCTGGAGTTCTCAGTATCCGTTAGCTATAATGCACGGATCCCACGTTGGGTGCCTGTGCCAGTAGATGCTTCTCAAGCTGTAACTTTGTTTAGGCATAAGAGAGATTTTGGCATCACTGCGGCCATTGTAACTGCTATAGCTGTGGCTGCTGCGGGTGCGACGGCTGCCGCTGTTGCCATGTCACATACTGTGCAGACGGCTCAGACTTTAAATAACTTGTCGGCTACTACAGCTAGAGCTATGGATTTACAACAAGCGGCCAATGCACAATTAAAAGGAGGACTGATGCTGTTATATCAAAGGGTTGACCTTGTGCAGGAGCAGGTTGATATCCTGTGGCAGTTGGCTCAGCTGGGATGTGTTCAAAAATATGAAGGGCTTTGTATTACTGCTATTCAGTATTATAACTCTACCCAAGCAGCAAATTTGTCTAAACAACTGTCAAGTTATCTTTTAGGCAACTGGACGGGGGAATTCGAACAAATGATGTTGCAGCTACGATCGGTCATTGTCGCGATAAACTCTACCCGGATGGATGATGCCCTGTTACAAGATGTTTCCTCCTGGATTTTGACAGCTGTGGATCATTTGAAGGAGTGGGCGGGAATGGGCTCCCTTATTGGTATCCTGGCATTGGTGATCTTGCTGTGCCTGTGGTGCATATGCCGGATTAGGAGCTTCCAGGGCAGGAGTATGGCTGTGGTGGTCCAGGCCTTCACTGCCATTGAGGCCGGACAGTCCCCCTACGCGTGGCTTGCCACGTTACAGGAATAGCACAGGGTGCGCGGCAAATGCACTGCACTTGGGAATCACTCCCTGGTGTGAGCGCAAGAAGAGCATGTTGGGTTGCAAGTGGGTTGATGCCCAAGATCCCACCTCTGCAAAAAAGGCATCAGACGGGCCTGGTCATCACTGGAGAAGGCGCCCCTCAGGCGAAGACCAGTGCAAGGTCCTCTCATTAATGTTTTAGACAGAGGCCCAACCTCTACTCTTACCTTTGCTTAATAAAACAAAAAAAGGGGAGCTGTGGAGAGCTGCGGGAGCCACGACCAAAGACGGCACGGCCGTAAGGAGCGGCTGCAACAGCAATATTGTAACTCCTTGGTAAGATAGCGCTGGCTCCCACTTTCCATCTTCCCGGTGACGAGTGCTCTCTGTAAAAACAACTCCTTATATGGCTATGACTTGGCTCCTAGTTTGCTTCCTTGTTTGCGACACTATCGGTATATGCCACGTGGCGCTTAGTGATTGGCCTTCCAGGAAGCTTATAGCCGGAGCGCGGGTGCAGGGGGCGGAGAGAAGCGGGAAGAAGCAGGCAGGAGAGAAGCAGGAGAGAAGCTTGTAACAAGGTCCTGAATAAACCGCATTAATAAGAATCCCAGGTGGCGTCTTCCTTGCTGGTCGAGGTGGTCACGACATTAACCCTACACCTAACCCTCACCTTTACTGTCACCCTCACCCTAACTCTAACACTAAACCTAACCCTAACATTCACCCTAACCCTAAAACTCACCCTAACGCTCACCCTAACACTAACGCTAACCCTAACCGTCAGCCTCAACCTAACTCTCACCCTAACCCTTATCCTCACACTAACCGTAAACCTAACCCTAACCCTCACACTAACCCTAACCCTCACGCTAACCCGAACCCTACCCCTCACACTAAACCTCACCCTAACCCTAACCCTAATCCTAACTTTCACCTTAATCCTAAACCTAACCCTCACCCTCACCCAAACCCGCACCCTCACTCTAATGCTCCCTCTCCCCCTAAACATCACCCTAACCATAACCATCACCCTAAACCTAACCCTAAAACTCACCCTAATCCTAAACCTTAAACTAACCCTCACCCTCACCCTTATCCTCAGAATAACCCTAACCATAACCCTAACCTAAACAAAACCCTCACCCTCACCCTCACCCTCACGCTCACCCTCACCCTCTCCCTACCCTCACACTAACCTTAACCCTCCCCGTAACCCTACCACTCACCCTAACCCTCAGCCTAAACCTAACACTAACCCTAACCCTCAACCTAACCTAAACCTCGCCCCAACCCTTACCCTCAACATAACCCTAACCCTAACCTTAATCCTCACACTAACCATAACACTAACCCTCACCCTACCGCTCTCCCTAAAACTAATTCTAAACCTCACCCTCATACTAACCCTAACCCTCACCTTATCCCTCACCCTAAACCTCACCCTAACCCTAAGACTAACCCTAACCCTCACTCTCAACCTAACCGTCACTCTAACCCTTACCCTCACCCTAACCCTTACCCTAAACCTAATCCACACACTAAACCTAACCCTAACCCTCACCCTAATGCTCACTGTAACCCTAAACCTCTCCCTCATCCTAACCCTCAACATCACCATAACCCTCACCCTAACCCTAACCATCTTCCACACCCTAAAACTCACCCTCACCCGAACCCTCACCCTGACCCTAACCCTACACTAAACCTCACCCGAACCCTAACCCTCACCCTTAAACTAATTCTAAATCTCACCCCCATACTAACCCTTACCCTCACACTAAACTTAAGCCTAACCCTAACCCTCACATTAAACCTAAATCTCACCCTAACCCTTACCCTAACCCTCACTTAACCCCTCACCCTAACCCTAACCCTCAACCTCACCCTAAACCTAACCCTAACTCTCACCTTCACACTAAACCTCACCGTCACCCTAACCCTCACCCTAAACCTAACCATCACCTACACCCTAATCCTCACACTCGGCCTCACCCTAACTCTCACCTTCACCCTAAACATCATCCTAATAATAACCCTCACCCTAACCCTAACCCTAAACCTAATCCTCACCCTAACCCTAACCGTCATCTTCAACCTCAACCTCAGCCTAACCCTCACACTCATCCTAGCCCTCACCCTAAAACTAACCCTAACCCTCACCCTCACCCTCACCCTCAGCTTAACTCTAACCATAACCCTAACCTCAACCTCAATCTCACCCTCGCCCTCACCCTAAACCTATACCTAACGCTAACCCTAATGCTAAAACTAGCCCTCACCCTCCCACTAACCCGAACCCTCAGCCTAACCCTAACACTAACCCTAAACCTACCCCTACCCCTCACCCTCACCCTAAACCTCTCCCTCACACTAGCCCTCACCCTAAACTTAACCCTCACCCTCACACTAACCCTAACCCTCTCCTTCACGCTAACTCTCACTGTCACCGTAAAGCTCGCCCTTTACCTGATCCTCAACCTAACCTTCACCCTAACCCTAACCCTAACAGTAACACTAACTCTCATTCTAAAAATCAACCTAACACTTACCCTCACCCTAAACCTAACCCTAAACCTAACAGTAACCCTCACCCTAACCCTCATCCTAACCCTAAGGCCTAAACCTAACCATCACCCTCACCCTAACCCTCACCCTAACCCATACCCTTCCACGAACCCTAACCCTAACCCTCAACCTAATCCTCATATAAAACTTAATCCTAAACCTAACCCTCACCTAACCCTTAACCCTAATCCTAATCTAACCCTCACCTTAACCCTAAACCTCACACTCACCCTCAACCTCACCCTCAGCCTAACCCTAACACTAACCCTAATCCAAACCCTAACCCTCACCCTCACCCTCACCCTAACTCTAAACCTAACCCTAAACAAACCCTGACCCTAACCCTAACCCTATAACTTACCTAACTGAAACCCTCACCCTCACCCTCACCATAACCCTCACCATCACCCTAGGCCACACTCTAAACTTAACCCTCACCCTAACCCTAACACTAACCCTCATCCTCACACTAAACCTAACTCTAACCCTAAAACTCACACTAACCCTCACCCTAACCCTAACCATAACCCTAACCCTAAACCTCACCCTAACCCTCACCATAACCCTAACCTCACCATAAACCTCAACATTTTGCTAATCCTCACAATAACCCTAACCTTAACCCTTACCTAACCAAAACCGTCACACTCACCCTCACCCGAACCCTCACCCTCCCCTGAGTCCTCAATCTAACCTTAACCCTCACCCTAAACTTAACCCTCACCCTAACCCTAACTGTAATGCTCACCCTCACCCACATCCGAACCCTAACCCTCTCCCTCACCCTCACTCTCACCTTAACCCTAAACATAAACCTAAACCTAAACCTAACCTTCAACCTCACCCTCAGCCTAACACTCACCCTCACAATAAACACACCCTAACCCTCACCTCACCCTAACCTTAATGATAACCCTAACCCTCAACCTCACCCTAACCCTCACCCTAATTCTTACACTCACCCTAACCCTAACATTAACCCTCACCCTAACCCTAACCTTAACCCTCACCCTAACCCTAACCTTAACCCTCACACCAACACTCACCTTTACCCTAACACTAACCCTAAACCTCAGCCTCACCCTAAACCTCACACTAAGACTTACCCTCACCATAACCCTAACCCTAACCCTAATCCTCACCCTAACACTAACCCTAACACTTACCCTCACCCTCACTCTCACCCTAAACCTAAACCTAACCCTAAACCTAACCCTCATCCTCACCTTCACACTAACACTCACCCTCACCATAAACATCACAAGAAACCTAAAACTCAACCTAAATATAACCCTAAACCTCACCCTAACCCTAACCCTCACCCTACCGCTCACCATAACACTAAGGCTAACCCTAACCCCCACACTCACCATAACCCTCACGCTAACCCTTATCCTCACAGTAACCTCACCCTAAACCTCACACTAACCCTAAACCTCACCCTATCCCTAATCCTAACACTAACACTAACCCTAACCCTCACCCTCACCCTAATCCTCAACCTAACCCTCATCCTCACACTAACCCTAACCCTAACCCTAACCCTCACCCGAACACTAATCCTCACCCTATCCCTAATTCTAACCCTAATCCTTTCCCTCACCTTAACCCTCACCCTCACCTTAAACATCACGCTAAACCTAACCCTCACCTTATGCCTAACCCTAACCCTCACTCTAACCCTAACGCTCAATTTAACCCTCACACTCAACCTAATCCGCACCCTAACCTAAACATAACCCTTACATAACCGAAACCTTCACCTCACCCTTACCCTAACCCAATCCCTAACCCAAACCCTCAAACTAACAGTAACCCTAATCCTCACGCTCACCCTCACCCTAACCCTAACCCTAATCCTAACACTCACCCTAACACTAACTCTAATGCTAAACATAACCCTCACCCTCACACTAACCCACAGCCTAATCCTTACCCTAATCCTAACTCTAAACCTAACCCTAATCCTCACACTAAACCTAACCCTCACCCTAACCCTTACCTTACAACTCAGCCTAACCCTCACCCTAACTCTAACCCTAACCCTAATCCTAAACCTATCCCTAAACCTCACCCTAACCCTCACCCTGACCCTAACCCTAATGCTAACCCTAATCCTCACCAGCACCCTAACCCTCACCCTAATCCTTACCCTCACCCTAACCCTAACCCTAACCCTCACAGTCACCCTAACCCTCACTCTAACCCTAACTCACACACTAACCGTCAACCTCACCCTAATCCTCACCCTAACCGTAACACTTACCTACCCGAAACCCTCACCCTCACCCATACACTAGCCCTCACCCTAACCCAAACCCTAAACGTAAACCTCACCCTCAGCCTCACCCTCACCCTCTCCCTCAGCCTAACCCTAAACCTAAACCTAATCCTAAGCCTAACCCTCAACCTCACCCTCACACTAACCACTGAAAGACCCCAGACTCCTGGGATACTTTCGTCAATGGGAGGGCGCCCCAGAAACTCAGACTCCAGGCCAGGAGATGCAATAAGCAAGAGGAGTTTATTTGACGTTTGCGCAAACGGACTCTCTGTCCCGTGCAGACAGGGAGCCCCGAGCAGCGGTTACAAGCCTTCTTTTAAAGGCAAAAACCACAAGATTAATGCATAACACAAAGCATCCCATGATTGGTCCATTTAAAGGTCATCATATACACCAACAATCACTTTGCCACGTGGGAAATTTTGTAACACTCTTTGTAAAATGAATGGCCCATGGTTGGTTTAAGGGGGGTTTACATGGTTACAGGCCTATGATTGGTTGACATTTGGCTTAGCTTTTAGTCTTGCCAGGTGGTCGTTATCTCAAGGTTCTGTCTTGGGAATTTCTAAATGGGAACTGAGGAACACGTACTGTCTGTTCATTATCTACGACCACTGACCTTGTCCTGGGGCTGACACCTGGGCTCTGAGACTTTACCCAATTCCTTGTTTCCTGGGGGGAATGGGGGGTTGGTGTTAGCTCAAGCAAGCAAGTTTACAGAAGCGGAGTCAGCAGTTTGTAAATTGTAAAATGGACGCAGCCCTAATTTTTCATTCCCCACTTCTTCTCAGGAGTAATTTTAACCTTAAAATTTAGGGTGTCTCTACATTATCTTTTGGGGTGTCAGTTGTTCTCAGTGCTTGGTATTGAGACCTCAGAACTAATAGATGGTCTGCGCTGATTTTTTTCTTTTAGAAAAGACATCAGTCTGTTGAGTATACAAGGTCCGATTGTAACAAAAGTAAGAGTACCAGAGCCCCTTACATTTTTTTTACCAGTCCTCCCTCCGTGTATCACAGTTCACTTAATTTTATACCAGTTGTACTTGTAAGCTCCAATTTTAAGACATACTCATACCATTTGCGACATACTCATATCATTTGCGACATACTCATACCCTTTGCTACATACTTAAACTTTCTGAGGTTTGTCTTCTTTCCCTTTTCCAAACAATTAAAGACAATCCTTACTTTTTAAATCCTTTCTTATCTAAAGGGGATACCAATTTTTTCCCAATTCCCTTCCCAAGGCTTTCTTTACTACCCCCCTCTCCTTTATAATTCCTTTTCCAAGGCTTTCTTTACTACACCCCTCTCCTTTACAATTTTCAATGATAACACACTCAGGTTATTACCATACCAGAGCCAAACTAGGCTGTGACCATAGAGTTGATTTCAGTCACTATGCACTGAAGTGACTAAGACAAGCAAGCCAGTGATATCCTTGTCCTCAATATCCACTGTGGGAAGAGAGGGTTTCTGGATATCACCCAAAAGAATGTCCCACAAGATCTTAGATTTAGCAGCAGTCAACCATGAAGCAGACTCAGGTGATGGAATCAGGCAGGAGTTTCTCCAGGTGGCTGTCAGGCCATCTTTGAACTTTACCCATTAGGGTATGCAGCAGCTGCAGCAGCAGCAGCCGCAGCAGCAGCAGCAGGATCTCTCAGTGCCTCCAAGGGACTGTCACACCTCATGCTCGGCTGTAAATTCCTACACAGACTGGTTAAAAATACATTGCATAGGCTTGGCAGTCTTTGATCCTGCTGATTTTTAAGATCTTTAAACAATAGTCCAGGACAATTTACCAAAATCACAACTTTTTTATTAACCAGATATTTTTGTAAATAGACACAGAAGGCTCAGAAGGCTTAGTCTTGTAGCCATCTCTGACAGATGCAGTCTTTACACCTTGTACACTGACAACTGTTAACACTATTTTTTATGCCTTTTTTTAAAATTATTTTATCTATTTTGCCTCATTTCTCCAAAACTGACTCTGGACCCTTGATCTTAAAATGGGGGTAGAAGGGCGAAGGTCCATCTTCTGTAACTTGTTGATCTTACCTAGCCAGGAATCTATAACCTTAGCCTATTTTACAAAGAGGCCATCAGGGTTAGATGTCATTTAGAACAATATTTAACTTTTGACAACTGCACAGACCTTTTTTCCGGCTACAGCATTGTAGCTTGTTTAGCACTCTGGTTTGCAAAAGCATCTTTCTAGATGGCTTAGGAATGTGATCTCTAATGATCCCAAACAATGCCTAAGTTACCTTTGCAGGCCTTTAGACAGATATCAAATAGAAACACACTCTCAGGTTTACAAACTTTTTCCTGAGCAGATGAACTTCATGTAACTAGTGTCACCTCAATTAGAGCTTTTGGCACATAAAGGGGTTGAGATTTAAACTATCCCCCACATTTTATAACATTCGCTTTTACTATCACAGAGGACTGGCAAGTTCCTGTCCCTTACAAGGTAGATAGTCATGGACATTTGGCATGATTATAAACTCTTTTTATGACCTCCTGGCTCTGACCAGTTTTGAAGGGCCACGCACAAGTGACTCTAGGATCTGACATTTCTGCCATCCAAGCAGTGGCTTACTGCCTCTGGATGCTCCTCCATTGCTTTTGTCCCAGGAGTCTCTTCTTCACATTGGGAACAATGCCTCATTGGCATTTCCCTTTAGCTGGTCGCTGGACTTGAACTCGGGGCCTGAGCACTGTCCCTCAGCTCTACAGCTTAAGGCTAGCACTCTGCCACTTTGAGTCCCAGACTCAGGGCTTGAATGCTGTCCCCTAACTCTTCAGTCCAGGGCTAGTACTCTGCCACTGTGAGCCTCGAGCTTGGGGCTTGAGTACTGTCCCCTGACTCTTCAGTCCAGGGCTAGTACTCTGCTGGCTGAATAGAGGTGACAGTCTCACAGGAACCTTTTTGTGCCCGGGCTGGCTTTGAACCAGTTTGCAGATCAGTGAGTCTTATAAAAGGCCATTTTACTCCAATTAAAAGCAACAAGGTGGTCAACATAGAAGTAGCTTTTAAGCATGCTCTTACCTGAAACTTATTAAGGGTCAAAGTTACATCTGACAAACTTATAAGAATCCTCTGTGCTTTGCTCTGGGCTTGCTGGAAACTTAAAAAAAAAAAAACATCCTGCCGGGCGCTGGTGGCTCACGCCTGTAATCCTAGCTACTCAGGAGGCTGA
Source organism: Dipodomys merriami (assembly GCF_024711535.1). Taxonomy (NCBI): domain Eukaryota; kingdom Metazoa; phylum Chordata; class Mammalia; order Rodentia; family Heteromyidae; genus Dipodomys; species Dipodomys merriami. The sequence goes on along the minus strand of NW_027203438.1, from coordinate 2,080,749 downwards.
GATCTGAGGATCGCGGTTCAAAGCCAGCCCGGGCAGGAGAGACCTTGAGACTCCTATCTCCAATAAACCACCAGAAAACCGGAACTGGGGCTGTGCTCAAGTGGTAGAGTACTCGCCTTGAGCTGAAGAGCTGAGGGACAGCGCCCAGGCCCAGAGTTCAAGCCCCACGGCCGACCAAAAAAAAAACAAACAACCTATAAGAGCAAACTGGAATCGCAATTATTTTGGTAATCCTAATTTTTTCCTTTGTGTACATTGAGGCCAATGTTAAGAACAATTTTACATTTAAACTTTATATCCAAACATCCATTCCTATTTTTTTTAAAGCCTCTTATTTGCATTTTGAAAAGATCCCTTGAAATCTTGAGGCCAAGTGTCACTCATTGCCTCTTAGTTGCTTGTTTTAAAACAGACACACAATAAGATTTTTAAACTCAAATGACAATTTTTCCTTAATGCGAAAATAACAATCATCATAACTGAACCAAAAAGCTAGACTTCGTGTCTTTATGGCTTTTAAAAACATCCTAATTGTAAAACATTAAAAGCAAGTCACATTATATAAATAACTTTTTAACCCTTTTTTTTAAGGCCTTTCTAATTATAATGTTAAAACATCCAAGGGGAAGTTTTAGCAATACTAATCAGATCATCACATCACTCATTTTAACCATCATGTTTTTAGTGTCTATCTGCAGGGAAAAGAAAGAACAAAGATGGGCCACTGAGCCCCTTCTATGGAATGGGTACGCACCCAATCCGACTCTTTAGGGTTAGATGAACTGCGTTTGTGCCAGCTTGCCCTCTTTCACCATGCATGGACTCTTCCCAGGACCTGTCCCACCATGCATGACTAGCTGAACTGCACTTCTGCTTGTTCACCCCTTATCCCTAAACATAGGTCTTCTGTTGGCTTCTAAGTTTTTCCCCGTCTCTTTTCTTGGTTCTTGAATGAAATACACAGTTTTTAGACAGACAGAACAGGTAACATCTTTGACAGTGTTAAACTAACCTTTACATTTAAATTTTTAATATTTATCCCAAATTTTAGCCAAGGGAACCAGATCCCAAACAGCCAATGCATTTTGTTAAGCCAGATAACTTGATTACAGTATAAACAGTCTTATGCATTTAAAATATTAGTTTTTTAAAATACCAGATTTTCTAATTTGCAAGTTAAAAAAAACCTTTAAAAAGCCATTTAAAACAATGTAAAGATTTTTTTAGAATTTTTCATAATGTCCAAACCTCATAACCTTTTGAATTTTAAATTTAAACTCATCCAATTGTTACAGCATGCTGACAATTCTTATGTTTGAACACGTTCACAGACACACACAAAACACTCACACAGATAGACAAGAGCACTTTACAAATTGTTACATTGTCAGGACTAGCTGAAAAAGTCCAAACTAGACAGACAGCCTTCTACAACCTCCCTGCTGGCAGCCTCCACGAGGAGTAAATGCAGCCTGAGGCTTGAAGGGAACCAAACTAGCCCAGTAACCTTCCATGCCTCGGGGGGGGGGGGGGGGGGCATAGCAGGTCTGTGACCAAGCCCCGCTGGAACTTTTATTTCCCCAGAGATGTTCAAATAAATAACAAAAACACAGATAAACACAAAAACCAAGGATCCACATTTAAAATTGGTACCAATTCTAAAACAGAACTAGACAAGAACTGAAGGCTGAGTTGGGGACTAATGGGCCCCAGGTAATCCCTACCGGAACTCTGTGCTGTTCTCACTCAGCAAGCTGAATCCAGAGTCTGCTGGGTGAGCCTGCCACACTCACCCAGAACTTCCCTACCCCAGAAAACATAAAACAAACATACACACTAAAGTAAACAAGACAAATAAGTGGCCACAAAGACAAAATCAGGTCTCAGTGAATGGGGCGACATCTCACCACCATTCACTTACCAGGGGACTCAACACCCCTACTCACCTCCGGAGGATTTTTCTCTTAGATTCCTGCAGACGTTGATCCAGAGGCCTTCCAAGGCGGAGGAGAATTGCCAGTCATCTTGGGGCAAGGGAAAGAAGTCCCTAGCGGCCATCCCCTCAGACTGACAGGTTCTCCCCCACGTTTAGACCCCCCCGAGCCAAGGCCCAAGGCTGATATCTAACTGAGGCCACTCGCAGGTGGTCAGTGGCAGATTCATAATTGACAAACAAGCAAGTTACAAAAGCAGAACCAGCGGTTTTTGTTTTTAAACAAGGTCTCAGGTGTCCTAGGAGTGGACTCGCTTGTAGACACGTTTCCTTGAAAGTCACAAAACAAACACCAAAGACAATTAACGTCAGACAGACACAGACAAGACTAGACAAACGCCGCGCGGTCCCCGAGTGAGCAGAAATCAGGAGAGAAACTTCAGAAGGGAGAGGCCGGCCGTGCCTTAACTCCCCCGAACACAGAGACACTCGGATCTCGTCCCCCCTCCACGCGACCCTGGAGTAGGACTCCAGGGCGGGACTAGGGTAGTGGGCACGTCTGCTTTTCCCAATAGTCCACCACAAATTCACGCACCCTGGGGTAGAAGCCCAGGGCGGGACCAGGGAAGTGGGCACGTCTTATTTTCCTCTGGTCCACCACACATGTACTGTACAGGCACTTTTGGATCCCCAAAACATGAAATGAACACGACAAACACGAAAGACAAGAGCTCTATCTTACCTCCTGCCGGTCCTGGAATCTGGGGTTTGGGGGAGCCTGGTTCCCGGCCAACGCACCAAATGAAAGACCCCAGACTCCTGGGATACTTTCGTCAACGGGAGGGCGCCCCAGAAACTCAGACTCCAGGCCGGGAGATGCAATAAGCAAGAGGAGTTTATTTGACGTTTGCGCAAACGGACTCTCTGTCCCGTGCAGACAGGGAGCCCCGAGCAGCGGTTACAAGCCTTCTTTTAAAGGCAAAAACCACAAGATTAATGCATAACACAAAGCATCCCATGATTGGTCCATTTAAAGGTCATCATATACGCCAACAATCACTTTGCCACGCGAAAATTTTGTAACACTCTTTGTAAAATGAATGGCCCATGGTTGGTTTAAGGGGGGTTTACATGGTTACAGGCCTATGATTGGTTGACATTTGGCTTAGCTTTTAGTCTTGCCAGGTGGTCGTTATCTCAAGGTTCTGTCTGGGGAATTTCTAAATGGGAACTGAGGAACACCTACTGTCTCTTCTTTATCTACAACCACTGACCTTGTCCTGGGGCCGACACCTGGGCTCTGAGACTTTACCCAATTCCTTATTTCCAGGGGGGTGGGGGTTGGTGTTAGCTCAAGCAAGCAAGTTTACAGAAGCAGAGTCAGAAGTTAGTAAATTGAAAAATAGACGCAGCCCTATTTTTTCTAATTCTTCACCATAACCTTAACCCTAAGCCTAACCCTCATCCTTACCCACACCCTCACCCTAACCCTAACACTAACCCTCACCCTAACCCTCACCCACACCCTAAACCTAAAATTAACCCTCACCCTCGCCCTTAACCTCACCCTCACCCTAACCCTAACCCTAACTCTAAAACTCACCCTAACTCTAACCCTTACCCTAATCCTAAACCTAACCCTAACACTCACCCTAAACCAAACCCTAAACCTCACCCTAACCCTAACCCTTACCCTTACCCTCACCCTAACCCTAACCATAACCCTAACCCTAACTCTAACCCTCATTCTCACACTCACCCTATCCCTAAACCTTACCCTAACCCTCACCCTAACCCTAATCCTTACCTTAACACTAACCAAAACCTTACCCTCACCCTAACACTAACCCTAACCCTAACACTCACCCTAACCCTCACCCTAAACCTAACGCTTAACCTAACCCTCAACCTAACCATTACCCTCACAAAAACCCTAACCCTAACCCCATCCCTAACCCTCACACTAACTCTAACCCTCACCCTAACAGTGAATCTAACCCTCACCCTAAGCCTCACCCTCACTCTAACCCTAACCCTATCCCTCACCCGAAACCTAAACCTAACCCTCACCCTAACAGTAACCCTCATTCTAACCCTAACCCAAATCTCACCCTCACCCTAAACCTAACCCTAACCTTAATCCTAACCCTCACCCTAAACCTAACCCTCAACCTCACCCTCAACCTCAACCTCACCCTCACCCTAACCCTCACCCTCAACCTAGCGCTCAATGTAACCCAAAGTCTAACCCTAACCCAAAACCTCCACCTCCCCCTCAGCCTAAACCTAACCCTAATCCTAAACCTAACCCTCACCCCCACCCTCACCCTCACCTTAAACCTAACCCTAAGACCAACCCTCACCCTCACTCTCACCCAAACCCTAAACCTAACCTTAAAAATAACCCTAACCATAACCCAAACCCTAATCCTAAACCTAACCCTCACACTAACCCTAACCCTAGCTCTAACCCTCACTCTCAATCTAAACCTCACCCTAACCCTTATACTCACACTAACCCTAAACCTAATCCTAACCCTAACTCTAAACTTAACCCTAAGCTTCACACTAACCCTAACCCTCACCCTAATCCTAACACTACCCCTCACACTAACCCTCACCCTAATCCTCACCCTCACCCTAGACCTCACCCTAACTTTAACCCCCATCCTACCCCTAACACTAATCCTCACCCTCACGCTAAACCTAACTTTAACCCTAACCCCCACCTTAACCCTAACCCTCATCTCACCCTAAACATAACCCTAACTTTGAACCTCACCCTAACCCTCACCCTCACGCTAAAGAGTACCCTAAACCTAACTCTCACCCTAACCCTAAACCTAACCCTCACCCTTACCATCACCCTAAACCTAACTCTAACCCAAACCCTCACACTAACCCTAACCCTCACCCTAACCTTAACTCTACTATTCACACTAGCCCTCAACCTAACCCTAACCCTCAACCTAACCATAACCATAACCCGCACCCTCAACTTCAACCTAACCCTAACCCTAACCCTAAACCTCACCATAACCCTCACCCTAAACCGAAATATAAGCCACACCCTAAACCTCACCCTCACCCTCACACTCACGCTCACCCTCACACTCACCCGAACCCTAACACTCAGCCTCACCCTAAACATCAACCTAACCCTAAATCTCACTCTAACCCTTACCCTAACTCGCACCCTCAAACTAACCCTCACCCTCACCCTAGCCCTTACCGTTACTCTAAACCTAACCCTAACCCTAAATCTCACCCTCACCCTCTGCCTTCCCCTCAACCTAACCATAACCCTAATCCAAAACCTAACCTTCAACCCCACCATCACCCTAAACCTAACCCTAACGCCAACCCTCACCCTCACCCTCACCCTAACACTAACCCTAACAATAACAATAGCCCTAAACCTAAATCTAAACTTAATCCTAACCCTAATCCTTACCCTAACCATAACCCTAACCCTAAAACTCGCTGTAACACTAATCCTAACCCTATCCCTCACCCTAACACTAACCCTCACTCTAACCCTCACCGTAACCCTCACCCTAAACCTAACCCTAACCCTAACCATCAACCTAAACCTAACCCTAAGGTTAACCCTCAAGCTAAACCTCACCCGAACCCTAACACTCACCCTAACCCTCACCATAACACTAACGCTAACCCCAAACCTAACGCTAACTTCAACCTCAACCTAACCCTCACCCTAACCCTTATCCTCACACTAACCCTAATCCTAAACTTAAACCGAACCCTCATACTAACCCTAACCCTAACCCTATCCCTCACACTAACCCTAACCCTAACCCTCAACCTCACCCTAGACCTCACCCTAAATTTAACCCCCACCCTAACCCTAACAATAACCCTCATCCTAACCCTAACTCTTACCCTCACACCAACCCTCACCCTTACCCTAACGCTAACCCTAAACCTCAACCTCACCCTAAGACTGACCCTCACCATAACCCTAACCCTAACCCTAATCCTCACCCTAACACTAACCCCAAACCTCACCCTCAACCTCACTCTCACCCTAAACCTAACCCTAACCCTAACCCTAACCCTAACCATCACCCTCACCCTCACACTAACACTCACCCTCACCATAAACATCACACTAAACCTAATCCTCAACCTAACCATAATCCTAACCATCACCCTAAACCTAAAACTCACCCTAAAGCTTACCGTGACCCTAAGGCTAACCCTAACCCTCACCCTCAACATAAACCTCACCCTAACCCTTATCCTCACAGTAACCCTAAACCTAACCCTAACCCTAACCCTCACACTAACCCAAATCCTCACCCTATCGCTAACACTAACCCTAACCCTAACCCTAAACCTAATCCTCAATCTAACCCTCATCCTCACACTAATCCTAACCCTAACCCTAACCCTCACACTAACACGAATCCTCACCCTATCCCTAATTCTAATCCTACTACTTTCCCTCACCTTAACCTTCACCCTCACCCTAAACAACACGCTACACCTAACCCACACCCTAACCCTAACCCTCAATCTAACACTCACCCTCAACCTAATCCTCACCCTAACCTAAACATAACCCTTACCTACCCGAAATCTTCACCTCACCCTCACCCTAACCCAAACCCTAAACCTAACCCTCAACCTAACAGTAACCCTAATCCTCATCCTCACCCTCACCCTAACCCTAACCGTAATCCTAACCTTCACCCTAACCCTAACCCTAATGCTAAACCTAACCCTCACCCTCACCCTAACACACACCCTAATCATTACCCTGACACTAACCCTAAGCCTAACCCTAATCCTCACACTAAACCTAACCCTCACCCTAACCCTTATCCTACCCCTCCGCCTAACCTTCACCCTAACTCTAACCCTAACCCTAATACTAACCCTATCCCTAACCCTAAACCTCATCCTAAACCTCAACCTCACCCTAACCCTAAGGCTAACCCTAACCCTCACCAGCAGCCTAACCCTCACCCCAATCCTTAGACTCACCCTAACCCTAACCCTAACCCTAACCCAGACAGTCACCCTAACCCTTACCCTAAACCTAACTCTCACACTAAACGTCACCCTCACCCTAATCCTCACCCTAACCCTAACACTTACCTAACCGAAACCCTCACTCTCACCCATACACTAGCGCTCACCCTAATCCAAACCCTAAACGTAAACCTCACCCTCAGCCTCAGCCTCACCCCCTCACTCAGCCTAATACTAAACCTAAACCTAATCCTAAACCTAAACTTCAACCTCACCCTCACACTAACCATAAACCTAACCCTAACCCTAACCCTCATCCTTACCCCCACCCTCACCCTAACGCTAAAAGTAACCCTCACCCTAACCCTCACCCACAACATAAGCCTAAAATTAACCCTCACCCTCACCCTTACCCTCACCCTCACCCTAACCCTAACCCTGACCCTAACCCTAACCCTAAACCTAACACTAACACTCACCCTAAACCAAACCCTAATTCTCAGCCTAACCCTAACCCTTACCATAACCTTCACGCTAACCCTAACCATCAACCTAATCCTAACTCTAATCCTCACCCTCACACTCACCCTATCCCTAACCCTTACGCTAACCCTCACCCTAACCCTAAAACTTACCCTAACACTAACCCTAAACCTTACCCTCACCCTAACACTAACCCTAACCCTAACACTCACCCTAACCCTCACCCTAACCCTAACACTTAACCTAACCCTCACCCTAACCATTATCCTCACACTAAGCCTAACCCTAACCCTCACACTAACTCTAACCCTCACCCTAACACTAACGCTACCCCTCACCCTAAGCCTCAACCTCATTCTAACCTCAACCCTAACCCTCACCCGAAACCTAAACCTAACACTAACACTCACCCTAACCCTCACCGTCACCCTAACACTCACTCTAACCCTAAACCTCACACTAACCCTAACCCAACCCTCACCCTCATCCTAACCCTAACTCTAACCTTAATCCAAATCCTCACACTAAACCTAACTCTCTCCTTCACCCTCACCCTCACCCTCACCCTCATCCTAGCCCTCACCATAACCCTAACCCTAACCATAACCCAAAACCTCACCCTCACACTCCCCCTCCCCCTCAGCCTAAACCTAACCCAAATCGTAAACCTAACCCTCACACCCAACCTCAGCCTAAACCTAACCCTAACCCTAACGCCAACCCTCACACTCAACTTCACCCAAACCCTAACCCTAACCCTAACTATAACCCTAACCATAACCCTAACCCTAATACTAAACCTAACCATCACACTAACCCTAACCCTAACCCTAAACCTCACACTCAACCTAACCCTCACCCTAACACTTATCCTCACACTAACTCTAACCCTAACTCTCACACTAACCCTAACCCTCACCCTAATCCTCACGCTACCCCTCACAATAACCCTCACCCTAAACCTCATCCTCACCCTAGACCTCACCCTAACCTTAATCCCCACCCTAACCCTAACACTAATCCTCACCCTCACACTACACCTAAACCTAACCCTAACCCACAACTTAACCGTAACCCTCACCTCACCCTAAACATCACCCTAACCCTAACCCTCACCCTCACATTAAACAGTACCCTAACCCTAACTCTCACCCTAACCCTAAACCTAACCCTCACCCTAAAGCTAACCCTCACCCTAACCCTCAACCTAACCCTCACCCTAACCCTCACCCTAACCCTAACCAAAACCCTAACCCTCACCCTCACCCTTACGCTCACCCTAAACTTTAACCTCACACTAACCCTAACTCTAACCCAAAACCTCACACTAACCCTTACCCTCACCCAAACCCTAATTCTACCCCTCACCCTAGCCCTAAACCTAAACCTAACCCTGAAACTAACCCTTAGCTCACCTTCAACCTAACCCTAACCATAACCCTAACCCTCACCGTAAACCTCACCCTAACCTGAAACCTAATCCACACCCTAAACCTCACCCTCACACTCACACTCACCCTCACGCGATCCCTCACCCAAACCCTAACACTCAGCCTCACCCTAAATATCAACCTAACCTTAACCTCACTCTAAACCTAACCCTAACCCTAAACCTCACCCTCTCCCTCTGCCTCCCCCTCAGCCAAACCATAACCCTAATCCTAAAACTAACCCTTACCCCCACCATCAACCTAAACCTAACCCTAACCTTAATGCCAACCCTCACCCACACCCTCACCCTAACCCAAACCCTAACCCTAACAATAACTCTAACCCTGAATATAACCTTAATCCTAACCCTAACACTTAACCTAACCATGACCCTAACCCTAAAACTCACAGTAACCCTAATCCTAACCCTAACCCTCACCCTAACACTAACCCACACTCTAACCCTCAACCTAACCCTCACCCTAAACCTAACCCTAACCCTAACAATCAATCTAAACCTAACCCTTACGCTCACCCTCAACCTAAACCTCAACCTAACCCTAACACTCACCCTAACCCTCACCCTAACACTAACGCTAACCCTAAACTTCACCCTCAATCTAACCCTCACCCTAACCCTTATCCTTACACTAAACCTAATCCTAAACCTAACCCTTACCCTCACACTAACCCTAACCCTCACCCTAACCCTAACCCTACCCCTCACACTAACCCTAACCCAGCCCTAAACCTCATCCTAACCCTCATCCTAACCCTAAACCTAAACCTAAACCTAATCCTCACCCTCACCCGAACCCTCACCCTCACCCTCAGCTTAACCCTCAACCTAACGCTAAACATCACTTAACACTAACCCTCAACCTAACCCTAACCCTCACCCTCACGATTAAACTAACCTGCAACCTTCGCCTCACCCTCACCCTAATCCTCACCATAACCCTAACCCTAAACCTTAACTAACGGAAACACTCAGCCTCACACTCACCCTAATCGTCATGCTCACCATAGCCCTCACCTTTACCTTAACCCTCACCCTAACACTAACACTAACACTCACCCTCACCCTAAACCTAACCCTAACGCTAACCCTCACACTAACCTTCACCCTAACCCTAATCCCAACCCTAAAGCTCACCCGAACCCTAACACTCACCCTAACCCTCAACCTAAATCTAACCCTAACCCTCACCCTCAACCTAACCGTAACCCTAACCCTAACCCACACACTAACCCTAACGCTAACCGTAAAGCTAACGCTAAACCTAAACATCACCCTCAACCTAACACTCACCCTAACCCTTATCCTCACACTAACCCTAAACCTAACCCTAACCCTAACCCTCACACTACCCCTAAACCTCACACTAACCCTAACCCTCACCCTAACCCTAACTCTACCCCTCACACTAACCCTAACCCTCACATTAACCCTAACCCTCACCCTAACCCTATCCCTCAAGCTAACCCTCACTCTCTCCCTAATCCTCACCATAACCCTAACCAAAACACTTACCTACCCGAAACCCTCACCCTCACCCTCACTCTAGCCCTCACCCTAAACTTATCGCTCAACCTAACCTTAACCCTCACCCTAACCCTCTCACTAACCCTCGCCCTCTCCCTAACCCTAACCCTACCCCTAACCCTCACTCTAATCCTAACCCTAACACTCACCCCAAAGCTAACTCGCCCCCTAACCTTAACCCTAATGCTAACCCTAACACTCACCCTCACCCTAACCCTCCACCTAACATTTATCCTCACACTAAACCTAACCCTAACCCTCACACTAACTCTAAACCTCACCCTATCCCAAACCCTAACCCTAACCCTCACCCTAACAGTCACTCTCACCCTAACCCTAATGCTAACCATAACACTCAAACTCACCCTGACCCTCACCCTAACACTTACCCTCATCCTAACCCTAAACCTAACCCTTAGCATCACCATAACTCTAAACCTCAACCTTCCAAGAACCCTAAACCTAAACCTAACCCTCACAATAACACTCACCGTAAAACAAAACGCTAACAAAAACCTCATCCTCACCCTAAACCTCACCCTAATACTTACCCTCACCATAACACTCACCCTAACCCTAATCCTCACCCTAATCCTAACCCTCACCCTCAAATTCACCCTCACTCTAAGCCTAAACCTAACCCTAACCCTAACCCTAACCCTAAACCTCACCTTATCCCTCACCCTAACCCTAACCCTATCTCTCACCTTCACCCTAAACTTAACCCTAACCCTCACAGTAACACTTATTCTCACCCTAACCCTAAACTTAACCCTAATCCTAACCCTCACACTAACACTAATCCTCACCATAATTCTAACCCTATCCCTCACACTACCCATCACCCTAACCCTCACCCTCACCCTAACCTCACCCTCACCCTAAACCTTATCCTCACCCTAAACTTCACCCTAATCCTAATCCTAAATCTAACCCTCACCATCACCCTTACCCTAACCCTAACTCTAACCCTCACTCTCACCCTCACTCTCACCCTAACTGTAATCCTAATCCTCACCCTAACCCTAACCCTTGCCCTAACCCTAAACTTAACCCTCAACCTCACACAAAACCTAACCCTAAACCTCCCCCTCCCCTAACCCTAACACTAATCCTAACCTAACTCACACCCTAACGCTCACCCAAACCTTAACCCTCACCCTCACCCTAATTCTCACCCTAACCATAACCCTAACACTTTCCTAACTAAAACAGTAACCCTCACCCTCACCCTCACCATCAACCTCACCGTAACCTAACCTAAAGTCTAACCCTCACACTCACCCTCAACCTAACCCTAACCCTAAAAATAACCCTAAACCTAACCCTCACACTATACCTAACCCGAAACCTAACCGAAACCTAACCAAAACCCTAACACACACCCTCATCCTAACCTTAACCCTCAATGTAACCCTAACCCTAACCCTAACAGTAACCCTCACCCTCACGCTTAACCTAGCCCTCACCCTCACCCTAAACCTAACCCTAATAATCACCCTAACCGTAACACTCCCCCTAACCCTAACCTCACCCTAACCCTAACCATTACCCTAACCCTCACCATCACCCTAACCCTAAGCCTAATCCTAACCCTCAACCTCACCCTAGCCCACACCCTAACCCTAATCCTAACTCTAACCCTAACCCTCACCCTCACCCTCAACCTCAGCCTAAACCTTACCCTAACACTCAAAATAACCCTTACCGTCACACTAAACCTCAACCTAACTCACACTCTAACACTAACCCTAACTCTAAACCTAAACTTAACCCTCACACTAACCCTAATCCTAAACCTCAATCCTACCCTCAACCTAACCCTTAACCTAACCCTAACAATAACCCTAACCCTAACTCTCATCCTAAACCTCACCTTAAACCTTACCCTCCCGCTAACCCTAAAACTCACCCTCACCCTAACCTTAACCCTACCAACACCCTAACATTAATGCTAACCCTAAAACTCAGCCTCAACATAACCCTCACCCTAACACTTAGCCTTTCCCAAATCTTAACCCTCACACTCACCCTAAACCTAAAACTAACCCTAACACTCACCCTAACCCTAACACTCAACCTAACCCTAAACCTAATACTCACCCTCACCCTCACCCCACCCTACACCGCAATTTAATCCCCACACTCACCCTAATCCTGAACCTAACCCTAAACATCACACTGAACCAACCTCAACCTAAAGCTTATCCTAAATCTTACTCTCACCCAAACCCTAACCCTAACCCTAACACTTAACCCTCACCCTCAAACTAGCCATCACCCTAACCCTAACCCTCACCCTAAACCTAACCCTCACCCTAATTCTAACCCTCACAATCACCTTAACCCTCACCATAACACCGACCCTCACATTCACCCTAAGCCACACTCTAAACCTAACCCTCACCCTAACCCTAACTCACCCCTCACGCTCACACTCACCCTCAGCCAAACCCTAAACATGACCCTAACCCTCACCCTCACCCTAAACCTCATCCTCACCCTAATCCTCACACTAACCCTAACCATCACCCTCACCCTCAACTAACCCTAACCCTCACCCTCATCCTAAACCTAACACTAATCCTAACCCTCACACACCCCCTAACCCTCATCCTAACCCATATCCTCACCCTAACCCTAAACTTAACCCTAACGCTCAACCTAACCCTTACCCTCAGCCTCACCCTAACCCTAACCCTCACCCTAAACCTCACACTAAACCTAACACTTTCCCTCACCCTAACCCTACTCCTCACCCTAACCATCAAACCTAACAATAAACCTCACCCTAACCCTAACCCTAATCCTCACCATCAACTCCTCCTAACCCTCATCATCACCATAACCCTCACCCTAACGCTCACCCTAACCCTAACCCTAACACTAATCCTAACCCTAAACCTCACCCTAACCCTCACCATAACCCTAACGCTAAACTTAACCATCACCTGCACCCTAACCCTCACCCCATCCCTTATCCTTACCCTAACCCTAAACTTAACCCTAATGCTAACCCTCACCCTAACCGTTACCCTCACACTAATATGAACCCTACCCCTCACCCAAACCTTAACCCCAAATCTAACCCTCAACCTCCCCCTCGCCCTAAACCTAACCCTAAACCTAACGACACCATAACCCTAATCCTCACCCTAATCCTAACCCCAACCCTCATCCTCCCCTCACCCTAACCCTAACCCTAATCCTCACACTCACCCTCACCCTCACACTAACCCTAACCCTAACGTTAACCCTGACCCTCACCCTAACTCTAACCCTAACTCTCACCCTACAACTCATCCTGACCCTAACCCAAACACTAACACTTACCCTAACCCTAACACTCAACCTAACACTTGCCCTGACCCTAACCCTCACGCTAACCCTAACCATAACCCTAACCCTCATCCTAACCCTCACAATAACCCTAATCCTAAACCTAACATTCAAACTAACCCTAACATTTATCTTAAACCTAATCGTCAACCTCACCCTAACCCTTACCTAACCATAACCCTAACCCTGACTATATGACTCAAAGTAACTCTAACCCTAACCTCACCCTAACTCTAACCCTAGCCCTCAACCTAAGCCTCAACCTAACCCTAACCCTAACCCTAACCTCACCCTAACTCTAACCCTAGCCCTCAACCTAAGCCTCAACCTAACCCTAACCCTAACCCTAATCCAAATCCTAACACTCACCCTAACACTAAACCTAACCCTAACCCTCACAGTAACCCTAACCCTCACCGTCACCCTTACCCGAACCCTCAACCACACCCTACCCCTCACACTCACCCGAAGGCTCACCATGAACTTAAAGCTCACCCTCACCCTATACATCACCATAACCATAACCCTCACCCTAACACTAACCGTAAACCTCACCCTAAACCTATCCCTAACCCTAAACCTCACCCTCAGCATAATCCTCATCCTAACCTTTTCCCTAACCTTTACCTAAATGAAATCCTCACCCTCACCCTAACCCTCACCCTAACCATCACCCTAATCCTAGCTCTCACCCTAACCCTAAACCAAACACTAACCAAAATGCTCACCCTCACCCTCATCCTCAACCTCAGCCTAAACCCCACCCTAAACTTCACCATAACCCTAACACTCAACCTAACCCTCACCCTCAGCCTAATTCACACCCTAAACCAATCCCTAACCCTTACCTAACTGAAATCCTCACCCTCACCCTAACCCTCACCTTAACCATCACCCACAACCTAGCTCTTACCCTAACCCTAACTCTCACCCTCAACCTCACCCACACCCTCAACCTAACCCTCAACCTCACCCTAACACTAAACCTAAACCTAAACCTAACCCTCACACTAACCCTAAACCTAGACCTCAATCTCACCCTCAAGCTAACACTAAATATAAACCTAAAAATAATCCTAAACCTAACCCTCACCCTAACCCTAAACCTAACTCTAACCCTAACCCTATCCCTAACCTTCACTCTAACCCTCACCCTAACCCTAACCCTCACCCTAACCCTAACCATAACCCTAACCCTCACAGTCACCCTAATCCTAAGCCTAATCCTAACCCTCACCCTCACCCTAGCCCACACCCTAACCCTAACCCTAACTCTAACCCTAACCCTCAACCTCACCCACAACCTCAGCCTAACCCTAACCCTAACACTCACAATAACCCTTACCGTCACACTAACCCTCAACCTAACCCTCACCCTAACACTAACCCAAATCCTAAACCTAAACTTAGCCCTCACACTAACCCTAACCCTAAACCTCAATCCTACACTCAACCTAACCCTTAACCTAACACTAACAATAAATCTAACCCTAACTCTCATCCTAACCCTCACTTAACCCTTACCCTCCCGCTAACCCTAACCCTCACCCTCACCCAAACCCTCACCCTAACACTTAGCCTTTCCCAAATCTTAACCCTCACACTCACCCTAAACCTAAACCTAACCCTAACACTCACCCTAACCCTAACACTCAACCTAATCCTAACCCTAACCCTCACGTGACCCTCACCCCAGCCTACACCACAACTTAATCCTCACACTCACCCTAATCCGGCACCTAACCCTAACCCTCACACTGAACCTCACCATCAACCTAAACCTCATCCTAAACCTTACTCTCACCCTAACCCGAACCCTCACCCTCACCATCAACCTAACCCTCACCCTAACTCTTACTCTCACCCAAACCCTTATCCTAACCCTAACCCTTAACCCGCTCCCTCAACCTAGCCATCACACTAACCCTAACCCTCACCCTAAACCTAAACCTAACAATAACCCTAACCGTAACCCTCAACCTAAACCTTACCCTCACCCTAACGCTAACCCTCACAATCACCTTAACTCTCACCCTAACCCTTACCCTCACATTTACCCTAAGCCACACACTAAACCTATCCCTCACCCTAACCCTAACTCACCCCTCACGCTCACACTCACCCTCAGCCTAACCCTAAACATGACCCTAACCCTCACTCTCACCGTAAACCTCATCCTCACCCTAAACCTCACACTAGCCCTTAACATCAACCTCAACCTCACCTTAACCCTATCCCTAACCCTCACCCTCATCCTAAACCTAAACCTAATCCTAACCCTCACACACCCCCTAACCCTCATCCTAACCCTTATCCTCACCCTAACCCTAAACTGAACCCTAACTCTAACCCTCACCGTCAACCTAACTCTCAACCTAACCCTTACCCTCAGCCTCACCCTAACCCTCACCCTCACACTAAACCTAACACTTTCCCTAAGCCTAACCCTACCCCTCACCCTAACCATCAACCTAACAATAAACCTCACCCGAACCCTAATCCTAACCCGCACCATCACCTCCCTTTTCCCTCACCGTCACGCTAACCCTCACCCTAACCTTCACCCTAACCCTAACCCTAACACTAATCCTAACCCTAACTCTCACACTAACCCTCACGATAACCCTAACGCTAAATTAACCCTCACCTGCACCCTAACCCTCACCCTATCCCTTATCCTTACCCTAACCCTAAACTTAACCCTAATGCTAACGCTCACCCTAACCCTTACCCTCACCCTAAACTTAACCCCAAATCAAACACTCAACACCCCGTCTCCAACCCTGAACCTAAACCTCACCCACATCATAACCCTAAACGTCACCCTAAACCAAACCCCAACCCTCACCCACCCCTCAACCTAACGCTAACCCTAATCCTCAAACTCACCCTCGCCCTCACACTAACCCTAACCCTAACGCTAACTCTCACCCTAACCATAACCCTAACCCTAACTCTCACCCTACAACTCATCCTGACCCTAACCCTAACACATACCCTCACCATAACCCTCAACCTTACACATACCCTCACCCTAACCCTCACCCTCACCCTAACCCTAACCCTCAACCTAACCCTCACAATAACCCTAATCCTAACACTAACATTCAACCTTACCCTCACATTTATCTTAAACCTAATCCTCAATCTCACCCTAAACCTTACCCTAATCATAAACCTAACCCTAACTCTAAGTCTCACACAAACCCTAACCCTAACCTCACCCTAACTCTAACCCTACCCCTCAACCTACCCCTCAACCTAACTCTAACCCTAACCATAACTTTCACCCTAACCCTAACCCTAACCCTCACCCTAACACTCACAATAACCCTAATCCTAACCCTAACATTCAACCTAACCCTCACATTTAACTTAAACCTAATCCTCAACCTCACCCTAACCCTTACCCTAATCATAACCCTAACCCTAACTCTAAGATTCACACTAACCCTAACCCTAACTCACCCTAACCCTAACCTAACCCTCAACCTAACCCTAAACCTAACCCTAACCCTAACCCTAACTCTCATCCTAACCCTAAACCTAACCCTCACGCTAACCCTAACCCTCACCCAAACCCTACCCTTCACCATCACCCAAACCCTCAACATGAACTTATCCCTCACCACCACCCTATACATCACGATAACCATAACCCTTACCCTAACCCTAACCCTCACCCTAAACCTCACCCTCAGACTAATCCTCACCCTAACCTTATACCTAACCTTACCTAGCCGAAATCTTCACCCTAACCCTAACCCTCACCCTACCCATCAGCCTCATCCTAGACCTCACCCTAACCCTAACCCAAATACTAAGCCCAACCCTCACCCTCACCCTCACTTTCAACCTCATCCTAAACCCTAACCTAACCCTCACCCTAACCCTAACCCTCACGATCAGCCTAATACACACCCTAACCCAATCCCTAACCCTTACCTAACTGAAATCCTCATCCTCATCCTAACCCTCACCTTAACCATCACCCTCATCCTAGCCCTCACCCTAACCCTAACACTTACCCTCATCCTAAACCTAACCCTAACCCTCAACCTCACCCTCAGCCTAACCCTAACCGAAACACTAATCCTAACCCTAAACCCAACCTTCAACCTAACCCTGAACCTAACCCTAACCCTCACTCTCCCCTCAACCTAACCCTAACCCTAACCCTAATCCTAACCCTAACACTCACCCTAACCCTAACCCTAACCCTCACAGTAACCCTAACCCTCACCATCAGCCTAACCCTAACACTCACCCACACGCTACACCTCACACTCACCCGAACGCTCACCATGAATTTAATCCTCACCTTCACCCTATACATCACCATAACCATAACTCTCACCCTAACACTAACCCTAAACCTCACACAAACCCTAACCCTAACGCTAAACCTCACCCTCAGCATAATCTTCATCCTAAACTTATCCTTAAACTTTACCTAACCGAAATCCTCACCATCACCCTAACCTCACCCTAACCATCACCCTAATCCTACCCCTCACCCTAACCCTAAACCAAACACTAATCCCAACCATGACCCTCACCCTCACCCTCATCCTCAGCTTAAACCCCACCCTAACCCTTACCATAACCCTAAACCTCAACCAAACCCTCACCTTCAGCCTAATTCCCACCCTAATCCAATCCCTAACCCTTACCTTACTGAAATCCTCACTCTCACCCTAACCCTCACCTTAATCATCACCCTCAACCTAGCCCTCACCCTAACTCTAACACTAACCCTTACCCTCACCCTAAACCTAACCCTAACCCAAACCTCACCCTCAGCCTAACCCTAACCCAAACACTACTCCTAACCTTAAAGCTGACCCTCACCCTAATCCTGAACCTAATCCTAACCCTCACACTCCCCTCAACCTAACCCTAACTCTAAACCTAACCTTAATCCTAACCCTAACACTCACCCTAACCCTAAACCTAAACCTAACCCTCACCCTAACCCTACCGCTACCCCTAACCCTCACCATCACCCTAACCCTCACCCTAAACCTAACCCTACCCCACACCCTACCACTCACCCTCACCCGAACACTCACCATGAACTTAACCCTCACCCTCACCATATACATCACCCTAACCCTAACCATCACCCTATCCCTAACCCTAAACCTCACCCTAACACTAACCCTCACCCTCAACCACACCCTCAGCCTAATCCTCACCCTCACTGTATCCATATCCTTTACCTAAACGAAATCGTCACCCTCACTGTACCCTCAACCTAACCATCACCCTCATCCTAGCCCTCACCCTAACCATACCCCAAACACTAACCACAACACTCACCCACACCCTCACCCTCACCCTCAGCCTAAACCTCACCATAACCCTCTCCCTAACCCTCTACCTCAGCTTAATCCACACTTTAATCCAATCCCTAACCCTTACCTAAATGAAATCCTCACCCTCACCCTAACCCTCACCTTAACCATCACCATCCACCTAGCTCTTACCCTAACCCTAACCCTCAGCCTCAACCTCACCCACACCCTCACCATAACCCTCAACCTCACCCTAACACTAAACCTAATCTTAAACATAACCCTCACACTAACACTAACCCTAGACCTCAATCTCACCCTCAGCTAACCCTAAAAATAAACCTAAAAATAATCCTAACCCTAACCCTCACCCTAACCCTTACCCTCACCCTCACCCTCAGCCTAACCCTAACCCTTACCCTCACCCTCACCCTCAGCCTAACCCTAACCCAAACACTAATCCTAACCCTAAACCTAACAGTCACCCTAACCCTAAACCAAACTCTAACCCTAACCCTAACCCTAACCCTCACTCTAACCCTCACCCTAACCATAACCCTAACCCTCACAGTAACCCTAACCCTCACCATCAGCCTAACCCTAACCCTCACCCACACGCTACACCTCACACTCAAGCAAACGCTCACCATGAACTTAACCCTCACCCTCACCCTATACATCACCATAACCATAATTCTCACCCTAACACTAACCCTAAACCTCACCCTAACCCTAACCCTACCCGTAAACCTCACCCTCATCCTAACTCTCTACCTCAGCTTAATCCACACCCTAATCCAATCCCTAACCCTTACCTAAATGAAATCCTCACCCTCACCCTAACCCTCACCATAAACATCACCCTCAACCTAGCTCTCACCCTAACCCTAACCCTCACCCTCAACCTCACCCACACACTCACCCTAACCCTCAACCTCACCCTAACACTAAACCTACCCCTAAACCTAACCCTCACACTAACCCTAAACCTAGACCTCAATCTCACCCTCAAGCTAACCCTAAAAATAAACCTAACAATAATCCTAACCCTAACCCTCACCCTAACCCTTACCCTCACCCTCACCCTCAGCCTAACTCTTACCAAAATACTAATCCTAACCCTAAACCTAACCCTCACCCTAACCCTAAACCTAACTCTAACCCTAACCCTAACCCTAACCCTAACCCTCATTCTAACCTTCACCCTAATCCTAACCCTCACCCTAACACTAACCATAACCCTCACCCTCACCGTCACCCTAACCCTAAGCCTAATCCTAACCCTCACCCTCACCCTAGCCCACACCCTAACCCTAACCCTAACTCTAACGCTAACCCTCACCCTCACCCTCAACCTCAGCCTAACCCTAACCCTAACACTCACAATAACCCTTACCGTCACACAAAACCTCAACCTAACCCACGCTCTTATACTAACCCTCACCCTCACCCTCACCCACACCCTCACTCTAACCCTCACCCTAACACTAACCCTAACCCTAAACCTAAACTTAACCCTCACACTAACCCTAACCCTAAACCTCAATCCTACCCTCAATCTAACCCTTAACCTAAAACTAACATTAACCCAAACCCTAACTCTCATCCTAACAATCACCATAACCCTTACCCTCCCGCTATCCTTAACCCTCATCCTCACCCTAACCCTCACCCTAACCTTAACCCTACCCTCACCCTAACGCTAATGCTAACCCTAAACCTCAGCCTCAACATAACCCTCACCCTAACACTTAGCCTTTCCCAAATCTTAAACCTCACACTCAGCCTAACCCTAACCCTAACCCTTAACCTCACCCTAACCCTAACCCTAACCCTTACCCTCAACCCCAACCTAACCATAACCCTAACCCTAACCCTCACCCTAAACCTCACCCTATCCCTAATGCTCATCCTAACTATAACCCTACCCCTCACCCTAACCCTCATCCTAACCCTAAACCTAACCCTCAACCAAAGCCTCACCCTAACTCTTACCCTCACACTAAACGTTACCCTAACCCTCACCTTCACCCTAACCCTAACCCTAACCCTAAACCTCACCTTAACCCTCACCCTAAACCTGAGCCTCAACCACACCCTAACGCAAGCTCTCAACCAAACCCTCATCCTCACCCTAAACAGCACCCTCACCCTAACCCTCACCCTATTCCTAAATCTAACCTAAACCCTAAACATAACCCTCACCCTCACACTCATCATAAGCCTAATGCTAACCTTAATGGTAAACCTAAACCTAACCCTCACCCTCACCCTCAGCTAACCCTAAACCGAACCCTAAGCCTAACCCTCACCCTCATCCTAACCCTAATCCTAACACTATCACTAACCCTCACATTCATCCTAACCTTCACTCTAAACCTAACCCTAACCCTCACCCTCACCCTAACCCTCACCCTCACCCTCACCGTCACCCTAAACCGAACCCTAAGCCTAACCCTCACCCTCACCCTAACCCTAATCCTAACACTATCACTAACCCTCACCCTCATCCTAACCTTCACCCTAAACATCAACCTAACCCTAACCTTCACCCTAAACCTCACCATCATCCTAAACATCACCTTCACCCTAAACCTCACCCTAAACCTAAACCTAACAGTCAACCTTACCCTAAAACTCACCCTCATCCTCACCCTAACTGTAAACGATCCCTAACCCTAACCCTTACTTTAAACCTAACTCTAAAACTAACCCTCACCATAAAACTCACCCTAACCCTAACGCTAACACTAACCTCACCTTCACCATAAACCTCACCATAATCCTTACCCTCACCCTAAGCCTACCCTAATCCTAATCCTCACATTAACCCTCACCCTAATCATAATCCTCACCCTAACCCTCACGCTAACCCTAACCCAAACCTTCTCCCAAACGTTAACCTTAACCCTAACCCTCACCCTCACACTCACACTCACCCTTAACGTCACAGTTCCCCTATCCCTCACTCTAACCCTAGCCCTCACACACACCCTAACCCCCAAGCCTCACAAGAACCCTCACCCTAACCTAACCCTCACTCTCACCCTCACCCTAAGCCTAACCCTCATCATAATTCTAAATCTCACTCTATCCTTAATCCTCACGCTAACCCTAAACTTCACCCTCACCATAACCCTCACCGTAACACTAACCCTCAACCTAACCCTAACCCTCACCCACACCCTTAGCCTCATCCTCACCCGAACACTCACCCTCACCCTAACCCTCAGCCTCACCCTAAACCTCACCCTCAGCCTAATCCTCACCCTAATCCTATCCCTAAACCTTACCTAACCGAAATCCTCACCCTCACCCTCACTCTCACCCTAACCCACACCCTCATCCTAGCCCTCATTCTAACCCTAACCCTAAAACTAACCCTAACCCTCACCCTCACCCTCACCCTCAACCTCATCCTAACCCTAACGCTAACACTCACAATAACCCTTACCATCACACTAACCCTCAACCTAACCCTCACTCTAACCCTAAACCTCACCCACACCCTCACCCACACACTCAACCTAATTTTCTCCCTCACCCTAACACTAACCCTAATGCTTAACCTAAAACTAACCCTTACAATAACCCTAAACCTAAAACTCAATCCCAACCTCACCCTAACCCGAAAACTAACCCTAACAATAACTTTAACACTAAACCTCACCCTACACCTCACCCTAACCCTAACCCTAACCCTCACCCTAACCCTCACCCTAACCCTAACACTAACACTCACCCTAACCCTCACGCTAACCCTAACCCTACCCTCTCGCTAACACTAATGCTAATCCTAAACCTCACCCTCTCCATAACTGTCACCCTAACACTTAGCCTTTCCCAAATCCTAACCCGCACAATCACCCTAAACCTCAACCTAAATCTGACCCTCACCCTAACCTTAAACTTAACCCTCAACCTGACCTAAACCTAACCCTAACCTTAACCCTAACCCTCACCCTAACCCTCACCCTAACCCTAATGTTCATTCTAACCCTAACCCTACTCATCACCCTAACCCTCATTCTAACCTTAAAACTAACCATCAACCTAAGCCTCACCCTAACCCTTACCCTCACCCTAAATGTAACCCTAACCCTCACCTTCACCCTAACACTAACCCTAACCCTAACCCTCATACTAACCCTCACCCTTAGCCTCACCCTAACCCTAAGCCTCAACCACACCCTAACCCTAACCCTCAACCGAGCACTCATCCTCACCCTAAACATCACACTCACACTAACCCTCACCCTAACCCTAAAACTAACCCTCACCCTAAACATAACACTCACCCTCATCCTCATCCTAATCCTAATCCTTACCCTAACCCTAACCCTAATCTTAACCTAACCCTCACATTTACCCTCACCCTAACCGTAACCCTAACCCTGACCCTCACCCTCACCCAAACCTTAACACAAACCCTATCCCTCACACTCATCCTAACCTTCACCCTAATACTAACCCTAACCCTCACCCTTACCCTAAAGCTAAGCTTAATCCTAATCCTCACCCTCACCCTCACCATCACCCTGAGCCTAAATCTAACCTTAACCCTAATCATCAACCTATCCCTCACCGTCACCCTCACCCTAAACTTAACCGTAACCCGAATCCTCACACTCACCCTCACCTTCACCCTAAACCTTACCCTAATTCTAACCCTCACCCTAACCCTAACCCTAACCGTAAAAATAACCGAACACTCATCCTAACCCTAAGCCTAACCCTTCCTCTCACCGTAACCCTCACTCACACCCTAAACCTCACCCTAACACTTACTCTCATGCTAACCCTAACCCTAACGCTAACTGTAAGCCTCACTCTAAACCTAACCATCACCCGAATCCTTACCCTACCAGCTACCCTAACCTTCACCCTAAACCTCACCCTAACCCTAAACCTCACCCTCACATTAGCCCTCACCGCAACCCTAACTCTAACCCTAAACCTCACCCTAACCCTAACCCTCACACTCACCCTAACCCTCACCATAACCCTAACCCTAACTCTAACCCTCAGCCTAATCATCACCCTAAACCTAAACCTAACCCTACCCTCACCCTAACCCTCACACTCACCCTAACCCTGACCCTAACACTCACCCTCACCCTAACGCTTACCCTCGTCCTCACCCTAACCCTCACACTAACCCAAACAATCACCCTAACCATAACCCTCACCCTCACCTTCACTGTTACCCAAAACTCAGCCTACCCTTAACCCAAACTATAATCCTAACTGTAATCCTCACTCTTAACCCCACCCTCACCCTAAACCTAACACTCACCCTTACCCTCACCCTAACACTAAACCTCTTAACCCTATACCCAACCCTCACCCTCACCGTTATCCTAACCCTAACTTTAACCCTCAACCTCACCCTAACACTCACCCTAACCCTAATGCTAACCCTAACCCTTATCTCACCCTAACCCTCACCCTAATCCTTACCCTCTCCCAAAACCTAACCCTAACCCTAAACCTCAACGTCACATTAAACCTCATCCTAACCCTAACCCTAACAATTATCATAACCCTCAAACTACACCTAACCCTCACCCACACCCTACCCATCACCCTCACCCTAATCATCACCCTAACCCTAGCCTTAACCCTAAACCTAATCATCACCCTCACCCTAACCCTAAAAGTCACACTAAACCTAAACCTCACCCTCACCCTAACACTCACCCTAACCCTAACCCAAAACCTCACCCTAACCCTCACGCTCACACTCACCCTAACCGTAACCCTAACCCTAAACCTCAACCTAAACCTAACCCTAACCCTCCGCTAACCCTTAACCTAACCCTATTCTTAACCTTCACCTTACGCTTCACCCTCAACCTAACCCTAACCCTAACCCTAACCAGAAACGTAACTCTCACCCTCACCCTCAGCCTAATCCTTACCCTAACCCTAACGCACACACTAACCCTAAACCTCACCCAAACGTTCACCCTAAACATAACCCTAACCCTAACCCTAAGCCTAACTCTAACCCTCACTCTAAACCTAATCCACACCCTCACCCTCACCCTCAGCCTAATGTTATCCATCACCCTCACCCTATCCCTCACCCTAAGCCTTAACCTCACCCTAACCCTGACTCTAAACTTAACCCTCAACCTCTCCCTAAACCTCACCCTAACCCTAACGCTAGAACAAACCTCACTTTCATCCTAACCTTCAAATTAACCCTCACCTCACCCTAAACTACACCCTCACCCTAACCCTCAGCTTCACCCTAAATTTCACACACACCCTAACCCTAACCCTCACCCACACCCTCACCCTAAACCTAAACCTAAACCTAACCCTAACCCTAATCCTCACCCTCACCCTAGCCCTCAACCTAAACCTAATCCTAACCATCACCCTCACTATAACCCTAATGCTAACCCTAACACTCACCCTATCCCTCACCCTCACCAAACACTAACCCTCATTCTAGACCTAAACCTAACCCTAACTCTCACCCTAAACCTAACCCTCAACCTAACCGTTCCCGGAACACTAACATTCACCCTCATTCTAACGCTCACAGTAACCCTAACCCTCACCCTAAACCTAACTCGAAAACTCACCCTCACCCTAACCCTCACCCTAAACCTAACCAAAACCCTCATCCTCACCCTATCCCTCCCCCTAACCCTAAACCTAGCCCTCAGCCTAACCCTCATCTTAACCCTAAACCTCACCCTCACCATAACCCTAGTGCTAACCTTAACCCTCACCCTCACCTTAACCCTCACCCTAACCCTTACCCGCACCCTAAACCTAAGCCTCACCCTAAACCTAACCCTCACCCTCACCCTAACCCTAATGCTCACCCTAACCCTAATGCTCACCATCACCCTAACCCTCACCCTAACCCTAACGCTCACCCTCACCCTAAACCTCCCCCTAACACTAACCCCGACCCTAACCCTCAGCCTCACCCTAACCCTAATGCTAACCCTAACGCTCACCATCACCCTAACCCTCACCCTAAACCTTACCCTCACCTTAACCCTAACCATAACCCTCACACTAACCATAACACTCACCCTAAGCCTCAGCCTAAATCTAAATCTAAACCTCACCCTCACCCTCACCCTCACACTAACCCTCACCCACACCCTAACCCTCACCCTCACCTGAAACCTCACCCTCACCCTAACCCAACCCTAACCCTTAAAAAACGGAAACTCTCATCATCCCCTCACCCTAACCCTAACCCTAACCCTAACCCTCAATCTCACCCTAACCCTTACCCTAACGCTAACCCTCACCCTAACCCTAACTATAACCCTCAGCCTAACCCTAACCTTAACCCTCACCCTAATCCTCACACTCAACCTATCCCTCACTCTAACCCTTTCCCTCAACCTAACCCTAATCCTAAACCTAACCCTCACCCTCACCCGAACCCTCACCCTAACACTCAAGCTACTCCTACCTTCATTCTCAACCTAACCTTCACCCTAACCCTTACCTTCACCCTAAACCTCAATCTAACAATAACCATAACCCTCACACGAAACCTAACCCTCATTCTAACCCTAACCCTAACCCTCACCATAACCCTCACCCTAACTTTAACCCTAACAATAACCCTAGCCCAAACCATCACTGTCAGACTAACCCTAACCCTAACCCTAACCCTCAACCACACCTTACGCCTCAATCTCACCCGAAACCTCACACTTACCCTAACCCTCACCCTCACCCTTAACATCAACCTAACCCTAAACCTCACCCAAACCCTATCCCTTCCTCACCCTAAACCTAACGCTCACGTAACCCTTACCCTCACCCTAATCCTCACCCTAACCCTAAGCCAGACCCATACCTAACCGAAATAATCACTCTCACCCTCACCCTCACCCTAACCCGCACTCTCACCTAGCCCTCACCCTATTCCTAATACGTACACTAAACCCAAGCCTCAGCCTAACCCTCAACCTCAGCCTAACCCTAACACTAACCCTCACAATAACCCTCACCGTCACCATAACCCTAACCCTTAAACTCACCCTAACCCTCACACTAACCCAAAACCTGTCCCTAACCCTCACTCTAACCCTCACCCACACCCTCACCCTCAG
The DNA here is from genome assembly GCF_024711535.1 of Dipodomys merriami. Classification (NCBI taxonomy): domain Eukaryota; kingdom Metazoa; phylum Chordata; class Mammalia; order Rodentia; family Heteromyidae; genus Dipodomys; species Dipodomys merriami. Next base: position 2,053,623 of record NW_027203438.1, on the reverse strand, counting down.
CCTAAAACTGACCCTAAACTTAACCCACACACTAAACCTAACCCTCACACTAACCCTAACCCTATCCCTCACCTGAACCCAAACCCTAATACTAAACCTCACCCTCACACTTACCCTAACCCTAACCCTCACACTCACCCTAAATCTAATGCTAACCCTAACCCTGACCATCACCCTAAACCTCACCCTAGCCCTTACCCTCACCCGAACCCGAACCCCAAACCTAAACCTAACCCTAACCCTCACCCTAATCCTCACCATAACCCTAACCCTAAACCTCACACTTACTCTAACCCTCTCTGTCACCCTAACCCTCAATCTAACCCTAAACCTAACACTCACCCTCACCCTAGCCCTCACCCTAAACCTAACCATAACCCTCACCCTCACCCTATCACTAACCCTATCCTTAACCCTATCTCTCAGCCTAACCCTCACCCTAAACCTAACCCTAACATTAACCCTTACCATAACCCTTATGTAACGGAAATTCTCACCCTCCCCTCACCCTAAACCTAAAGTTATCACTAACTCTAACAATAACGCTCACCCTCACTCTCACCCTCACCCTCTCCCTAAGCCTAAGCCTAATCCTAACCCTAACCCTAATCCTAAATCTAAACCTCACCCAAAACCTCACCCTAACCCTAAACCTACCGCTAAACCTCACCTAACCCTAACTCTCGCCCTAACCCTAACCCTAAACCCAACCCTCAACCTAAACCGAAACCTAACCATAACCCTCACCCTAACACTCACCCTGATCCTAACATCAAACTTAACCCTCACCCACACACTAACCCTCACCCTAACATTTATCCACACCCTAACCCTAAGTTTAACCCTAATCCTAAACCTCACCCTCACCCTAACCCTAAACCTAACCCTAAACCTAACCCTCACCCTCACCCTAGCCCTCACCCTAACCCTAACCCTAACCATCACCCTCACCCTAACCCTAATGCTAACCCTAACCCTCACCCTATTCCTCACCCTCGCCTAACCCAAACACTAACCCTCACCCTAAGCCTAACTCTAACACTAAATCTCACCCTCTACTTAACTCTCAACCAAACTGTTCCTGGAACCCTAACACTCACCCTCACTCTAATGCTCACCGTCACCCTAAACCTCACCCTAAACCTAACTCTAACACTAACCCTCACCATAACCCTCACCCTAACACTAACCCTAACCCTCACCGTCACCCTGTCCCTCAGCCTAACCCTCACCCTAACCCTAAACCTCACCCTAAACCTTACCCTCACCCTAAACCTAACCCTCACCATAACCCTAACGCTTACCCTCACCCTAATGCTCACCATCACCCTAACCCTCACCCTAAACCTAACCCTCACCCTCACCCTAGCCCTCCCCCTAACCCTAACCCTAACCCTCACCTTAACCCTAATGCTAACGCTAAATCTAAACCTCACCCTATCCCTCACCCTCACACTAACCCAAGCCCGAACCCTGACCCTAAACCTAACGTAACATTAACCCTAACAATCACCCTCACCCTCACCCTCAGCCTAAACCTAACCCTATTCCTAATCCTAACCCTCACACTCACCCAAACCCTAACCCTAAATTTAACGCTCACCGCCAAACTCACCTTAACCTTAAACCTAATGCTAACCCTCACCCCAACCCTAACTCTCACCCCAAACTAACACTAACCCTAACCCGCACCTCAAACCTAACCCTATCCCTCACCTTCACCCTCAACCTAATCCTAACCATAACCCTAACCCTAATACTAACCCTCACCCTAAACCTAACGCTAACCCTAACCCTCACCCTCACCCTAACCCTCACCCTAAACCTTATCCTCACCCTAACCCTAACCTTAACCCTCACACTAACCCTAACCCTCACACTAACCCTAACCCTTCCCCTCACCCTAACCCTCACCCTAAACCTAAACCTCACCCTCACCCTCACCCTAACCCTCACCCTCACCCTAACCCTCACCGTCACCCTAACCCTCAGCATAAACCTAGCCCTCACCCTCACCCTCACCCTAACCGTAACTCTAATCCTAACAGTCATCCTCACCCTAAACCTAATTCTAACCTTAACCCTAACACTATGCCTTAGCCTAACCCTCACCCTAAACCTAACCGTAACCCTAACCCTTACCATAACCCTTATCTAACGGACACTCTCACCCTCCCCACACATTAAATTTAATCCTAACCCTAACCCTAACCCTAAACCTAATGCTAAATTTCACCCTTGCACTAACCCTTGCACTAACCATAACTCAAATCCTAACCTTCACGCTCAACCTAAACCCAAACCTAACCCTCACCCTAACGGTCACCCTGATCCTAAAGGTAACCTTAAGCCTCACCCACACCCTAACACTCACCCTAACCCTTATCCTCACCCTAACCCTAACTTTAACCCTAATCCTAACCGTCAAACTAACCCTCAACCTCACCCTCACCCTCACCATAACCCTAAGCCTCATCCTCACCCTAACCCTCACCATCACCTTAAACCTCACCCTCACCTTAACCCTAACCCTCAGCCTCAGCCTCACCCTAACCCTAAACCTAATCCTAACCCTAACCCTCACACTCACCCTAACGCTCACCCTAACACTCACCTAAAACCGAACCCGAACCCTAACCCTAATGCTAACCCTAAACCTCACCCTATCCCTCACCTTCACCCTAACCTAAACACTAACCCTCACCCTGACCCTAACTCTAACCCTAACTCTCACCCTCTCCCTAACCCTCAACCTAACAATTCCCGGAACCCTAACTCTCACCCTCACTCTAACCCTCACTGTCACCCTCACCCTCAACCTATACCTAATCCTAACACTCACCCTCACCGTTACCCTCACCCTCACCCTATACCTAATCCTAACACTCACCCTCACCCTAACCCTCACCCTCAACCTAAACCTAACCCTCACCCTCACCCTATCCCTCACACTAACCCTGACCCTATCCCTCAGCATAGCCCTCTTCCTAACCCTTACTCTAAACCTAACCCTTTCCATAACCCTTATCTAACGTAAACACTAACCCTCCACTCAGCCTAACCCTAACCCTAACACTAACCTTAACCCTCACCCTCACCCTCAGCCTCACCCTAACCCTAAACCTAACGCTAAAACTCACCCTAACACTAACCCTCGCCCCAAACCTAACACTAACTCTAACCCTAACCCTCAAACTCAACCAAACCCTAACCCTAACACTCACCCTAACCCTCACCCTGACCCTTACCCTCAGCCTAATCTCAACCCTAACCCTCACTCTACCCCTCACACTAAACCAAACCCTCCCGTAACCCTAACTCTACCCTTCACCCTAAACCTCACCCTAAACTTATCCCTAAGCCTAACCCACACCCTAAACCTAAACCTACCCCTAAACCTAACCCTCACCCTAACCATCACCGTCAACCTAACCCTCATCCTAACCCTAACACTCACCCACAGCCTAGCCCTCACTCTCACCCGAATCCTCACCTTCACTCTAACCCTCACCCTCAGCCTAAACATCACCCTAAAACTAAACGTAACCCTAACCCTCACCCTAACTTTAACCCTCACCCAAAACCTCACCCTCACCCTAATCCTCACCCTCACCCTAACCCTAACCATTACCTAACGGAAACTCTCGCCATCCCATCACCCGAACCCTAAACATAACCCTAACCCTCACCCTCACCCTCTCCCTCACGCTAACCCTAACCCTAACCCTCAGCCTAACCCTAACCTTCACCTTCACCCTCACCTAATCCTAACCATAACCCTAACCATAACCTTCACCCTCACACTTTCGCTCAACATAATCCTTACCCTCAATCACACCCTAACCCTAGCCCTAACTCTCACGCTACTCCTAACACTCACTCACACCCTAACCTTTACCCTAAGCCTTACACTCACCCTAACCCTAACCATAACCCTCACACTAACCCTAACCCTCACCCTAACCCTAACCCTACACCTCAACCTAACCTTCATCCGAACCCTCACCCTAACCCTAACCCTAACCCTCACCCTAACACTAACTCTAACACTAAACTTGACCCTAACCCTCACACCAACACTCACTCTAATCCTCAAACTAAACCTTACTCTCACCCTAAACCTAACCCTATCCCTCACCATAACCATTAACCTAACCCTCACCCTAAACCTCCAAATAATCCTTACCCTCACCCTAAACCTAAAGCTAACCCTCACCCTGAACCTCAGCCTAACTCTTACCCTCACACTAACCCTAACCCTTGCCCTCACCCTACCCCTCACCCTAACCCTAACCCTATCCTTCAGCCTAACCCTTACACTAACCCTTACTCTAAACCTAACCCTTACCATAGCCCTTATCTAACGGAAAATCTAACCCTACACTCATCCTAACCCTAACCCTAACACTATCCCTAACCCTCACCCTCACCCTAGCCCTCATTTTAAGCCTAACCCTAACACTAACCTAATACTAAATCTAACCCTCACCCTCACCCTCACCCTAAACCTAAACCTAACAATAAACATCATCCTAACCCTAACCCTCGTCCTAACCATAACCCTAACCCTAACCCTCAAACTCAACCTAACCCTAACTCTAACCCTAAACCTAACTCTCACCCTAACCCTCACCCTAACCCTTACCATCAGCTTCATCCTAAACCTAACCCTCACCCTAACCCTCCCACTAACACTAACGATCACCCTAACTCTAACTCTAACCCTCACACTCACCCACAAACTCACCCTAACCCTCAACCCAACACTCACCCTCACCATAACCCTCACCCTAAACCTAACCCTCACCATAACCCTAAACCTTACACTTACCCTCACCCTAACCCTAATCCTATTCCTCAGCATCACTGTAACCCTAAAGCTAACACTAACTCTCACCCTAAAACTCACCCTAACCCTCACCCTGATCCTAACTGTAAACTTAACCCTCACCCGCAACCTAATACTCACCGTAACCCTTATCCTCAACCTAACCCTAAATTGAACCCTAATCGTAAATCTCACACTAAACCTAACCCTCAAACTCACCCTCACCCTCACCCTAACCCTATCCCTCACCCTCACCCTAAACATCTTTGTCACCCTAACCCTCATCCTAACCCTAAACCTAACACTCACCCTCAACATCACCCTAACCTTAAACCTAACCATAAACCTATCCCTCACCTTAATGCTAGTCCTCACCCTAATCCTAACCTAACCCTCACCCTCAATCTAACCCTAATGCTAACCCTAACCCTAACCCTCACCCTATCCCTCACCCTCACCCTAACTGAAACCCTAAACCTCACCCTAACCCTAACCCTAACCATCAGCCTAACCCTGAACCTAATCGTTAAGGTAACCATAACGCTAACCCTAACACTCACCCTCACCCTAACCCTCACCCTGACCGTTACCCTCACCTAACCCTAACCTTAACAATCAGCCTAACCCTCAACCTAATCGTTAAGGTAACCAAAACGCTAACCCTAACACTCAACCTCACCCTAACCCTCACCCAGACCGTTACCCTCACCTAACCCTTTCCTTAACCCTAATCCTAACCCTCACACTAACCCTAACCCTCACCCTAACCCTAACCATGCTCCTCACCCTAATCCTATCCCTAACCCTCACCCGAATATTCACTCTAACCCTAAACCTCACCCTCACTCTAACCCGCACTGTCACCCTAACCCTCAAACTAAACCTATCCCTAACACTCACCCTCACCCTCACCTTCACCCTAACCCTAACCCTAACCATGACCCTATCCATCACCCTAAACCTAAACATATCCCTCAGCCTAACCCGCACCCTAACACTAACACTAACCAAATTCCTTACCATAACCCTTATCTAATGAAAACTCTCACCCTCCCCTCACCCTAACCCTAACCCTAACACTAACCATGACCCTCACCCTCACCCTCACCCTAAGCCTAACCCTAAACCTAACCCTAATCGTAATCCTAAATCTAACCCTCACCCTCACCCTCAACCTCACCCTCACCCTAACCCTCGCACTAACCCTAACCCACAACCTAAACCTCAACGTCAACCTAACCCTAACCCTAATCCTCACCCTAACACTCACCCTGATCCTAACGGTAAACTTAACCCTCAAGCGCACCATAAACCTCAAACTAACCCTTATCCTCACACTAACCCTAACTTTAACCCTAATCCTTACCCTCACATTAACCCTCATCCTCAACCTCACCCTCACCCTAAACCTAACCCTAAAGCTAACCCTAATCCTAACCTTCACCTTGACCCACACCCTCACCCTAAACCTAACCCTAACACTCACTCTCACCCTCAACCTAAGCCAAAACCTAACCCTAACCCTAAGCCTAACCCTCACCCTAGCCCTCACCCTAACCCTAACACTAACCCTCACCCTCACCCTACCCCTAATGCTAACCCTAACCCTAACCCTCACCCTATCCCTCAACCTCACCCTAACCCAAACCCTAACCCTAACCCTAACCCTTAACCTTACCCTCAACCAAACCGTTACTGTAACCCAAACGCTAACCCTAACACTCAACCTCACCCTAACCCTCACCCTAAACCTTATCGTCACCCTAACCCTAAACTAAACTCCAATCTTAATCCTCACACTAAACCTAACACTCACCCTAACCCTATCCCTGCTCCTCACCCTAACCCTAAACCAAACCGTCACCCTAATCCTCATTCTTACCCTAACCCTAAAACTCACCCTCACTCTAACCCTCAACTTCACCCTAACCCTCAGCCTAAACCTAACCCTACACTCACCCTCACGTTAACCCTCACCCTAACCCTAACCCTAACCCTCACCTTCACCCTATCCCTCACATTAAACCTAACCCTATCCCTCAGCCTAACCCACACCCTAACCCCAACCCTAAACCTAAGCCTTACCATAACCCTTATCTAAGACTATCACCCTCCCTCACCCTAACACTAACCCTAACACTAAACCTAACCCTAAACTTATCCCTCACCATAATCCTCACCCTAACCCTCACCCTAACCCTAACACTAATACTTACCCTCACCCTACCCCTACCCCTAACCCTCACCCTAAACCTAACCCTAACTCTTACCCTCACCCTAACCCTAACCCTCACTCTCACCATAACCCTCACTCTAAACCTAACCCTACCATCACTCTAACCCTAATGCTAAGGCTAAACCTCACCTCACCCTAACCGTCACCCTAACCCTAACCCTCACCCACACCCTATGCTTCAACCTCACCCGAGCCCTCACCGTCACCCTAAACAATACCCTAACCCTCACCCTCACCCTAAGCCTAGCCCTAACCCTCACCCTCACCTTAACTCTCACCCAATCCCTTACCCTCACCCTCACCCTAACCCTCCCACATACACTAACAATTACCCTAACCCTAACTCTAAACCTCAAACTCACCCTCAACCTCATCCTAACCCTAACCTAACCCTAACCCTCACCCTCACCCTAACTCTCACCCTCCCCCTAACCCTCACCCTCACACTACCCCCAAAACATCACCCTCACACTAACCCTCACACTAAACCTAACCCTCACCCTAACACTCACCCTAACCCTTATCCTCACCTTAACCATAACTTTAACCCTAATCCTAAACCTCACACTAACCCTCACTCTCACCATAACCCTCACTCTAAACCTAACCCTACCATCACTCTAACCCTAATGCTAAGGCTAAACCTCACCTCACCCTAACCCTCACCCTAACCCTAACCCTAACCCAAACATTCACTGTCACCCTAACCCTCACCAAAACCCTAACCCTCACCCACACCCTATGCTTCAACCTCACCCGAGCCCTCACCGTCACCCTAAACAATACCCTAACCCTCACCCTCACCCTAAGCCTAGCCCTAACCCTCACCCTCACCTTAACTCTCACCCAATCCCTTACCCTCACCCTCACCCTAACCCTCCCACATACACTAACAATTACCCTAACCCTAACTCTAAACCTCAAACTCACCCTCAACCTCATCCTAACCCTAACCTAACCCTAACCCTCACCCTCACCCTAACTCTCACCCTCCCCCAAACCCTCACCCTCACACTACCCCCAAAACATCACCCTCACACTAACCCTCACACTAAACCTAACCCTCACCCTAACAATCACCCTAACCCTTATCCTCACCCTAACCATAACTTTAACCCTAATCCTAAACCTCACACTAACCCTCACTCTCACCCTCACCCTCACCGTAACCCTAACCCTAACACTCACCCTCAGCCTAACCATCACCATCACCCTAAAACTCACCCTAACCCTAATGCTAACCCTCACCCTCACCCTCATCATAACCCTAATGCTAACCCGAACCTTAGCCCTCACCCGATCCCTCACCCTCACCCTAACCCAAACCCTAACCCTCAACCCTAATCCTAATACAAACCCTAACCCTCACTCTCACTCTCACCTTAAATCTAACCCTATACCTAAACCTCACAATCACCCTCACCCTAACCCTAACAATAACCTTAACCCTAAGCCTAACCCTCACCCTAACACTAACCCTAACACTTACCCTCAAATTAAACCTAACTCTCAACCTAACCCTAAACCTACCCCTCAGCCTAACCCTCACCCTAATCCTAACCCGAACCTTTATCCTCTCCCTATCCCTAGCACTCACCCTAATCCTAACACTCGCCCTGACCCTAAAACTCATCCTAACCTTAACCCTAACACTAACCCTCAATATACGCCTCACCCTAAACCTCAACCTAACCCTAATCCTAAACCTAAACCTAACACTCACACTAACCTTCACCCTAACCCTAACCCTAACCATCACGCTGACCCTCAAATAAACTCTAATCCTAAACCTAACCTTCACCCTCACCCTCACCCTAACCCTCACCCTCTACCCTCACCCTCAGCCTCACCCTATCCCTAACCCTAAACCTAACCCTTACACTAACACTAACATTAATCCTGACCCTAACCCTAACCCTCACACTAACCCTAACACTCACCTTACCCCTCACCCTACCCCTCACCCTAACCATCTTCCTAACACTAACCCTAACCCTAAACCTAACCCTCACCCTCATTCCAACCCTAACACTGAACCTAATCCTCACCCTATCCCTAACACTCACCCTAACCCTCAACCTCACCCTAACACTCACTCTAACCCTTACTCTCACCCTAACCCTCCCCCTCCCCCTAAACCTCACCCTAACCCTTACCCTAATCCTAAACCTCATCCTAATCCTAACCCTAACCCTAAACCTAACCCTCACCGTCAACCTAACCCTAACCCTAACACTAACCCTCAAACACACGCTAACCTTCACACTCACCATCACCCTCAGTCTAACAGTAACCCTAACCCTAATCCTAAACCTAACCCTCACCCTCACCCTAACACTCACCCTAACCCAACCCTAACCCTCACCCTAACTCTAAACCTAACCCAACCAAAACCCTCAGCATCAGCCTAACCCTCACCCTAACCCTAACCCTCAACCACACCCTAACCCTCACCCTCACCCTAACACTAACCCTAAACCAGCCTAACTCTAACCCTAACCCAACCCCAAGATCAACCTAACCCTTACCCTAAAACTAACCCTCAAACACACCCTAAACCTCACACTCACCCAAACCCTCACACTCACCCTCACCCTCACCTTAAGCTGAACACTCACCCTAAACCTAACCCTAAACCTAACCCTCACCCTAACCCTTACGCTAACCCTTACCGTCAACCTAACCCTCAGACTAAACCTAACACTTACCCTAACCCTAACCCTACCCTTCAACCTAACACTCACCCTAACCTTAACCCTAACCTTCAACCTAACCATAATTCTAACTCTCACCCTCACCCTAGCCCTCACCCTCATCTGAACCCTCACCCTCACACTAACACTCACCCTCACCCTCAACATCACCCTAACCGTAACCCTAAATCTAACCCTTCCCCTAACCCTCACCGTGACCCTAACCCTCACTGTAACCCTCAACCTCAAACTAATCAGCACCCTAACCCTAACCCTAAACTTTACCTAACCCAAAACCTCACCCTCACGCTCACCCTCACCCTAACCCTTACCCTCACAGTAGCCCTCACCCTAACCCTAACCCTAAACCTCACCCTCAAACTCACCCTCACCATCAGCCTAACCCTAAACCTACACCTAATCCTAATCAGAACCCTCACCCTCACCCTCAACCTAACCCTAACCATAACCATAACCCTCATGCTAAACCTACCCCTCACACTACCCCTCACCCTAATACTAACTTTAACCCTCTCCCTCACCCTAAACTTCACCCTAACCCTTACCCTCACCCTAACCCTCACTCTAACCCTAACCTTAACCTTCAACATCACCCTAACCCTCACCCTAACCTTAACATTAACCCTCATACTAAACCACTCCCTAAACCTCACCCTATCTCTAACTCTAAACCTAACCATAACTCTCACACTAACCCTAACTCTCACGCGAACCATAACATTACCCCTCACCTTAACCCTCATCCTAACCCTAAACTTAGCCCTAACACACACCCTAATCCTAATCCTAACCCTAATCCTCACCCTCACCCTAACACTCACCGTCACGCTAACCCTCAGCCTAACCCTAAGTTTCATATATACCCTAACACTCACCCTCACCTTCACACTCACCCTCACTCTAACCCCCACCCTCACACTAGTCCTTACCCTAAACCTAACCATAACCCTAACCGAAACGCTCACCCTAACCCTCACCCTCAACCTAAACCTTATCCTCAACCTAAGCCTCAACATAACCATAAACCTAACCTTCACGCTCACCCTCACGGTCACCCTCACTCTAAACCTGACCCTAACCCTCACCCTCACCCTCTGCTTCAGCCTAACCCTAACCCTACCCTCACCCTCACCCTCACCCTAACCCTATACCTAACCCTAACCCTAACCCTCACCCTCACCCTCACCCTCAACCTAACCCTAACCCTAACCCTAACCCTCACACTCAGGCTCACCCTAAAACGAAACCTAACCCTAATCCTCACCCTCACCCTCACCCTCACCCTAAAGCTAACGCTAATCCTAACTGTAACCCTAATCCTAAGCCTAAACCTCACCTTACCCAAACTCTAACTCTAACCCTCACCCTAACCCTAAACATAAACCTCACCCTCACACTAACCCTAACCCTAAACCTAAACCTCACACTAAACCTAAACCTCACCCTTACCCTAAACATCACCCTATCCCTAACACTAACCCTCACCTCCACCCTAATCCTCACCCTAACCCTTACCCTCACCCTCACCCTAACAATGACACTAACCCTAACCCTAAACCTCACGCTAACCCTAACCCTCACCCTCACCCTAAACCTGACACTAACCCTAACCCTCAATCTAACCCAAAACCTAACACTTAACATAACCCTCACCCTCAACCTCAGCCTAACCCTAACCCTAACTAATCCTAAACCTCACCCCCACCCTCACACTAACTCTCTCCCTCACCATCACCCTCACCCTCACCCTATCCCTAACTCTAACCATAACCCTGAACATAGCACTAGCCCTCACCCTAAACCTAACCGTCACACTAACTAACCCTCACACTCAGCCTCACCTTCACCTTCACCCTAACGCTCAAACTAATCTTAACCCTAACCCTCACCCTAAACCTAACCCTAACCCTAAACCTAACACTCACACTAACTCTAACCCTCGCCCTCTTCCTAACCCTAACCCTAACCCTAACACTCCCCCTCCCCCTCCCCCTCACCCTCGCCCTTAGCCTAACCCTAACCTTAATCCTTATCCTACCCCTAAACCTCACTCTCACCTTCACTCTAAAACTAACACTAAAACTCACACTCCCCCTCCCCCTCGCCCTCCCCCTCCCCCTAACCCTAAAAATAACCCTAACCCTAACCCTAACCCTCATCCTAACCCTAAACATAACCCTAATCCTAACCCTCCCCTTCCCCCTCACCCTCAACCACAGCCTAACACTAATCCTAATAATAATCCTAACCCTAATCCTCACTCTCCCTCACCCTAAACCTAACCCTAACCCTAAACCTCACCCTTACCCTCTTCCTCACCCTCAACCTCACAGTAAACCTAACAACAATCTTAACCCTAACCTTAACTCTAAGCCTAACCCTCACCCTAACATTAACCCTAACCCTAACCCTCACACTAAACCTAACCCTCAAACTAACCCTAAACCTACACCTCAGCCTAAACCTCACGCTAACCCTAAGCCTAATCTTAATCCTTTCCGTATCCTTAACCCTAACGCTAACCCTCACCCTCAACCTAGTCATCACCTGAACCCTAACCCTAAAACCTAAACCTCACCTTAACCCTAACCCTCACCCTATCCCTAATACTCACCCTGAACCTAACTCTCATCCTAACCTTAATCTTAACCCTAAAAATCACCCTAACCATAACCCTAACCCCAACCCTCACCCTATGCCTCACCCTAACCATTACCCTAACCCTAACCCTCACCCTCACCCTAAACCTAATCCTCACCCTAAACCTTACCCTCACCCTAACCCAAACCCTAGCCCTAACCCTCACATTAACTCTAATCCTAAACCTAACCCTCAACCTCACCGTCACCCTAACCCTAACCTTAAACCTCATGCTAACCCTAACCTTAACCCAACAAAAACACTCAGCGTCACCCTAAAGCTAACACTAACCCTAACCCTCAACCACACACTAACCCTCACCCTCACCGAAACCCTCACCCTGACCCTCACGTTCAACCTAAGCTGAACACGCACCCTAACCCTAACCCTAACCCTAAACCTCACCATAACCCTAATATTAACCCTAAACCTCACCCTAACTCTAACCCTAACCCAACCGCAACCCTCACCGTCAATCTAACCTTAACCCTAACACTAACCCTCAACCACACCCTAACACTCACCTTTACCCGAACCCTCACCCGAACCCTCACCCTAAGTAGAACACTCACCCTAAACCTAACCATATACCTAACCCTTACCTTAACCCAAACTTAACCCTAAACCTCACCCTAAACCTAACCCTCACCATAACCCTAATGCTAACCCTCAAACTCACCCTAACCCTAACCCTAACACTAACCCTCACCCAAATCCTAAACCAAACCCTCACGCTCACCCTAACCATCACGGTCACATTAACCCTCACCCTAAACCTAAGCCTTACCCGCTCCCTAACACTCACCCTCACCCAAACACTCACCCTTACACTAAACCTCACCCTCGCCCTAAACATCACCTTAACCTCAACCCTGACCCTAACATTAACCCTAACCCTCACTGTAACCCTAAACCTCATCCTCACCTTCACTCTCATCCTAAGCTTAACGCTAAACATAACATTAATCCTAATCCTAACACTAATTCACACTCTCCCCCTAACCGTAACCCTCACTCTAACCCTAACCCTAACCCTCACCCTCACCCTAACCCTAACACTAAACCTCACCCTAACTCTAACCCTGACCTTAACCCTCACCCTAACCATTACCCTCACCCTAACCCTAACCCTAACCCTAATCCTCACACTAACCAAACCATCACCCTAAACCTAAACCTACCCCTCACCCTAACATTCACATTATCCCTAAACCTATCCCTAACCCTCACCCTAAACAAAACCCTAACCCTCACCCTCATCCTAACCTTCACCGTCAACTTAACCCTCACCCTAACCCTAAACCTAACACTCACGCTAACCCTTACCCTCACCCTAACCCTCACTCTCACCCCAATTCTCACCCTAACCCTAACCCTTACCTAACAGAAAAACTCACCCTCATCCTCACCCTCACACTAATCATCACCCCCACCCTAACCCTAACCCTAACCCTAAACTTAACCCAAACCAACAACCTCACCCTCACTCTAACCCTAAACGTAACCGTAACCCTCACCCCAACACTCACCCTCAACCTCACCCTGACCCTCACACTCACCCACAACCTAAGCCTAAAGCTAACCTTGACCTTAAACCTCACCTTCACCCTAACCCTCACCCTCACCCTTACCCTCACCCTAACACTCACACTAACCCAAACCCTCAACCTAACCCTAACCCTCACCCTCATGCTCACCCTAAACCTCACCCTCACCCTCACACTCACCATAACCCTAACCCTAAACTTAACCCTCACCCTAACCCTAACCCTCACTCTAAACTTAACCCTAACCTTCATCCTCACCCTCTCCCTAACGCTAACCCTAACCCTAACCCTCACCCTAACTCTAATGATAACCCTAACACTCACCCTCACCCTAACCCTCACCCAAACCATTAACCTCACCCCAACGTTAACTCTAACCCTAACCCTAACACTCACACTAAACCTAAACTTCACCCTAACTGTAACCCTCAACCTCACTCTAAACCTCACACTAACCCTAGCCCTCAAGCTAACCCTAAAGCTAATACTTAACATAACCCTCAACCTCATCGTCAGCCGAACCCTAAACCTAACCTTAATCCTAAACCTAACCCTCAACCTCAACCTCACCCTAACCCTCACCCTCACCATCACCCTCACCCTCACACTAAACCTAACCCTAACCATAACACTCACCTTAGCCCTAACCCTCACGGTACCCTTTACCCTAATCCTCACCCTCACCCTCACCCTCACCCTAACCCTAAACCTAAACCTAACCCTCATACTAAATCTAACCCTCACCTTCACCCTAAACCTAACCTTAACCCTAAACCTCCCCCTCCCCCTCGCCCTCCGCTTAAACCTAAAAATAACCCTAACCCTAACCATCATCCTAATCCTAATCCTAACCCTAATCCTAACCCTCCCCCTCCAGATCACCCACACCCTCAGCCTAACCCTAACCCGAATCCTAATCCTAACCCTAACCCTCACTCTCAACCTCACCCTAAACCTAAACCTAACCCTAATCCTCACCCTTACCCTCATCCTCACCCTCACCCTCACCCTAAGCCTAACAATAACTATAACTCTGACCTTAACCCTAAGCATAACCCTCAACCTAACGCTAACCCTTACCCTAAACCTCACACTAAACCTAACCCTCAACCTAACCCTAAACCTTCCCCTCAGCCTAACCCTCATGCTAACCCTAACCCTAAACATAATCCTCTTTCTATCCGTAACCGTAACCCTAACCCTCACCCTCACCATTGTCCTCACCCTAAACCTAACCCTAAACCTAATCCTCACCCTAATCCTAACCCTCACCCTAACACTAACACTCACCGTGACCCTAACCCTAACCTAACCTTAACCCTAATCCTAACTCTCACCCTAAACCAAACCCTCACCCTACGCCTCAACCTAATACTAACCCTAACTCTAAACCTCACCCTCAACCTAACGCTCATCCTAACCCTTAACCTCAACCTAACCCTCACCGTAACCCTAACCCTAACCCTAACCTTACTAACCCTCACCTTAACTCAAAACCTAAACCTAACCCTCACCCTCAACCTAACCCTCACTGTTACCCTCAACCTCATCCTATCCCTAACCCTAACCCTAACCCTAACACTAACCCTAGTACTCACCCAGACCCTAACACTAATCCTCAGTCTAACCCTACCAATCACCCTACCCCTCACCTGACCCCTCACCCTAACCATCATCCTAACCCTAACCCTAACCCTAACCCTAACCCTCACCCTCAGTTTAACCCTAACCATAAACCTAATCCTCACCCTATCCCTAACACTCACCCTGACCCTCACCCTCACCTTAACTCTCACCCAAAACCTTACCCTCACCCTAACCCTCACCCTAAACCTAAACCTCATGCTAACCCTCAGCCTAATCCTAACCCAAGTCCTCACCCTCAACCTAACCCTCACAGTCACCCTAATCCTAACCCTAACCCTAAACCTAACCATAAACCTAAACCTCACCCTAACCCTAAACTTAACCCTAAACCTCACGCAAATCCTCACCCTCACACTCGCCCTCAGTCCAACGCTAGCACTAACCATAATCCTAACCCTAACCCTCATACTCACCCTCACAATAAACCTAACCCTAACCCTAAACCTCACCCACACCCTCACCCTCACCCTCATCTTCACCCTAACCCTAACAATAACCTTAATCCTAACCTTAACCCTAAACCTAACCCTCACACTAACCCTAACCCTCACCCTACACCTCACCCTACGCTTAACCCTAACCCTCAACCACACCCTAACCCTCACCCTCACCAGAACCCTCACCCTTACCCTCACCCTTAACATCACCCTAAAGAGAACCCTCACCCTCACCCTAACCCTAAAACTCACCCTAACCCTAACCCTAATCCTAACCCTAATCCTCACCCTAATCCTAACCCAAACACTCACCATCTCCCTGACACTCACCCTAACCTTCTCCCTCACCCTAACCCTCACCCTAACTCTTACCCTCACCCTAATCCTCACCATAACCCTAATACTCACCCCAAACCTCACCATAACCCTAACCCTCAGCATAACCCTCACTCTAACCCTAGCCTTAACCCTCACCCTCACACTAACCCTAACCATCACACTACCCCTCACCGTACACCTCACCCTAACCCTAAACCTAACCCTAACCATAACCCTCACAATCACCCAAACCCTAACCGTAACCCTAAACCTCACCCTACACCTAACCTTAACCCTAAACCTCATGCTAAACATAACCTTAACCCAACCAAAACACTCAGCTTCACCCTGACCCTAACCCTAACCCTAACCCTCAAACACACCCTAACCCACAACCCTCACCGAAAACCTCACCCCCACCCTCACCCTCAACCTAATCCGAACACGCACTATCACCCTAACCCTAACCATAAACCTCACTGTAACCCTAACCTTAACAAACCTCACGCTAATCCTCACCCTCACCCTCACCCTCAGTCTAACACTAACCCTAACCCTAATCCTAAACCCAACTCTCACCCTCACCCTAACAATAACCCTAACCCAACGATAATCCTCACCCTAACTCTGACACTAACCCAACCCCAACCCTCACCATCACCCTAACCCTAAGGCTAACACTAACCCTCAACCACACTCTAACCCTCACCCGAACCCTCACCCAAAACCTCAGCAGACCACTCACCCTAAACCTAACCATACACGTAAAACTTACCCTAACCGTTACCTTAACCCTAAATCTCACCCTAAACCTAACCCTCACCATAACCCTAATGCTAACCCTCAAACTCACCCTAACCCTAATCCTAACACTAACCCTCACCCAAATCCTAACCCAAACCCTCACACTCACACTAAACCTCACGTTCACATTAACCCTCACCCTGAAACTAATCCTTAACCATTCCCTAATACACACCCTCACCCAAACACTCACCGTCACACTAACCCTCACCCTCACCCTAAACATCACCTTAACCCCAACCCTCACTCTAACATTAACCCTAACCCTCACCGTAACCCTAAACCTCACCCTCACCCTCACACTCATCCTAAGCTTAAACCTAAACCTAATGTTAATCCTAATCCTAACCCTTACCCACTCCCTCACCCTAACACTAACCCTCACTATAACCCTAACCCTAACCCTCACCCTCACACTAAACCTAAACCTAACCCTAAACCTAACCCTCACCCTAACCCTAACACTAAGCCTCACCCTAACTCTAACAGTCACCCTAACCCTCACCCTAACCATTACCCTCACCCAAACCCTAACCCTAACCCTAATCCTCACACTAACTTAACCATCACCATAACCCTAACCCTACCCCTCACCCTAACACTCACACTGTCCCTAAACCTAATACTAACCCTCACCCTAACCATAACCCTAACCCTCACCTTCATCCTAACCCTCACCGTCAACCTAACCCTCACCATTACGTAACCATCGCTCAAACCCTAATCATCACCCTAAACCCAACCCTCATCCTAACCCTAACCCTAACACTCACGCTAACCCTAACCCTCACCCTAACACTCACGCTAACCCAAATCTTCACCCTAACCCTAACCCTTACCTAACAGAAAAACGCACCCTCATCCTCACCCTCACACTAACCCTCACCCCCACCCTAGCCCTCACCCTATCCCTAACCTAAACCCTAAAAATCACCCACACCCTCACTGTTAGACCTGACTCTAACCCTCAACCTGACCCTCACCCTCATCCTCACCCTGACCCTCAAACTCACCCCCACCCTAATCCTAACGCTAACCCTAACCCTAAACCTCACACTCACCCTAACCCTCACCCTAACCCTTACCCTCACCCTAACCCTCACACTAACCCTACCCTCAACCTAACGCTAACCCACCACACTCACCATCACTCTCAACATCACCCTCAGCCTAACCCTAAACCTAACCCTAATCCTAACCCTAACCTTCACCCTTACATTCACCCTAAACCTCACACTCACCCTCACGCTCACCCTAACCCTAAACCTAAACCTAACCCTCACCTCAACCCTAACCGTCACCCTAAACTTAACCCTAAACCTCATCCTAACCCTAAGCATAACCCTCACCCTAACTCTAATGCTAACCCTAACACTCAACTTCACTCTAACCCTCACCTGAACCATTAACCTCACCCTAACCCTAACTCTAATCCTAACGCTAACCCTCACACTAAACCTAAACTTCACCCTAACTGTAACCCTCAACTCACCTTAAACCTCACACTAACCCTTACCCTCAAGCTAAACCTAAACCTAACCCTTGACATCACCCTCAACCTCAGCCTCAGCCTATCCCTAAACCTAACCCTAATCCTAAACCTAACCCTCACCCTCACCATCACCCTAACCCTTATGCTCACCATCACCCTCACCCTCACGCTATCCTTAACACTAAACATAACCCACACCCTAACCCTAACCCTCACCATAACCTTAACCCTAAACCTCATTCTCACCCTCACCCTAACCCTAACCCTAACCCTTAACCTAACTCTCATACTAACTCTAACGCTTACCCTCTCCCTAACCCTAATCCTAAACTTAACCCTTCCCCTCCCACTCACCCTCGCCCTCAGGCTAATCCTAACCCTAATCCTAATCCTAACCCTAAAACTCACTCTCACCCTCACCCTTAACCTAACCCTAACCCTAAACCTCCCCCTCCCTTCCCCTTATCCCAAACCTAAAAATAACCCTCCATAATCCTAACCCTAATCCTAACCCTAATCCTAAGTCTCACTCTCACTCTCAACCTAAACCTAAACCTAACCTTAATCCTCACCCTTACCCTCATCCTTACCCTCACCCTCACTCTAACAATAACCTTAACCCTGACCTAAACCCTAGGCATAACCCTCACCCTAACACTAACCCTAACCCTAAACCTCACACTAAACCTAACCTCAACCTATCCCTAAACCTACCCCTCAGCCTAACCCTCATCCTAACCCTAACCCTAACCCTAATACTCTCCCTCTCCGTAACCCTAACCCTAACCCTCACCCTCAACATAGTCCTCACCCTAACCCTAACCCTAAACCTAACCCTCACCCTAACCCTAACCCTCACCCTAACTCTTACACTCAACCTGACCTTAACCCTCACCTAACCTTAACCCTAACCTTAACCCTCACCCTAACCCAAACCCTCAACCTACGCCTCACCCTAATAGTAACCCTAACTCTAACCCTCACCCTCAACCTAACCCTCACCCTAACCCTTACCCTAAACATAACCCTCACCCTAACCCTAACAGAAACCATAACCCTAACCCTCACCCTAACCCTAACACTCACCCAAACCCTAACACTAACCTTCAGCCTAACCATAACCCTCACCCTACCCCTCACCCTAACCGTCATCTTAACCCTAACCCTAACCCTAACCCTTACCCTCAGTCTAACCCTAACCCTTAACCTAATCCTCACCCTATCCCTAACACTCATCCTGACCCTCACCCTCACCGTACTTCTCACCCTAAACCTTATCCTCACCCTAACCCTCACGCTCACCCTAACCCTAAAACTAAACCTCACACTAACCCTCAGCCTAACCTTAACCCTAAACCTAACCCTCACCATTACCCTCACCCTAATCCTAACTCTAACACTCACCCTCACCCTAAACCTCACGATAACCCTTACCCTCACCCTAAACCTAAACCTAACCCTAACCCTAACCCTAAAACTAACCCTCACACTAACTCTAACCCTCATCCTACTCCTCACCCTACCCCTCACCCTAGCCCGCATCCTAACCCTAACCCTAAGCCTAAACCTCACCCTCACCCAAAGCCTAAACCTAACCCTTATCCTAACCCAAACCTTCACACTCATCCTCACATTCACCCTCAGTCTAAACCTAACCCTAACCTTAATCCTAAACTTAACCCTCACCCTCACCCTAACTGTAACACTAACACAACCTTAACCCTCACCCTTACTCTATCCAAACCCAACGACAAACCTCACAGTCAACAGAAACCTCAGCCTAACCCTAACACACAACCGGATCCTAACCCTCACCCTCACGTGAGACCTCACCCTCACCCTCACCCTAAACATCACCCTAATCCGAACACTCACCCTCACCCTTAACCTCAACCTAAGCCGAAAACTCACCCCAACCCTAACCCTAACCCTAACGATCACCCAAAACTTAATTTAACCCTAACAATCACCCTAACCCTACGCCTCACCCTAACCCTAACCCTAAACCTCAACCTCACCCTAACCTTAATCCTAACCATTACCCTCACCCTAATCCTAACATAAACCCTCACCCTAACCCTCACTCTAAACCTAACCCTGACCCTCATCCTAACCCTCACACTCACCCGAATAATCAGCCTCACACTAACCCTCACCTTAGCTCTAATCATCACCTTAACCCTAACTCTCACCCTAATATTAACACTAACCCTCACCAAACCCTAAATCTCACCCTCATCCTCACCCTCACCCTAAGCCTAACCCTAAACCTAACATTAATCCTAATCCTAAACCTAACCCTCATCCTCACCCTAATCTTAACCCTCACCCTAACCCTAACCCTAAGCCTCACCCTCACCCTAACCCTAAACCTAACCATAAGCCTCATCCTAACCCTAATCCTAACCCTAATCCTAACCATCATCCTCAACCTCACGCTCACCCTCAGACTAACCCTAAACCTAATCCTAATCCTAACCCTAACCCTCACACTCACCCTCAACTTAAACCAAACACTAACCCTAAGCCTCACCCACACCCTCACCCTCAAACTCACCTTCACCCTAACCCTAACAATAACCTTAATCCTAGCCTTAACCCTAAACCTAACCCTGAACCTAACCCTCACACTAACCCTAACCCTCACTCAACCCCTAACCCTAACCCTCAACCACACCCTAACCCGAAACCTCACCCGAACCCTCACCCGAACTCTCACCCTAAACATCAACCTAAACGGAACCTTCATCCTAACACTAACCCTAACACTCACCCAAATCCTAACTCTAACACTAACCCTAACCCTCACACTAATCCTCAACCGAACCCTAACCCTAACCCTAAACCTAACACACACCCTTACTCTAACACTACCCTTCTCGCTAAACCTCAACCTATCCCGAACCCTAACTCTAATCCTCACCCTAACCCTAACCCTAACCCTCAACCTAAACCTAACCCTCACCCCAATCCTCACCCTCACCATAATCGTCTGGCTAACACTAAACCTAACCCTTACTTAACCCAAAACCTCACCCTCAGCCTAACGCTAACTCTATCCCTAACCCTACCCCTCAGACTAACCCTAAGCCTAACCCTAACCCTCACCCTCAACCTGATCCAAATCCTAACCCTAACCCTTAGCCTAACCCTCACCCTCACCCTAACCCTCACCCTAACCCTTATCCTCACCCTAACCCCAAACCTAACCCTAACCCTAACTCTCACAGTAACCCTAACACTCATCCTAACCCTAACCATAAAATTAAAACTAAACCTCAACCTAACCCTCACCCAAACCATAACCCTAACCCAAACCCTAACCCTAACCCTCACCCTACCGCTCACCCTAACCTTAACCCTAATCCTAACCCTCAACCTACCACTCACCCTAATCCTAACCCTAAACCGAACTCTCATCGTCACCCTAAACCTCACCCTAACACTTATCCTCACCCTACTGTAACCCTAACCCTAACCCTAACCCTCACCCTAACCCTCACACTCACCCAAACCCTAAGCCTACCACTAACCCTAACCCTCACCCTAAACTTCACGTAACCCTAAACCTAACCCTAACCCTCACAATAACCCTAAACCTAACCCTAACTTTAACCCTCACACTAAACCTAACCTTCACCCGAACCTTAACTCTACCCCTCACCCTAACCCTCACCCTAATCCTACCCCTCACCCTAACCTTCACTCTAACCCTAAAACTTATCCTCACCCTAACCCTAACACTAAACCTAAACCTCACCGTAACCTTCACCCTCACCCCCACGCTAACCCTCACCCTAAACCTAACCCTAATATTAACCCTAACCATCACCCTTACCCTATCCCAAAACCTAAACCTTACCCTAACCCTGACCCTAATTCTCACCCTAATCCTAATCTTAACTCTCACCCTTACCCTCACCCTAACTCTCACTCTCACGCTAACACTAACGCTAACCCTAATCATCACCCTAACACTCACCCTAACCCTAATGGTAACCCAAAGACTCACCCTCAACCTAACCCTCACCCGAACCCTCACATTCACCCTAAGCCTAACCCTAACCCTCACACTAAACCTCACCCTCGCCCTAACCCTAACTCTACTACTCAGCCTAAACCTCACCCTAACCCTAACCCTAAGACTAATCCTCACCCTATCCCTAACCCTAACTCTAACCCTCACCCTCAACCTAGACCTCACCCTAACCCTAACCCTCACCCTCACCCTAACCCTAACCCTCAAACTAATCCTAAACCTCAACCTAACCCTAACCCTAACCCTAACCCTCAACCTACCACTCACCCTAACCCTAACCCTAACCCTAACCCTCATCCTACCACTCACCCTAACCCTAAAGCTAAACCTAACCTTCACCGTCACCCTAAATCTAACCCTTATCCTTATCCTCACCCTACTCTAACCCTAACCCTAAACCTAACCCTCACCCTAACACTAACACTCACCCAAACCCTAAGCCTAACACTAAACCTAACCCTCACCCTAAACTTCACCTAACCCTAACCCTAACCTTAACCCTCACAATAACCCTAACCCTAACCCTAAATCTAAACCTAAACCTCACCCTAACGCTAAACCTCACCCTAACCCTTACACTCACACTAACCCTCACCCTAACCCTAACCTTAACCCTCACCTTAACCCTCACCCTTAATCTAACCCTAAACCTAACCCTCACCCTCACCTTCACCCTCAGCCAAAACCTAACCCTAACCCAAGCCCTAACCCTAACCCTAACCCCCACACTAAACCTAACCTTCACCCTAACACTAAACCTAATGCTAACCCTAACCCTAACCCTCACACTAAACGTAACCCTCATGATAACCCTAACAGGATACCTCAGCGTAATCCTCACCCTAACACTAACCTTAACCTTAAACCTCACCCTATCCCTATCCCTAACCCTAACCATCAACCTCACCCTAGCCATCACCCTAACACTGACCCTAACCCTAACACTCACCCTAACCCTCACCCTCACCCTAAACGTAACCCTCACCCTCACTCTCACCGTAACCCTTACCCTCAACCACACCCTCACCCTCAGTCTAACCCTAACCCTCACCCTAACCATAAACCTAACCCTCACCCTCACCCAAACTCTAACCCTAACCCAACCCTAAACTTCACCTTAACTCTAACACTAACTGAACCCTAACCCTCACCCTAACTCTAACCCTAACGCAACCCTAACCCTCACCCTAACCATAACCATTACCCAAAACCTTACGCTAATCTTCACCCTAACCCGAAACCTAACCCAACCCTCACCCTAAACCTCACCCTAAAACAAACGCTAACCCTAAACCTCACCCTCAACCTAAACCTCACGCTAACCATTATCCTCACCCTAAGGCTGACATTAACCATTACCGTTACCCTCACACTACTCCTAACCCTCATCGGAACCATAACCATCACCCTAACCCTAACCCTAACATTGCACCTCACACTATCCCTATCCCTAACCCTAAACCTCAACCTCACCCTAGCCCTCAGCTAACACTAACCCGAACTCTCACACTCACTGTCACCCTAAACCTCACCCTAACCCTAACCCTCAACCACAACTTAAACCTCAACCTCACAGGAACCCTCATCCTCATCCTAACCCTAAACAGCACCCTAAACCGAACGTTAACCCTAACCCTAATTCTCACCCTAAACCTAACCTGCACCCTCACCATTACCCTCACCCTCACCCTAAGCCTTACCCTCACCCTAAACCTAACCCTATCCCTCACCTTCACCCTGACCCTAACCCAAACAATAAACCTTACCCTAACCCGAACCCTCACCCTAACACTCACCGTCACCCTAACCCTAACCCTAACTTAACCCTCACCCACACCCTAACCCTCACCCTCACCGGAACACTCACCCTCACACTAACCCACACCCTCACCCTAAACATCACCCTAATCTTAACCTTCACCCTAACCCTAACCCTAACCCTCACCCTAACCCTAACCCCAAACCTCAAACTCACCCTAACCCTATCCCTTATCCTCACCCCACACTAAACCTAACCGTCACCCTAAGCCGAACCCTAACCCTATCCCTAACTTTCACCTTAATCCTCACCCTTACATAACCATATGCCTCACCCTAACCCTAAACCTAACACTAACCCTAACCCTCACCCTAAGCCTAACCCTTACCCTAACCCTAACCCTAACCCTCACCCTCAGCCTAATCCTAAACCTGACCCTCACCCTTACCCTCACCCTCAGCCTAACACTAACCCTAACCCTCACCTGAACCCTCAGCCTAACACTAAACCTAACCCTAACCCTAATCCTCACCCTCACCCTTACAAGAACTCTAAACGTAACCCAACCCTAACCCTCACCCTAACTCTAACCCTAACACAAACCTAACCCTCCCCTAACTCTAAACCTAACACTAAACCTTACGCTAACCCTTACCCTCACCAGAGACTTAACCCTAACCCTAACCTTCTACCTAACCCTCAACGTAACCCTCACTCTAACCCTAAAGCTAACCCTAACCCTCACCCTCACCCTAAACCTCACCCTAACACTTATCCTCACCATAACCCTGAGCCTAACACTAACCCTAACCCACACACTAATCCTAACCCTCACCCTAACCCTAAATTTCCTCCTAACCCTCACCCTCACCCTAACACAAATCCTCACCCTCTCCCTAACCCTAACCCTAACCCTCACACTATCCCTAACCCTAATCCTTATCACCACCCTAACCCTAATGCTAACACTAACCCAAAACTTCACGCTAAACCTATCCCTCACCCTAACCCTAACCCTAAACCTCACCCTCACCCTAACCCTCAACCTATCCCTTACCCTCAGCCTAACACTAACTCTAATCCTAACTCTAACCCTCACACTAAACCTATCCCTCACCCTAAACATAACCATAACCATAACCCTTACCTTCAGCCTAACCCAAATCCTAACACTAATCCTAATGTAACCCTCACCCTCAGGCTCACCCTAAACCTATCCCTAAACCTAACCCACACCCTAACTCTAAAGCTAAAAATAAGCTTATCCCTAATCCTAACCCTGAACCTCACACTAACCCTAACCCTAACCCTCATCCTAAACCCAACCCTAACCCTAACCCTCACCCTAACCCTAAGCTTAATCCTCACCCTCACCCTTAATCTAAA
This sequence comes from Dipodomys merriami, assembly GCF_024711535.1. Lineage (NCBI taxonomy): Eukaryota > Metazoa > Chordata > Mammalia > Rodentia > Heteromyidae > Dipodomys > Dipodomys merriami. The sequence continues at coordinate 2,027,776 of NW_027203438.1, read as the reverse complement.
CCTACCACTAACCCTCACACTATACCTAACCCTCACCCTTACCCTAAACCACACCGAAACCCTAACTCTCACCATCACACTAATCCTCACTCTAAAACTTACCGTCACCCTCAAATTTACCCTCAAACTAACCCTAAACCACAACCTAAACCTAACCCTAACCCTCAACATCACCCTCACCCTCAGCCTAACCCTAACCCTAACTCTAACCCTAAACCTCACCCTAACGCTAAACCTCACCCTAACCCTTACACTCACACTAACCCTCACCCTAACCCTAACCTTAACCCTCACCCTTAATCTAACCCTAACCCTAAACCTCACCCTCACCTTCACCCTCAGCCTAACCCTAACCCTAACCCTAACCCTAACCCTAACCCTCACACTAAACCTAAACCTCACCCTAATACTAAATTTAACCCTAACTCTAACTCCAACCCTCACACTAAACATAACCCTCATGATAACCCTAACCCTACACCTCAGCCTAATCCTCACCCTAACACTAAACTTAACCTTAAACCTCACCCTATCCCAAACCCTAACACTAACCCTCAACCTCACCCTAGCCCTCACCCTTTCACTGATCCTAACCCTAACACTCACCCTAACCCTCACCCTCACCCTAAACGTAACCCTCACCCTCGCTCTAACCGTAACCCTCACCCTCACCCTCACCCTCACTTTCAGCCTAAACATAATCGTAACACTAATCCTAAACCAAACCCTCAACCTCACCCTCAATCTAACTCTAACCTTAAGCTTAAACCTAAACCTCACCCTAACCCTAATGCTAACCCTAACCCTCACCCTAAACCTAAACCTCACCCAATCCTTTACTTGAACCCTACCCCGAACCTTAATCTAACCCTAACCCTCACACTAATCCTAACCCTCAACGTAACCCTAATCCTACACCTCACCCTAACCCTCACCCTAACACTAACCCTAAACCTAACCATTACCGTAACCCTAACCCTAATCCTCACCCTCACCCCAACCCTCATTGTCACCCTAACCCTCACCCTAATCCTAACCTTCACCCACAAACTAACTCTCACACTCACACTCACCCACACCCCCACACTAATCCTCAACCTCATCCTATACATCATCCTAACCATAACCATCACCTTAACCCTAAATATATCCCTCAACCTAACCCTAACCCTCACCGTAACCCTCACGCTCAGCCTAACCCTCTCCATAAACCTAACCATAACCATAACCATAACCCTCACCGTTAACCTCACCCTAACCCAAAACCTTTCCCCCACCCTCAACTTCAGCCTCACCCTCAGCCTAACCCTAACCCTAACCCTAATCCTACCCTAACCCTAACCCTAAATCTAACAATAACCCTAACCCTAACCCTATCCCTCACGCTAACCCTAATCATAATATTAACCATAACCCTCACTCTAACCCTCACCCTAAACCTAAACATACCCCTAACCAAAACCCTCATCCTAAACCTAACCCTTACCCTTACCCTCACCATAAACCAAACTCTAATCCTTAACCTAACCCTAAACCTAACCCTTACCCTCACCCTAAGCCTCACCCTAAACATTACACTAACCCTAATCCTAACCCTAACAGTAACCCTCACACTAAACCTTACCCTAATCCTATCCCTAAACCTAACCCTCACACTAACACTAACCCTCACCCTACACCTAACCCTACCCGTCACGCTAACCCACACCCTATCACTGACACTAACCTAACCCTCATTCTAAGCCTAACCCTCACCCTCACCCTCACCCTAAAACTAACCCTACACCTCACCTTAACCCTCATCCTAACCCTAACCCTAACCCTAACACTCACCCTCACCCTCATCCTCAGCCGAAACTTAACCCTCACCCTCACCCTCACCCTAAACCTCACCCTAACCATTATCCTCACCCTAACCCTGATCCTAACTCTAACCCTAACCCTCACACTAATCCTAACCCTAACCCTAACACTCACCCTCACCCTCATCCTCAGCCTAAACCTAACCCTAACCCTCACCCTCACCCTAAACCTCACCCTAACCATTATCCTCACCCTAACGCTGATCCTAACTCTAACCCTAACCCTCACACTAATCCTAACCCTAACCCTAACCCTCAATTTCACCCTAACCCTAATCATAACCCAAACACTAACCCTCACCCTAATCCTTACCCTCATCCTAACACAAACCCTAACCCTAAGCCTACCACTCACACTAAAACTAAACCTCACACTAACCCTAAACCTACCCTCACCCTAACCCTAAACCTAACCCTAAACCTAAACCTTACCCTCACCCTAAGCCTAACCCTAACCCTCACCCTCACCCTAGCCCTCACCTTAACCTAATCCAAACCCTAAGCCTCACCCTAACCCTAAACTTCACCCTAACCCTAAACCTCACCCTAAATCTTACCCTAACCCTAGCATTAACCCTTAAGTTCACCGTATCACTTATCCTATCCCTAACCCTGACCCTCACCCTCAACCTAACACTCAACCTAACCCTTACCCTCACCCTCACCCAAAGACTCACACTGACCCTAACCTTCACCCTAACCCTAACATTAACCCTCACCCTCACCCTCAACCTCACGCTCACCCTAACCCTAACCCTCAGCCTCACCTTCACACTCACCCTAACGCTAACGCTAATCCTAACCCTCAAACTCACCCTAACCCTAACGCTCACCCTCACATTAAGCCTAACCCTAACCCTAACCCTAACCTTATCCCTCACCCTAACCCTAATGCTAAAACTAACCCTCATCTGGACCCTAAACCTCACCCTAACCCTTACCCTAAACCTAACCCTAACCTTACCCTAACCCTAACCCTCAGATTAAACATAACCCTCACCCTAACCCTAACCCTACCCTTCAGCCTAACTCTCACCCTATCCCTAACCCTAACCCAAAACCTCAACCTCACCCTAGCCCTCACCCTAATTCTAACCCTATCCCTAAACCTCACCCGAACCATCAGCCTCACCCTAACACTCACCCTCATCCTACACATCACCCTAAACCTAACCCTAGCCCTCACCCTAACCCTAACCCCAACCCTAAACCTCACCCTTACACTTACCCTCACCCTAATCCTCAACCTAACCCTAAAACTAACCCTTACCTAACAGAAAACCTCACCCGCACACTCACCCTAAACCTGACCCTAAGCCTAGCCCTAACCCTAACCTTCACACTAATCCCAAACCCTCAACCACACCCTCACCCTCAGCCTAACCCTAACCCTATCACTAATCCTAAACCTAAACCTCACCTTCAGCCTAACCCTAACCCTAACCTTCACCCTAACTTCACCCTCACCCACACCCTCACCCTAACTCTAAACCTAACCCTAACCCTAACCCTAAACATAAACCTGAACCTAACCCTAACCCTCACCCACACCCTAACCCTAACCCGAAACCAAACCCTCACCCTAACCCTCCCTCTTATTCTCACACTCAACCTTAGCCTAAGCCTAACCCTACTCCTAATCCTAACCCTAAAATTCACTCTCACCCTCACCCTAAACCTAACTCTAACTCTAAACCTCACCCTGACCCTGACCCTCAGTCTAACCCTAACCCTAACCCTAATCCTAACCCTAAACCTCACCCTCATCCTCACCGTAACTCTAACCCTAATCCAACCCTAACCCTCATGCTAACTCTAACACTCACCCAAACCTAACACTCACTCTCAACCTCAATCTAACCCTAAACTTAACCCTAACTCTCACCCTAACCCTTAGCTTAACCCTAATACTAACCTTCACCCTAACCCAAACCCTCACCCTAAACCTAACCCTGACCGTGACCCTAGCGCTCACCCTAACCCTAACTCTAACCCTAACCCTCACCCTAACCCTCATCCTAACCCTAACCGTAACCCTAACCCTCACCCTATGCCTCACCCTAACCCTAACCCTAACCCTAACCTTCACTCTCCCTAACGCTCACCCTAACCCTTACAATCTCCCTAATCCTCACCCTAACCCTAACCCTAAAACTAATCTTAAACTTCACAGTAACCCTCACGCTAACCCTAAAAATAACCCTCACCCTCAACCTAACCCTCATGCTAACCTGTAACCCCTCCCTAACCCTAACCTTAACCCTAACCCTAAACCTCATAGTAAAACTAACCCTCACCCTAACCATAACCCTACCCCTCAACCTACCGTCATCCTACCCCTAACACTAACCCTCACGCTTAACCTCACCCTCACCCTAAAACTAACCCTCAACCTAATCCAAACCGCCACCCTCACCCTCACCCTCATCCTCAGTTTATCCCTAACACTAACCCTAATCCTCACCCCAACCCTCACCCTCACCCTAAATATAACCCTAATGCAACCCTAACTCTCACTCTAACTCTAACCCTCACCCAACCCTAACCCTCACCCTCAACCTCAATCTAACCCTAAACTTAACCCTAACTCTCACCCTAAACCATACCCTCACCCTAACCCTTACCCTAAACCTAAACCTAAACCTAACCCTAACCCTCACACTAATCCTAATGCTAACCCTAACACTAACCCTCACCCAAACCGTAAAACTAACCCTAAACCTCACCCTAACCCTAACCCTAATCCTCACACTCACCCTAACCCTCACCGTCACCCTAATCCTAACCCTAACCCACACCATAACCCTCACTCTCACCCTGACCTTCACCCTCACGCTAAACATCACCATAAATATAATCCTCACCCTAACCCTAACGCTAAGACTCACCCTAAACCTAACCCTCACCCTCACCCTCAACCTCACTCACATCCTAATCCTAACCCTAACCCTAACCCTCACCCTCACCCTAACCCTAAACCTAACCCTCACCCTAACCCTAATCCTCACCCTAACCCTAACGCTATCCCTAAACCTAAACCTCAACCTCACCCTCACCCTAAGCCTAACCCTCAACCTAACACTAATCCTAAAACTGTCACTCTCACCTTAACCCTCACCCTAACCCTAACCTAACCTTAAACCTAACCCTCACCCTAACCCTCACCCTAAACTTAACCCTAACCCTAAACCTCCCACTCACCCTAAACCTCAACCTAAACCTTATCCTAACCCTCACCCTAACCCTCACATTAACCCTAACCCTCACCCTAACCATAAGCATAAACCTTACCCTCACACTCATTGTCACCCTCAGCCTAACCCTAACCCTAACCCTAACTCTAACCCAAACGCTCACCCTCACCCTCACCCTAACTCTAACCCTAATTAAACCATAACCCTCACTCTAGCTCTAATCTTCAACCAACCCTAACCCTCACCCTCAACCTCAATCTAAACCTAACCTTAACTCTAAATCTCACCCTAACCCCAACCCTCACCCTAACACTTACCCTCACGCTAACCCTCACCCTAAACCTAACCCTCACCCTAAACCTTAACCTAACCCTCACCCTCACCCAAACCCTCAACATCTCCCTATCCCTCACCATAACCCTAACCCTCACCCACAACTTAACCCTCACTCTCACCCTGACCCTCACCCTCATGCTAAACATCACCCTAAACATAACCCTCACCCTCAGCCTAAACCTAACCCTCACCCTAACCTTAAACCTCACCCTAACCCTCACATAAACTTAACCCTCACCCTATACCTAACCTTAACCCTCAACCTCACCCTAACACTCACCATCACCCTAACCCTCACCATATCCCTAACCCTCACACACAACCTAACCCTCACTCTCACCCTGACCCTCAGCCTCACGCTAAACATCACCCTAAACATAACCCTCACCCTAAACTTAACTTTAATCCTCACACTCACCCTAACCCTCACCATCACCCTAACCCTCACCATAACTCTAACTCTAACCCACACCCTAACCCTCACTCCCACACTGACCTTCACCCTAAACCTTAACCTCACACTAAGCCTAACCCTAACCCTAAACCCTAACCCCCAGACTAAAACTAGCCCTCACCCTAACCCTAACCATTCCCCTCAGCCTAATCATCACCCTAACCCTAACTGTAACCCTAATTCTCACCGATCCCTAACACTAACCCTAACCCTCACACTCACACTATCCCTCAACCTAACTCTAAACGATACCCTAACCCACACCCTCACCCTCAACCTCAAACTAACCCTCGCCCTCATCCTTAACATCACCCTAACCCTATCCTTCACCCTAACCCAACCCTAAACCTCACCATAACGCTAACCCTCACACTAACCCTCTCCCTCAACCAAATCCTCACCCTAACCCTAACACTAACACTTACCTATCGGAAAACCTCACTCTCACCCTCACCCTCACCCTAATCCTCACCCTCACAATAGCCCTCACCCTAACCTTAACCCAACTCTAACGCTAACCCTCAAACTCAACCAAACCCTCAGCGTAACCCTAACCCTAACCCTAATCCCAACTCTAACCCTCACCCTCACATTAACCCTAACCCTAACCCTAACCCTCACCCTCCCTCAAACCCTCACCCTAACCCTAACCCTAACCCTAAACCTCACACTAACTCTCAGCCTCACCTTCACCCACACACTAACCCTAACACTAACCCTAAGCCTAACTCTCACCCTCACCCTAAAACTCACCCTAAACCTTACCCTCACTCTAAACCTAACCCTAACCCTAACCCTCAAACTAACCTAACCCTTCCCCTCTCCCTAACCATAACCTTAACCCTAACCCTAACCCTCACAGTAACCCTAACCCTCACCCTAACCATAACCCTACCCCTCAATCTAACCCTCAGTCTACACCTAACCCTAACCCTTTCATTTACCCTAACCCTAACCCTCACCTTAAAAAAAAAACATCACTCTCACCCTCACCCTGACCCTCAGTCTAACCCTCACCCTAAACCTAAACCTAACCCTAACCCTCACCCTCACCCTCAGCCTAACTATAAACCTAATACAACCATAACCCTCACTCTAATTCTAATCCTCACGCAACCCTAACCCTCACCCTCAACCTCATTCTAAACCTAATCTTAACTCTAACTCTCACCCTAACCCTAACCCTCACCCTAACACTTACCCTCACCCTAACCCTCACCCTAAACCTAACCCTCACCCTAAACATAACCCTAACCCTCACCCTCACACAATCCCTCACCATCACCCTTATCCTCACCATAACCCTAACCCTCACCCACACCCTAACCCTCACTCTCACCCTGACCCTCACCCCATGCTAAACATTACCCTAAACATAACCCTCACCCTAAACCTAAACCTAAACCTGACCCTCACACTAACCCTCACCCTAAACCTAACCCTCACCCTAAACCTAACCTTAACCCTTACCCTCACCCTAACCCTCACCATCAACCAAATCCTCACCATAACCCTAACCCTCACCCACACCCTAACCCTCACTCTCACCCTGACCCTCACCCACACGCTAAACATCACCCTAAACATAAACCTCACCCTAAACCTAACCCTAATCCTCACACTCACCCTAACCCTCACCATCAACCTAACCCTCACCACAACCCTAACTCTCACACACACCCTAAACCTCACTCTCACCCTGACCCTCACCCTAACCCTTAACCTCACACTAACCCTAACACTAACCCTAACCCTTAGCCTAACCCTAATCCTAAACCTAAGCCTCATACTCACCATAACCCTCACATTGTCCCTCACTCTCACCCTAGGCCTAACCTTAATCCTAACACTAATCCTAAACTTACCACTCACCCTAACACTCACCCTAAACCTAACCCTAACACTAACCCTCACATTAATCCTTACCCTCATCCTAACACTAACCCTAACCCTCACCCTCACCCTAACCCTAACCCTATCGCTAGCATTAACCCTAACCTTCACCCTAACCCTCATCCTATCCCTAAACCTAACCCTTACCCTCACCCTAACCCTAAGCCTAACCCTAACCCTCTCACTAATCCTAATGCTAACCTTAACCCTGACCCTCACCCTAACCCTAAAACTAAACCTAACCCTCATCCTAACCCTAACACTCACCCACACCCTAACCCTCACTCTCACCATGACCCTCACCCTCTCCATAAACATCACCCTAAACATAACCCTCACCCTAACCCTAACCCTAAGCCTCACCCTAAACCTAACCCTCACCCTCACCCTCATTCACAGCCTAAGCCTAACCCTAAACCATCCCTCAACCTAACCCTAACCCTAAATGTAACCCTCCCCCTAACCCTAAAACTCACCCGAACCCTAACACTAACCCTAAACATCACCTTAACCCTAACCCTCACCCTTACCCTAAACCTATCCCTAACCCTAAACCTCATCCTCACCCTCACCCTAAGGCTAACTCTAAACCTAACACTAATCCTAAACCTACCTCTCACTCTCATCCTTACCCTAATGCTAACCCTAACCCTAACCCACACACTATTACTCACCTCCACCATCACCTTAACCCTAATGCTAACCTAATCCTAACCCTCACCCTCACCCTAACCCTAACCCTAACCCGAACCAGAACCGTCACCCTCACCCTAACCCTCACGCTCACACTAATCCTCACCCTCAACCTAACCCTAGCACTAACCCTCACACTAACACTTACCGTCACCGTAATCCACAATTCACCCTAATCCTCACCCTAAACCTAAATTTAAACCTTATGCTAACCCTAACCCTCACCCTCACCCTCACCTTCACCCTCAGCCTAACACTCACCCTCACCCTAGCCATCACCCTAACCCTAACGCTAACCCTAACCCTCACCCTGAACCTAACCCTCACACTCACCCTAACACTAGCCCTAAACCTAACCGTAATCCTCACACTAAACCTACCCCTAAACCTCACCCTCACCCTCAAGCTCACCCTCAACCTAACCCTAATCTTAAACCAAATCCTAACCATAATCCTCACACTTACCCTCACCTTAACCCTAAACTTCAAACTCAAACTCACCCTCACCCTAACCCTTAGCCTCACTCTCACAGTCACCCTAACTCTAACACTAACAATAACCCTCACCCTCACCCTAACCCTAACCCTAAACCTATCCCTCACCCAACCCTCACCCTAAACCTAACCCTAAACCACACCCTCACCCTAACCCTCACCCTAACCCTTACTCTCACCCTAAGCCTAATCTAACCGAAAATGTAACCGTAACCCTCAGACTTAACCCACACCCTAACCCTAACCCTACACCTGAGATTAACCCTCACCCTAAACCTAACTCTAACCCTAATTCTCACCCAATCCCTCTTCATAACCCTAACCCACACACTCATCCTAGCCCTCACCCTAACTCTATCCCTAACCCTAACCTTCACCCGAACCCTCACACTCACCATCACCCTCACACTAATCCTAACAATAACTTTAACATAACTCTCAATGTAACCCTAACCCTACCCCTAACCCTAAGCCTCTCCCTCACATTCCCTCTCATCCTCAGCCTAACAATAACCCTAATCCTAATACTAACCCTAACCATCACTCTCACCCTCACTCTAAACCTAACCCTATCCCTAAACCTCACCCTCACCGTCACCCTCACCCTCACCCTAACCCTAACACTAAGCCTAACACTAACACTAATCCTAACAATAACCCTCACCCTAACCCTCACCCTAACAATCACACTAACCCTTACACAACCCTAAACCTCACACTAAACCTAATACTCACCCTAACCCTAAAACTACCCCTCATGCTAACCCTAACCCTAATGCTCACCCTAACCCTAAGCCTAACCCTAACACTCACCCTCACCCTAGCCCTAACCCTAACAATAATCCTAACCCTAAAACTCACCCTAACCCTAACCTTCATTCAAACCCTAACCCACACCCTATACCTAACCCTCACCCTAACCCTAACATTCACCCTAAAAGTTTCCCTAAAGGAAAACTTAACAATAACCCTAATCCTCACCATAACCCTAACCTAACATTAAACCTAACTCTCACCCTAACCCTAACCCTAACCCTAACCCTAAACCTCCCACTCATCCTAACCCTCAGCCTAACACTTATCCTCACCCTCACCCTAACCCTGACATTAACCCTAACCCTCACCCTAACCCTTACCCTAACCCTAACCCTATCATTAACCCTAACCTTCAGCCTAACCCTAATCCTAAACCTTACTCTAACCCTCCCCCTCACCCTAAATCTCAATGTAATCCTTACCCTCACCCTCACCCTAAGAATCACACTGACCCTATCCCTCACCCTAACCCTAACCCTAACCCTCACCCTCAGCCTAACACTAAACGTAACCCTAATCCTAACCCTAACCCTCAGCCTCACACTCATCCTAACCCTATCCCTAAACCTCACCCTTACCCTCACCCTCACCCTAACCCTCACCCTCACCTTCATCCTCACCCTAACCCTAACCCTAATCCTAACCCTCACCCTAACAATAAACCTCACCCTAACCCTAACCCTCACACTCATATTAACCATAACCATAACCCTAACCCTCACTTTATCCCTCACCCTAACCCTCATGCTAAAACTAAACCTCAAACTCACCCTAACCCTCACCCTAACCCTTACCCTAACCCTAACCCTAACCCAACCCTAACCCTAACCCTCAACCTAACCCTTACCCTACCCCTCAGCCTAACGCTCACCCTAAACTTAACCCTAACTATAATTCTCAACCTATCCCTTACCCGAACCCTAACCCTCAACCTCACCCTAGCCCTCACCCTAATTCTAACCCTATCCATAACCCTAATCCTAACCCTCACCCTCAGCCTAACCCTCACCCTCATCCTAAATATCACCCTAAGCCTAACCCTCACCCTCACCCTAACCCTAACCCCAACCCTCAATCTATCCCTAACACTCAACCTAAATCTCACCCTCACCCTAATTCACAACCTAACGCAAAAACTAACCCTTACATAAGCGAAAGCCTCACCCTCACCCTCATACTGACCCTCACCCTAGTCCTCACCCTAAACTTAACAATAACTCTAACGATCAACTACTCAATAAACCTAATCCTAACCCTAATCCTAAACCTAATCCTAAACCTAACAATCCCCTTCACCCTAACCCTAACCCTAACCATAAACCTAAACCTCAACCTCACCCAAACCCTCAACCTAACCCTAAATCTAACCCTAACCCTCAATAACCCTCACCCTCACTCTTATCCTAAACCGAACCTTAACCCTAACCATCCCTCTTACTCTCACACTAAATCTGAGCCTAAGCCTAACCCTAATCCTAATCCTAAACATTAAGCACACTCTCACCCTCACCCTAAACCTAACTTTAACCCTAAACCTCACCCACACTCTCACCCTCAACTTCACCCTAATCCTAATCCTAACCCTAACACTAACCCTCACCCTCACCCTAACCCTAACCCTAACTCTAACCCTAAACCTCACAGGAAACCTAACACTCACCCTAACCCTAACACTACCCCTCAGCCTAACACTCACCCTAACACTTACCCTAACCCTAATCCTAACCCTCACCCTAACCCTAACCCTCACCTAAACCTAACCCTCACCCTGACCCTAATCCTCACCCTTACACTAACCCTAACCCTAACCCAATCCCTCACTCTAACCCTCATCTTAACCCTAACCTTAACCCTAACACTAACCCTCACTCTCCCTAATCCTCACCCTAACCTTTACCCTCACCCAAAACCTCACCCTAACCCGAACCCTAACATTAACCTTAACCCTTACCGTAACCATCACCCTAACCCTAACACTAACCCTCAGCCTCAACCTAACCCTCACGCTAACCCTTACCGTCTCCCTAACCCTAACGTTAACCCTAACCCTAACCCCCAAAGTAACCCTAACCCACACCCTCACCATAACCGTACCCCCCCACCTAACCCTCATACTACCGCTAAGCCCTCATGCTTACCCTCACCCTAACCCTAACCCTAACCTTCAACCTAACCCAAACCGTCAACCTCACCCTCACCCTCACCCTCACTCTAACCCTAACACTATTCCTAATCCTAAGCCTAACCCTCACCCTCACCCTCACCCTAACTCTAAACCTAATCCCACCCTAACCTTCACTCTAACTCTAACGCTCACCCAACCCTAACCCTCATTCTCACCCTGACCCTCACCCTCAAGCTAAACATCACCCTAAACATAACCCTGACCCTAAACCTAACCTTAAGCATCACCCTAAACCTAACCCTCACCTTCACCCACACCCTCACTCACAGTCTAAGACTAACCCTAACCCTAACCCTCACCCTCACCCTAACCCTCACCCTAACCGTTAACCTCACACTTATCCTAACCTTAACCCTAACACTAACACTCAGACCAAACCTAAACCTCACCATAACCCTAACCATTCCCCTCAACATAGCCCTCACCCTAACGCTCAACCTAACCCTAACCCACACCCGAACACTCACCCTCACCCTAAACCTCACCCTCATCCTAAACATCAACCTAACCCTATACCTCACCCTAACCCTAACCCTAAACCTCACCCTAACCCAAATCCTCACCCTAACCCTAATCCTCACCTTAACCCTAAACCTAACCCTTACCTAACAGAAACCCTCACCCTCACCCTCACCCTAACCCTCACCCTCACAATAACCCTCACCCTAACCTTAGGGTTATTGTGAAGGTTAGGATGAAGGTGAAGGTTAGGGTGAAGTTTAGGATTAGGGTGAGTGTTAGGGTTAGGGTTAGAGTTAGGCTGATGGCTAGGGTGAGGGTGAGGGTTAATGTGAGGGTGAGGGTGAGGGTTAGGGTGTCGGTGAGGATTAAGGTAGGGTGAGGGTTAGGGTGTTAGGGTGAGGGTGCAGTTTAGAGTTAGGGTTAGGTTTAGGATTATGGTCAAGTTGAGGATTACTGTTAAGGTTAGGGTTAGCATGAGGGTTAGGGTGAGGGGTAGGGTTAGGGTTAGGGTTAGGTTGAGGGTAAGGCTTAGGTGAGAGTTAGGGTTATGGTTAGGGTTAGGTTTAGGGTAATTGTTAGCCTGAGGGTTAGGATGAGGGTGAGGGTTAGGGTTAGGGTGAGGGTTAGGGAGATGTTTAAGGTTAGGGTTTGTGTTAGGGTTAGGGTTAGGCTTAGCGTGAGGGTTAGGTTGAGGGTATGGGTTAGGGTGAGGGTTAGGGTTAGTTTGAGGGTTAGAGGGAGGGTTAGGGTTAGGGAGAGGGTTAGGCTTAGGGTGACAGTTAGGGTTAGGGTTAGGGTGACGGTTAGGTTTAGGGTGATGTTTTGGGTGAGGGTGAGGGTTACCGTGCAGTGAAAGTTCGTGTGAGGGTTAGGGTTAGGGTTCGGGTAAGGGTTAGGGTGAGGGTGAGGGTTAGGATTAGGGTGCGGGTGACAATGAGGGTGAGGGTGAGGGTGAGGGGAAGGCTAGCGTGAGTGTTAGGGTGAGGGTAAGTGTTAGGGTGAGGGTGAGGGTTAGGGATAGGGTGAGGGTGAGGGTTTTCGTTAGGTAAGGTTTAGGGTTAGGGTTATGGTGCGGGCTACGTTAAGGGTGAGGTTTATGGTGAGAGAGAGGGTAAGGTTGAGGGTTTGGGTGTGGGGGGGGAGTTAGGGTTAGGGTGAGGGTTAGAGTGATGGTGAGGGTTAGGGTAAGGCTGAGGGTTACGGTTAGTGTTAGGTTTAGAGTGAGGATTAGGGTCAGGATGAGGGTTAGGGTGAGGGGTAGGGTTAGGGTTAGTGTGAGGGTTAGGGTTACTGTGAGGGTTAGGGTTAGGGTCAATGTTAGAGTGAGGGTAAGGGTTAGGGTGAGGGTTAGGATGAGGGTGATGTTTAGGTTTAGGTTGAGGGTGAGGGTGAGGGTGATGTTTAGGGTTAGGGTTAGGATTATTGTGAGGGTTAGGGTTAGGGTTAGTGTCAGTGTTAGGGTGAGGGTAAGGGTTAGGGTGAAGGTTAGGGTGAGGGTGAGGTTTAGGGTTAGGGTTAGGGTTAGGGTGAAGTTTAGAGTTCGGGTTTGGGTGAGGGTTAAGGTTAGGTTTAGGGTGAGGGTTAGGGTTAGGGTGAGAGTTAGAGTTAGGCTTAGGGTTAGGGTGAGGGTGAGGTTTAGGGTTAGAGTTAGGGTGAGGTTAAGGGTTAGGTTGAGGGTTAGGATGAGGTGAGGGTTAGGGTTAGGGTGATGTTTAAGGTTAGGGTGAGGGTTTGGGTGAGGGTTAGGGTGAGGCTTAGGGTTAGTGTTAGAGTTAGGTTTAGGATGAGGGTTAGGTTGAGGTTAAGGGTTAGGGTGAAGTTTAGGGTGAAGGTGATGGTTAGGGTTAGGGTTAGGGTGAGGGGTAGGGTGAGGTTTAGGTTTAGGGTTAGGGTTAGAGTAAGGGTTAGGGTTAGGGTTAGGGTTAGGGTGAGGGTGAGGGTTAGGGTTAGGGTGAGGGTGAGGGTCTGGGTGAAGTTTAGGGTTACGGTTAGGTTTAGGGTTAGGGATAGTCTGAGGGTGAGGTTGAGTGTGAGGGTGAGGGTTAAGGTTAGGGTTAGGGTTAAACTCAGGGCTAAGGAGAGGATGAGGGTTAGGGTGAGAGTGAGGGTAAAGGTGACGGTTTTGGTTAGGTAAGAGTTAAGGTTATGATTAGGGTGAGGATTAGGTTGAATTTGAGGGTTAGATGGAGAGATAGCTATAGGGCGATTGTTAGATTTTGGGTTAGGGTGAGGATTAGCGTTAGGGTGATATTTTGGGAGAGGTTGAGGGTTACCGTGAGGTGAGGGTTCGATTGAGGGTGGAGGGTTAGGGTGAGGATGAGGGCTAGGTTTAGGTTTTTTTGAGGATTAGGGTGAGGTTAAAGTTTAGGGTGAGGGTTAGGTTGAGGGTGAGGGTTAGGGTTAGTGTTAGGGTTAGGGTGAGGGTTAGGGTGAGGGTTAGGGTTAGGGTTTGGGTGAGGGTGAGGTTTAGGATTAGGGTTAGTGTGAGTGTTAGGGTTAAGGTTAGGGTTACGATGAGATTTAGGGTTAGGTTGAGGGTGAGGGTGAGGTTGAGGGTTTCGGTTAGGTAAGGATTAGGGTTATGATTATGGTCAAAATTAGGGTGAGTTTGAGGGTTAGAGGGAGGGTTAGGTTTAGGGTGAGATTTAGGGTTACGGTTAGGGTGACAGTTAGGGTTAGGGTGATGTTTTGAGTGAGGGTGAGGGTTACCCTGAGGTGAGGGTGAGGGTGAGGGTTAGGGTGAGGCTAAGGGTTAGGGTGAGGGTGAGGGTTAGGGTTGGGGTGATGGTGACCTTGAGGGTGTGGATGAGGGTTAGGGTTAGCGTGAGGGATAGGGTGAGGGTAAGTGTTAGGGTGAGGGTGAGGGTTAGGGTTAGGGTGAGGGTGAGGATGAGGGTGAGGGCTCTGGTTAGGTAAGGTTTAGGGTTAGGGTTACGGTGAGAGCTAGGTTAAGGGTCAGGTTTTGGATGAGGGTGAGGGTGAGGTTGAGGGTTAGGGCGTAGGTGAGGGTTAGGGTTAGTGTGAGGGTTAGAGTGACGGTGATTGTTAGTGTCAGGCTGAGGGTTCGGTTTAGGGTTAGGTTTAGGGTGTGGATTAGGGTCAGGAGGTGAGTTACGATGAGGGACAGTGTTAGGGTTAGGTGAGGTTTAGGGTTAGTGTGAGGAATAGGTTTAGAGTTAGGGTTAGGGTGAGGGTAAGGGTAAGGGTTAGGGTGAGCGTTAGGTTGAGGGTGAGGGTTAGAGTTAGGGTGAGGGTGAGGGTTAGGGTGATGTTTAGGGTTAAGTTTAGGTTTAGGCTTAGGGTTAGTGTGAGGGTTAGTGTTAGGGGTAGTGTGAAGGTTAGTGTGAGGGTAAGGGTTAGGGTGAAGTTTAGGGTGAAGGTGAGGATTAGGGTTAGGGTTAGGGTGAGGGTTAGGGTTAGGGTGAGGGTTAGTGTTAGGTTGAGGGTTACTGTTAGGTTGAGGGTTAGGTTAGGTTAGGGTTAGGGTGAGGTTGAATGTGAGTGTGAGGATTAGGGTTAGTGTTAGGGTTAGGGTGAGGGTGAGCTTTAGGGTGTGGGTGAGGATTAGGGTTAGGGTTAGGATTAGGGTGAGGGTTAGGTTGAGGTTTAGGGTGAGAGTGAGGGTTTGGGTGAGGTTTTGGTTTAGGGTCAGTGTTAGGGTTAGTGTTACGGTAAGAGTTCTTGTTAGGGTGATGTTCAGGTTGAGGGTGAGGGTTAGGGTGAGGGTGAGGGTTCGGTTTAAGATGAGATTTACGGTGTGGGTGAGGGTTAGGTTTAGGGTGAGGGTTAGGTTTCCAGTGAGGTTTAGAGTGAGGGTGAGGCTTAGTGTTAGGGTGAGGGTTAGCATTAGGGATAGTGTTAGGGTTAGGGTCAGGGGGAGGATTAGGGTTATCATGAGGGTTAGGGTTAGGGTGAGGGTGAGGGTAATTGTTAGGCTGAGTGTTAGGGTGAGGATGAGGGTTAGGTTTAGGGTTAAGTTTATGGTTAGGTCTAGTGTGAGGGTTAGGGTTAGGGTTAGGGTGAAGATTAGGGTTAGGTTTAGGGTGAGGATTAGAGTGTTGGTGAAGTTTAGGGTGAGGGTTAGTGTTAGGGTGAGGTTTAGGTTTAGGATTTGGGTAAGGTTTAGGGTTAGCCTGAGGGTGAGGGTGCAGGTGAGAGAGTGGGTTAGGGTTAGGGTTAGGGTTAGGGTTAGGCTGAGGGTGAGTGTGCAGGTTAGGTTTAGGGTGAGATTTAGGGTTATGTTTATGGTTAGGGTGAGGGTGAGGGTTAGGGTGTGGGTGAGGGTTAGGGTGACAGTGAGGTTTAGGGTGATGGTGAGGATTTGGGACAGGCTGAGTGTTAGGGTTAGGGTTAGGGTTAGGGTGAGGGTTAGGGTTAGGTTTAGGGTTACATTGACGGTTTGGTTGAGGTGTAGGGTTTGGGTTTGGTTTAGGGTGAGGGTGAAGGTGAGGCTGAGGGTTAAGGTGAGAGTGAGGGTGAGTGTGAGGGAGAAGGTTAGGCTTAGGGTTAGGTTTAGGGTGAGGGTGAGGGTGAGGGTGAGGGTTAGTGTTAGGATTAGGGTTACGGTTAGGATTAGGCTGAGGGTGATCTTTAGGGTGAGGGTAAGGGTTAGGGTTAGGGTTAGGGTGATGGTTAGTGTTAGTGTGAGGGTTAGGGTGAGAGTGAGGGTAAAGGTTAGGTTGAGGGTTAGGGTGAGAGTAAGGTTTAGGGTTAGGTTTAGGTTTAGGTTTACATCAGGGTTAGGTTTAGGGTGAGGGTTAGGGTTAATGTTAGGGTTAGGGTTAGGGTAAGGGTTAGGATGTGGTTGAGGTTTAGGGTTAGGGTGAGGTTTGGGGTTAGTGTGAGGGTTAGCGTAAGGATTTATGTTAGGGTGAGGGCTAGGGTGAGGGTGAGCATTAGGATTAGGCTTAGGGTTAGGGCGAGTGTTAGGTTTATGGTTAGGGTGAGAGTGAGTGTCATGGTGAGGGTTAGGGTTAGGTTTAGGTTGAGGGTTAGGGTTAGTTTGAGGGTAAGGTTGACGGTGAGGTTAAGGTTTAGGGTGAGGATTAGAGTGAGGATGAGGGTTAGGGTTAGGGTTAGGATTAGGGTTAGGGTGAGGGTTAGGGTAAGGGTGAGGGTTAGGTTTAGTGTGAGGGTTAGGGTTAGGTTTAGGGTGAGGGTGTGGTTTAGGGTTAGGTTTAGGTTGAGGTTTAGGGTTAGGGTTGGGGTTAGGGTGAGGGTTAGGGTTAGGGTTAGGGATAGGGTTATTTTTAGCTTTAGAGTTAGGTTTAGGGTGAGGGTTAGGTTTAGTGTGAGGGTAAAGGTTAGAGTTAGTGTTATGCTAAGTGTAAGGGTTAGGGTGAGGGTTAGGGTGAGGGTGAGGGTTAGGGTTAGGTTTAGGGTGAGAGGTAGGGTTACGGTTAGCATTAGGGTTAGGGTGATGATAAGGATTAGGGTTAGTGATAGTTTGAGGTTTAGGGTTAGGGTTAGGGTGAGGGTGAGGGTGAGGGTGAGGACTAGGGTTAGGATTAGTGTTAGGCTGAGGGTGAGGGTGAGGGTTAGGGTTAAGTTTAGGGTGAGCTTTAGGGTAAATGTGAGGGTTAGGTTTAGGGTTAGTGTTAGGGTGAGGGTGAGGATGAGGTTAAGGGTGAGCTTGAGCGTGAGGATTAGGGTTAGGATTAGTGTTAGGTTTAGGGTTAGGCTGAGGGTGAGTGTGATGTTGAGGGTTAGGTTTAGGGTTAGGGTTAGTGTTAGGGTAAGTGTGAGGGTGAGGGTAAGTTTTAGGGTGAGGATTAGGGTGAGGGTGAGGGTTAGTGTTAGAGTTAGGATTAGGGTGAGGCTTAGTGTAAGGGTGAAGAATAGGTTTACGGTTAGGGTTAGGGTAAGTTTTAGGGTTAGGATTAGGGATAGGGGTATTGTTAGCTATAGAGTTAGGGTGAGGGTGAGGGTTAGGGTGAGCCTGAGGGTGAGAGTTAGGGTTAGGATTAGTGTTAGGTTTAGGGTTAGGCTGAAGGTAAGGGTGAGGGTGGGGGTGAGGGTTAGTGTTAGGGTTAGTGTTAGGCTGAGGGTGAGGGTTAGAGATAGGTTTAGGTGAGGGTGAGGGTTAGGGTTAGGTTTAGGGTTAGGCTTAGGTTGAGGGTTAGGGTTAGGGTTAGAGTGGGGGTGAGGAATAGGGTTAAGGTAAGGGTGAGGATTAAAGTGAAAGTTAGGTTTATGTTTGGGTGAGGGTTAGTTTGAGGGTAAGGGTTAGGGTAAGGGTTAGGGTGAGGGTGAGGGTGAGGCTTAGGGTTATTGTTATTTTGAGGCGTACTGTGAGGGTGAGGGTTAGGGTTTCGGTTAGAGAAAGGGTTAGTGTGAGGGTGAGGGTTAGGGTTTCAGCTAGAGTAAGGTTTAGAGTGAGGGTGAGTGTAAGGGTTAGGGTTAGGCTGAGGGTTAGTTTCAGGGTGAGGGTTAGTGTTAGGGTGAGGGTTAGGCTTAGGGTCAGGGTTAGTGTTAGCTGAGGGCTACGGTAAGGTTGAGGATTAGCGTTATGGTTAGGGATAGGGTCAGGTGTAGGATTAGGGTTAGGGTTAGTGTGAGGGTTAGACTCAGGGGTAGGTGTAGGGTTAGCATGAGGGTTAGGTTTAGTGTGAGGGTTAGGATTAGGGTTAGGGTTAGTGTTAGGGTGAGGGTTAGGTTTAGTGTGAATGTTAGTTTTCGGGTTCAGGTTAGGGTGAGGGTAAGGTTTTGGGTGAGGTTTAGGGTGAGGGTGAGTATTAGGGTTAGGGTGAGGGTTAGGGTGAGGTTTAGGGTTAGGGTTAGTTTTAGGGTGAGGGTTAGGGTTAAGGTGAGGGTTAGGTTTAGGATTAGTGTTAGGGTGAGGGTGAGGTTGAGGTTGAGGGTTAGCTTGAGGGTGAGGGTTAGAGTTAGGATTAGTGTTAGGTTTACTGTTAGGCTGAGGGTTAGGGTAAGTGTGAGGGTAATTGTGAGGGTGAGGGTAAGATTTAGGGTGAGGATTAGGGTGAGGGTGAGGGTTAGTGTTTGGTTTAGGATTAGGGTGAGGGTTAGGGTAAGGGTGAGGAATAGGTTTAGTGTGAGTTTTAGTGTTAGGGTTTGGGTAAGGTTTAAGTTAGGATTAGGGATAGTGTTATTGCTAGCTTTAGAGTGAGGGTGAGGGTGAGGGTTAGGGTGAGCCTGAGGGTGAGGGATAGGGTTAGGATTAGTGTTAGGGTTAGGGTTAGGCTGAAGGAATGGGTGAGGGGGGGGTGAGGGTTACAGATAGGGTTAGGGTTAGTGTGAGAGTTAGGGTTAGAGTTAGTGTTAGGCTGAGAGTAAGGGTTAGGGTGAGGTTTAGGGTGAAGGTGAGGGTTAGGGGTAGGGTTAGGGTGAGGGGTAGGGTTAGGGTTAGCATTAGGGTTAGGGTGAGGATAAGGATTAGCGTTAGGGATAGTGTGAGGTTTAGGGTTAAGGTTAGGGTGAGGGTGAGGGTGAGGATAAGGATTAGCGTTAGGGATAGTGTGAGGTTTAGGGTTAAGGTTAGGGTGAGGGTGAGGGTGAGGGTTAGGGTTAGGGTTAGTGTTAGGCTGAGGGCGAGGGTGAGGGTGAGGGTTAGTGTTAGGTTTAGGGTGAGGGTGAGGTTTAGGGTTAGTGTTAGGCATAGGGTGAGGGTTAGGGTTAGTGTTAGGGTGAGGTTGAGGGATATGTTTAGGGTAAGGGTGAGGATTAAAGTGAAAGTTAGGTGTAGGTTAGAGTGAGGGTTAGTGTGAGGGTAGGGGTTAGGGTGAGGGTTAGGATGAGGGTGAGGTTTAGGCTTACAGTTATTTTTATGGTGAGGCGTAGGGTGAGGGTGAGGGTTAGGGTTTCGGTTAGAGTAAGGGTTAGTGTGAGATTGAGGGTGAGGGTTAGGGTTAGGCTGAGGGTTAGGTTCAGAGTGAGGGATAGGGTTAGGGTGAGGGTGAGGGTTAGGGTTAGGGTTAGTGTTAGCTGGGGGCTAGGGTAAGGTTGAGGGTTAGGGTTAGGGTTAGGGATAGGGTGAGGTTTAGGGTTAGGGTTAAGGTTAGTGTGAGGGTTAGACTCAGGGGTAGGGTTAGGGTTAACGTGAGGGTTAGGTTTAGTGTGAGGATTAGGATTAGGGTTAGGGTTAGTGTTATTGTGAGTTGTAGGTTTAGTATGAGGGATAGGGTTAGGGTTCGGTTTAGGGTGAGGGTAAGGTTTTGGGTGAGTTTTAGGGTGAGGGTGAGTGTTAGGGTTACTATTAGCGTTAGGGTGAGGGTTAGGGTGAGGGTTAGGTTTAGGGTTAATTTTTGGGTGAGGGTGAGGGTGAGGGTTAGTGTTAAGTTTAGGGTGAGCGTTAGGGTTAAGGTGCGGGTTAGTTTTAGGGTTAGTGTTAGGGTGAGGGTGAGGATTAGGTTGAGGGTGAGTGTGAGGTTGAAGGTTAGTTATAGGGTTAAGTTGAGGGGTAGGGTTAGTGTGAAGGTAAGTCTGAGGGTGAGGGTAAGATTTAGGGTGAGGATTAGGGTGAAGGTGAGGGTTCATGTTAGGGTTAGGATTAGGGTGAGGGTTAGGGTAAGGGTGAGGAATAGGTTTAGTGTGAGGTTTGGGGTTTGGGTTAGGGTTAGGGTGAGGGTGAGGATTAGGGTTAGGGTTAGTGTGTGGATTAGGTTTAGGGTTAGGTTTATGGTGAAGGTTAGGGTTAAGGTTAGGATTAGGGTGAGGGTTAGGATTAGGTTTAAGGTGAGGGTTAGGGAGAGTGTGAGGGTTAGGGTTAGAGTGAGGTTTAGGGTTTGGTTGAGGGTGAGGGTTAGGGTTAGGGAGAATGTTAGGGTGAGGGTGTGAGTGAGAATTAGGATTAGGTTTAGGGTGAGCGTTAGGGTCAGTGTTTCGGTTAGGTTTAGGGCTAGAGTAAGGGCGAAGTTTAGGGTGAGGTTTAGGGTGAGGGTTAGGATGAGTGTGAGGGTTAGGGTTAGGGTGAGGTTTGGAGTTAGCGTGAGGGTTAGGGTTAGGGTTAGGGTAAGGGTGATGGTGAGGGTTAGGTTTAGGTTGAGGTTTAGGGTTAGTGTAGGGGTTAGGGTTATAGGCTTAGTATGACCATTAGGGTGACGGTGAAGGTTAGGGTGAGAGTTAGGGTTAGAGTGAGGTTTAGATTTAGGATTACGCTGAGGGTTAGGTTTAGGGTGATTTTTAGTGTGAGGGTGAGGGTTAGGGTGAGGGTGAGAGTTTGGGTAAAGATGAGGGTTAGGGTGTGGGTTCAATTTAGGATTAGGGTGAGGGTTATGGTGACGGTGCGGTTTAGCTTGAGGCAGAGGGTTTGGGTTAGTGTGAGTGTTAGTGTTAGGGTGAGGGTTAGGGTGAGGGTTAGTGTTAGGGTTAGGGTTAGGGTAAGGGTTAGGGTTAGTGTTAGCGTTACAGTTAGGCTGAGTGTTAGGGTTAGGGTGAGGTCTAGGGTGAGGTTTAGGTTTAGAGTAAGGTTTAGGTTTAGGGTTAGTGTGAGGGTTAGGATGTGGGTGAGGTTTAGTGTTAGGGTGAGGGTTAGGGTGATGGTGACAGTTAGGGTGAGTTTTTGGGTTGGGGATATGGTTACGGTGTGGGTTGGGTTTAGGGTTCGTGTTAGGCTGAGGGGTAGGGTGAGGGGTATGTTTAGGGTTAGGGTGAGGGTTAGGATTAGTGTGAGGGTAAGTGTTAGGTTTAGGGTTAGGGTGAGGATAAAGGTTATGGTGAGGTTTAGGCTGAGGGTGAGGGTTTGGGTTAGCATTAGGGTTAGGTTGAGGGCTAGGATGAGGGTTAGGGTTAGGGTTATGATTAGGGTGAGGGTGGGGGTTAGGGTTTGGGTTAGGTTTAGGGTGAGGGTTATGGTGAGGGTCATGGTTAGGGTGAGGTTAAGGGTTAGGGTGAGTGTTAGGTTGAGGGTGAAATTTAAGGTTAGGCTTAGGGTTAGGGTGAGGATTAGGTTGATGTTTACGGTTAGGGTTAGGTTTAGGGTTAGAATGAGGTTTAGGGTGAGGGATAGGGTTAGTGTTTGGGTTACAGTTAGGGTGAGTGTTAGGGTTAGGGTGAGGGTTAGGATTAGGTTTAGGGTAGGGTGAGTGTAAGTGGTAGGGTGAGGGTTAGGTTTAGGCTGAGGGTGAAGGTGAGGGTGAGAGTTAGGGTTAGAGTTAAGGTTAAGTTGAGTTTTAGGCTTAGGTTAGGGTTAAGGTGATTGTTAGGATGAGCTGTAGGGTTAGGGTTAGTGTGAGTGTAAGGTTGAGGGTTATGGTTAAGGTGAGGGTGAAGGTTAGGGTTAAGGATAGGGTTACAGTTAGGGTGAGTGTTAGGGTTAGGGTGAGGCTTAGGGTTAGGTTTAGGATAGGGTGAGTGTAAGGGGTAGGATGAGGGTTAGGGTTAGGCTGAGGGTTAAGTTGAGGGCGAGTGTTAGGGTTAGGGTTAAGGTTAAGGTCAGTGTTAGGGTTAGGTTAGGGTTAGGATGAGGGTTAGGTTGAGGTGTAGGGTTAGGGTTAGTGTGAGGGTAAAGTTGAGGGTTAGGGTTACAGTAAGGGTGAGGGTTAGAGTTAGGTGTAGGTTTAGGGAGAGGGTTAGGGTGTGGTTGGGTGTTAGGGAAAGTGTTAGGGTGAGGGTGAGGGTTCGCATTAGGGTTAGGTTTAGGGTTAAGGTTAGGGTGAGGTTTAGGGTGAGGGTTAGGGTTAGTGTTAGGGTTAGGTTTTGGGTGAGTGTTAGGGTTAGTTTGAGGGTTCGGTTTACTGTTAGGTTTAGGGTAGGGTGAGGTTAAGGGTTAGGGTGAGGGTTAGGGTTAGGCTGAATGTTAGGGTTAGGATTAGGTTTAAGTTTAGGGTGAGGATGAAGGTTAGGGTGAGGGGTAGTTTTAGCGTTAGGGTGAGAGTGAGAGTGAGGGTGAGGGTGAGTGTTAGGGTGAGGGTTAGGGTGAAGATGACGGTTAGGATTAATGTTAGGTTTAGGTTGAGGGTTAGGGTGTGTGGTTGGGTAAGGGTTAGAGTGAGGGTTAGGGTTATTGTGAGAGTTAGTGTTAGGGTTAGGGTTAGGGTTACTGTGAGGTTAAGGTTAAGGGTGAGGGTTAGGGTGAGCGTGGGGGTTAGGGTTAGGGTTAGGGTGAGAGAGTATTAGGGTGAGGATGGGGGCTAGGGTTAGGGTTAGGGTGAGGGTGAGGGTTAGGGTGAGGCATAGGGTTACGTTTCAGGTTAGGGTGAGGGTGAGTGTTAGGGTTAGGATGAGGGTTAGGATAAGGTTTACTGTTAGGGTGAGTTTAGGGTTAGGTTTAGGTTGAGGGCCAGGGTGAGGATTAGGGTTAGTGTAAGAGTTAGGGTGAGGGTGAAGGTTAGGGTTAGGGTTAGGGTCAGGTTTATGGTTAGTGTTAGGATTAGGTTTAGGGTGAGTGTTAGGGTTAGTGTGTGGTTTAGGATTAGGGTTAGGGTTAGGGTGAGGGTAAGGGTTAGGATGAGGGTTAGGGTGAGGGTGAGGATTAAGGTGAGGGTGAGAGTGAGGGTTTCGTTTAAGTAAGGGTTAGGTTTTGGTTTAGTGAGAGGATTAGCGTTTGTTTGAGGATTAGGGTGTGGATAAATGTTAGGGCTAGGTTGAGGGTTAGGGTTAGGGTGAGGGTGAGCATTAGGGTTTCGGTTAGGTAAGGGTTAGGGTTAGGGTTATGGTTATGGTTAGCGTTAGGGGTAGGTTGAGTGTTAGCATGAGGGGTAGGGATATGGTTAGGGTGAGGGTTAGTTTTAGGGTGAGGGTTAGGCTTAGTGATAGGATTAGGGTTAGGTTGAGGTTAAGAGTTAGGGTGAGTTTTAGGATGAGGGTGAGGTTTAGGGTTAGCGTTAGGGTTAGGGTGAGGGTTATTGATAGGGTTAGGGTGAGGGGTAGTTTTACGTTTAGGTTAAGGGTGAGTGTGAGTGTGAGGTATAGGGTTAGGTTTAGTGTGAGGGTGAGGTTGAGGGTTAGGTTTAGGTTTAGTGTTACTGTTAGGGTTAGGCTTAGGGTTATGGTGAGGGTGAGGGTTAAGGTTAGGTTGAGCGGTAGGGTTAGGGTTAGGGTAAGGATTAGGTTTAGGTTTAGGGTTAGGGTGAGAGTGAGTGGTAGGTTGAGGATGAGGGTTAGGGTTAGGGTTAGGGTTAGGTTTAGGGTTAGGGTGAGGTTGATGGTTAAGTTTAGGGTTAGGGTGAGGATTAGTGTTAGGGTTAGGGTTTGGGTGAGGGTAAGTGTTAGGATTAGCATTAGGGTTAGGGTGAGGTCTAGGGTGAGGGTTACGGTTAAGGTTAGGTTTAGGTGAGGGTTAGGGTGAGTGTTAGAGTTTAGGTTAGGGTGAGGGTGAGGGTTGTTGTTAGGATTAGGGTTAGTTTTAGGTTTAGGATAAGGGTGAGGGTGAGTTTGAGGGTTAGGATTAGGATAAGGATTAGGGTGGGGGTTAGCTTTAGTGTGAGGTTTAGGTTTAGGGTTTGCATGAGGGTTAGGTTTAGGGTGATGTTTAGGGAGATGGTGAGGATTAGGGTGAGGGTGAGGTTTGGGTGAGGGATAGGATGTGTTTGAGGGATTGGGTTAGGGTGAGGGTTAGGGTTAGTGTTCGTGTTAGGATGAAGGAAAGGTTGAGGGGTATGATTAGGGTTAGGGTGAGGATTAGGATTAGTGTGAGGGTATTGTTTAGGGTTAGGGTGAGGGTAAAGTTTAGGGTGAGGTTTAGGGTGAAGGTGAGATTCTCTGTTAGCGTTAGGGTTAGTTTGAGGGTTAGAATGAGGGTTAGGGTTAGGGTTATGGTTAGAGTGAGGGTGAGTGTTAGGGTTAGTGTTAGGTTTAGGGTGATGATTAGGGTGATGGTTAGGGTTAGGGTTAGGGTTAAGGGGAGAGTTAGGGTGAGGTTTAGGGTTAGTGTTATGGTTTCGGTGAGGGTGAGGGTGAGTGTTAGGGTTAGGGTGAGTGTTTGGGTTAGGTTTAGGGTTTGGGTAGGGTGCGGGTAAGGGGTAGGGTGAGGGTTAGGGTTAGGCTGAGGGTGAGGGTTAGGGTTAGGGTTACCGTGAGTGTTAGTTTTAGGGTTAAGGTTAGGATGAGGGTGAGGGTTAGGGTTAGGGTGAGGGTTAGGGTTAGGGTTAGGGTGAGGGTGAGGCTTAGGTTTAGTTTGAGGGTTAGGGAGAGGGTGAGGCTTAGGGTTAGGGTGAGGCTTAGGGAGAGGGTTAGGGTGAGGGTAGGGGTGAGGTTTAGGGTTAGGGTTAGGTTTAGTTTGAGAATTAGGTTGAGGAGTAGGGTTAGGGTAAGTGTGAGCCTTAGTGTTAGTGCGAGAGTTAGGTTTAGGGTTAGGTGAGGGTTACCGTGAGGGTAATGGTAAGGGTGAGGTTTAGGGTGAGTGTTAGCGTGAGGGTTAGGGTTAGGGTGAGGGTGAGTGCTAGGGTGAGGTTGATGGTTAATTTAGGGTTAGGGTGAGGGTTAGCGTGAGGGTTAGGTTTAGGTTTAGGTTTAGGGTGAGAGTGAGTGGTACGGTGAGGATGAGGGTTAGGTTTAGGTTTAGGGTTAGGTTTAGGGTTAGGGAGAGGGTGAGGGTTAGGGTTCGGTTAAGGGTTACGGTGAGGAGTAGGGAGAGGGTTAGGGTTAGGGTTTTGGTTAGGGGTAGAGTGAGGGTGAGGGTTAGGGTTAGGGTAAGGGTGAGTGTGAGGGTGAGGCTTAGGGCTAGGTTTAGTGTTAGGGTGAGGGTGAGTGGTAGGTTAAGGATTAGGATTAGGGTTAGGCATAGGGTTAGGATGAAGGTGTGGGTTATGGTTATGGTGAGGGTTAGGGTTAGGGTGAGGGTGAGGGTTAGGGTTAGGGTGATGTTTAATGTGAGGGTGAGTGTTAGGGTGGGTGTGAGGGTTCGCGTGTGGGTTAGGGTGTGGGTGACTCTTAGGGTTAAGGTGAGTTTTAGGATGACAGTGAGTTTGAGGGTTAGGTTTAGTGTAAGGGTAAGGGTGAGTGTTAGCTTGAGGGTTATGGTTAGGGTTAAGTTTAGGGTTAGTGTTAGGGTTTGGGTGAATGTTAGGGTTAGGGTTAGGGTTAGGGTTAGGGTAGGGTGAGGTAAGGTTTAGGGTGAGGGTTAGTGTCAGGCTGAGGGTGAGGGTGAGGTTGAGGTTTAGGGTTAGGATTAGGGTTAGGGTGAGTGTGTTAGGGTTATGTTTAGGATGAGGGATAAGTTGAGGGGTAGGATTAAGGTTAGGTTGAGGGTGAGGGTGAGGTTTAGGGTTAGGGTGAGTGTTAGGGTTACTGTTAGGTTTAGGATGAGGGTTAGGGTGAGCGGTAGGGTTAGGGTTAATGGGAGGGTTAAGCTTAGTGTGAGGCTTAGGGTTAGGTTTAGGGTTAGGGTGAGGGTTAGGGTTAGGGTTATTGTTAGGGTAGGGTGAGGGTTAGGATGAGGTTTAGGGTTAGTGATAAGGTTAAGTTTAGGGTGAGTGTTAGTGTTAGTATGAGTGTTAGGGTTAGGGTTAGGTGTAGTGTTAGGGTGAGTGTAAGGGTTAGCGTGAGGTTTAGGGTGAGGGTGAGGGTTAGGGCAAGGTTTAAGTTTAGGATTAGGGTCAGGGTGAGGGTGAGCGTTAGGGTCAGTGAGATGGGTAGGCTGAGGGTTAGGGTTAAGGTTAGGGTTAGGGTGAGGGTGAGGATTAGGTTTAGGGTTAGGGAGAGGATTAGGTTTTGGGATAGGTTGAGGGTTAGTGTGAGAGGTAGGTTTATGGTTAGGTTGAGGGTTATGGTTAGTGTGAGGGTTAAGTTTAAGTTTAGGATTAGGGTGAGGGTGAGGGTAAGTGTTAGGGTGAGGGTTAGGATGAGGGTGAGGTTTAGGGTTAGGATGAGGGTGAGGGTTAGGTTTTGGATTAGTGTTAGGGTTAGGCTTAGGCTTAGTGTGAGGCTGAGGGGTAGGGTGATGGAGTGTGTTGGGGTTAGGTTTTGGATGAGAGTTAGTATGAGGCTTAGTGTAAGAGTTAGGGTTAGGGTTTGGGTGAGTGTTAGAGTGAGGGTGAGGTTTAAGATTAGGGTTAGGGTTAGGGTGAAATCTAGGGTGAGGGTTAGGGTTAGGGTTAGGGTGAGTGTGAGGGTTAGAGTTAGGTTTAGGAGGAGGGTTATTTTGAGGGGTAGGTTTAGGGTTAGTGTGAGAGTTAGGGTTAGTGTGAGGTTTAGGGTTATGTTTAGGGTTAGGGTTACCGTGAGGGTAAGGGTAGGCATGAGGGTTAGGATGAGGGTGAGGGTTAGGATTAGGGTTAGGGTGAGGGTTAGCCTGAGAAGTAGGTTTATGTTTGGGGTGAGAGTAAGGTTTATTGTGAGGGATAGGTTTAGGATTAGGGTTAGGTTGAGGGTAACGGTTAGGGTGAGGGTTAGGATGACGTTGAGCATTAGGGTAGGGTGAGGGTTAGGGTGACGGTGAGGGTTAAGTTGAGGGTTAGGTTTAGGGTTAGGGTTAGGGTCAGGGTGAGGATTAGGGTTAGGGTTAGGGTTAGGATTAGGGTTAGGGTGAGGCTAAGGGTTAGGGTGAGGGTGAGGATTAGGATTAGGGTGATGTTTTTGGTGAGGGTGAGTTTTACCGTGAGGTGAGGGTTAGGGTTAGGGTGAGGGTTTGGGTGAGGGTGAGGGTTAGGGTTAGTGTTAGGGTTAGGGTGAGGGTCAGGGTGAGAGTTAGGGTTTGGGGGATGTTGACGTTTAGGGTTAGGGTTAGGGTGAGTGTAAGGATTAATGTGTTAGGGTTAGTATGAGGGTTAGGGTTAGGTGAGGGTGACGGTGAGGGTGACGGTGAGGGTGAGGGTTTCCCTTAGTAAGGGTTAGGTTTATGTTTAGGGTGAGGATTAGGGTGAGTTTGAGTGTTAGAAGGAGGGTTAGCGTTAGGGTTAGGGTGAAGGTTAGGTTTAGGCTTATGTTTTGGGTGAAAGTGAGCGTGAGGTTGAGGGTTACGGTGAGAGTGAGGGTTAGGGTTAGGGTGAGTGTGATCATTAGGGTGAGGGTGAGGGTTACTGTTAGTGTGAGGGTTAGGATGAGGGTAAGTGTTAGGGTGAGGGTGAGGGTTAGGGTTAGGGTGAGGTTGAGGGTTTCGGTTAGGTAAGGGTTAGGGTTAGGGTTACGGTTATAGTGAGGGCTAAGTTCTGGGTGAGTTTTAGGGTGAGAGTGAGGGTTAGGGTTAGGGTGAGGGTGAGGATTAGGGTCAGGTTGAGGGGTAGGTTGAGGGGTAGGGTAGAGTTAGGGTGAGGGTTAGGGTTATTGTAAGTGTTAGGTTTAGGATTAGGGTTAGGGTTACCGAGAGGTTAAGGATAAGTGTGAGGCTTAGGGTGGGCATGGGGGTTAGGATTCGGGTTAGGGTGAGAGTGAGTGTTAGGGTGAGGATGAGGGTTAGGTTTAGTGTTAGGGTGAGGGGTAGGGTTAGGATGAGGGTTAGGGTGAGTTTTGGGTTAGGGTTTGGGTGAAGACAAGTGTGAGGGTTAGGGTTAGTGTAAGAGTTAGGGTGAGGGTGAAGGTTAGGGTTAGTGTTAGGGAAAGAGTGAGAGGTAGGGTGAGTGTTAGGCTTAGGGATATTGTTAGGGTTAGTGTGAGGGTTAGGGTGAGGTTTAGTGTTAGTGTTAGGTTTAGGGTTAGGGTGAGTGTTAGGGTTAGTGTGAGGGTTAGGATTAGTGCTAGGGTGAGGGTTAGGGTGAGAGTAAGTGTTAGGATGAGGGTTAGGGTGAGGGTGAGGGTTAGGGTTAGGGTTAGGGTGAGGGTGATGGTCAGGGTTTCGGTGATGGAAGGGTTAGGTTTTGGTTTCTTGAGAGGATTAGCATTTGTTTGAGGGTTAGCCTGAGGGGTAGGGTTATGATTAGGGTGAGGGTTAGTGTTAGGGTGAGGGTTAGGTTTAGTGATAGGATTAGGGTTAGGGTGAGGGTAAGGGTTAGGGTGAGTGTCAGGATGAGGGTGTGGTTTAGCTTAGCATTAGGGTTAGGGTGAGGGTTAGGGTGAGGGTTAGGTTTAGGGTTAGGGTAGAGTTAGGGTTAGGGTTAGGGTGAGTGTGAGTGTGAGGTTTAAGGTTAGGTTTAGGGTTAGGGTGAAGGTGAGGGTTAGGTTTAGGTTTAGTGTTTCGGTGAGGGTTAGGCGTAAAGTTATGGTGAGGGTGAGGGTTAGGGTTAGGTTGAGGGGTAGGGTTAATGTTAGGGTGAGGATTAGTGTTAGTGTGATGTTTAGGGTGAGGGTGAGGGTCAGGATGAGGGTGAGGGTTAGGTTGTGGGTGAGGGTTAGGGTTAAGGTGAGTGTTAGGGTGACGGTGAAGTTGAAGGTTAGGGGTAGTATAAGGATTAGGGTGAGTGTTAGGGTGAGGTTGAGGGTTAGGTTAGGGGTAGGGTGAAGGGTAGGTTGATGGTAAGGGTTATGGTTTTGGTTAGGGTTAGGGTGAGGTTTAGGGTGAGGGTTAGGGTTGGTGTTAGGTTTAGGTTTTGTGTTAGTGTTAGGATGAGTGTTAGAGTTGGGGTTATGTTTAGGGTATGGTGAGGGTAAGGTTTAGGGCGACGGTTAAGGTTAGGCTGTTGGTGAGGGTGAGTGTGAGTGTTAGGGTTAGGGTGAGTGTTAGCGTTAGGGTTAGGGTTAGGATGAGGGTTACTGTGAGGGTAATGTTTAGGGTGAGGATTAGGGTGACGGTGAGTGTTAGACTTAGGGTTAGGCTTAGTGTTAGGGTGAAGTTGAAGGTGAGGGTTAGGGTTAGGATTAGGGTTAGTCTGAGGGTGAGGGTGAGGGTTTTGTTTAGTGGCAGGTTTAGGGTTAGGTTTAGGGTGAGGGTTAGGGTTAGGGTGAGAGTTAGCCTGAGGGTGAGGGTTAGCATTAGGGTTAGTGTTAAGTTGAGGGTTAGGGTGAGTGTTGTGATTAATGTTAGGGTTAGCCTTAGGGTGAGGCTTAGGGTTAAGTTTAGGGTTACTGTGAGAGTGAGGGTTATGGTATGATTAGAGTGAGGGTTAGGGTTAGGTTGAAGGTGAGGATGAGGTTGAGGTTGAGGGTTAGGGTTTGTGTTAGGTTTAGGGTGAGTGTGAGGGTGAGGGTTATGGTTAGTGTAAGGGTTAGGGTCAGGGTTAGGGAGAGAATTAGATTGAGCGTGAGGAATAGGGTGAGGGTTAGGCTTATGGTGAGGGATAGGTTTAGGGTTAGGGTGAGGGTTATGGTTAGGATGATGTTCAAGGTGAGGGTGAGGGTTAGTGTGAGGGTGAGGGTTCCTTTGAGGGTGAGAGTTAATGTGTGGGTGAAGGTTAGGATTAGCGTGAGGGTTAGTGTGAAAATGAGGGTTGGGGTGAGGGTGAGAATTAGGGTTAGGGTTATGGTGATGTTTAGGGTTAGGGTTAGTGTTAGAGTGAGCTTTCGGGTGAGCTGTAGGATTAGGGTTAGGTTGAGGGTTAGGATTAGTAGGTTTATGGTTAGGTTTAGTGTTCGGGTTAGGGTGAAGGTAAAGTTTTGGGTGAGGTTTAGCGTGAGGGTGAGGGTGAGGGTTAGAGTGAGGTTTATGTTTAGGGTTAAGGTTAGAGTTAGCTTGAGGTTCAGTGTGAGGGTTAGTGTTAGGATGAGAGTTAGGGTTAGGTTTAGGCTGAAGGTGAGGGGGCGTGTGAAGGTTAGGCTTTGGGTTAGGGTTAGTCTGAGGTTAGGTTTAGGGTTAAGGTTAGGGTTACGTTGAGGTTAAGTGTTCGGGTGAGGTTTAGGATGAGGGTGAGGTTTAGGGTTAGGGTTAGGGTGAGGGTTAGGTTGAGGGTGAGGGTTAGGTTGAGGTTGAGTTTTAGGGTGAGGTTTAGGGTGAGGGTTAGGTTTAGAGTTAGGGTGAGGGTGAGGGTTAGGGTTAGGGTAAGGGTTAATGTGAGTGTTAGGGTGAGGGTGAGGTTTAGAGTTAGGGTTAGGGTTAGTGTGAGGGTAGGGTGAGGGGTAGGTTTAGGGTTAGGGTTAGGGTTAGTGTGAGGGTTAGGGTTAGGGTTAGGGTTAGTGTGAGTGTTAGGTTTAAGGTTATGGTGAGGGTTAGGGTTAGGATTAGGGTAGGGTGAGGGTGAGCGGGAGGGGGAGGGTTAAGATTAGGTTTAGGATTAGGGTTAGGGCAAGGGTGAGGGTTAGTTTTAGGGGTAGGGTTATGTTTAGTTGAGAGTTGGGGTGATGTTTAGGTTTAGTGTTAGGGATAGGGTTAGGGTGAGTGTTAGAGTTATTGTGTGGGTTAGGATTAGGGTTAGGTTTTTGGATTGGGTAAGGGTATGGGTTAGGGTGAGTGTTAGGGTGAGGGTGAGGGATAGGCTAAGGGTTAGGATAAGGATTAGGTTCAGGATGAGGGTGAGGGTTAGGGTTATTGTGAGTGTTAGGGGGAGGGATAGGTTATAGTTATGGTTATGGTTAGGGTGAGGGTGAGGGTGAGGGTTTCGGTTAAGTAAGGGTTGGGTTTAGGGTTAGGCAGAATATTAGGGTGAGGGTGAGGATTAGGGTGAGGGTTAGGGTTAGGGATAGGTTGAGGGTTAGCGTGAGGCATAACCTTAGGGTTAGGGTGTGGGTTAGGTTTAGGGTTAGGGTTAGGGTTAGGGTGAGGGATAGGGTCAGGATAAGGTTAGGGTGAGGGTGAGGGTGATGGTGGTGGTTAGGTTTAGGTTTAGGTTGAGGGTTAGGGTTAGTATGAGTTTTAGGTTTAGGGTTAGGCCGAGGGTGAGGGTTACAGTTGGGGTTATGTTTAGGGTGCTGGTGTGGGTTAGTCTGAGGGTAAGGGTTCCGGTGAAGGTAAGGGTTAGGGTGTGGGTGAGGGTTAGCGTTAGGGTGAGGGTTAGGGTGATGGTGACGGTTAGGGTTAGGGTTAGTGTTTGGCTGTGGGTGAGGGTGAGGGACAGGGTTAGGATTAGTCATACGGCGAGGCTGAGTGTTAAGTTTAGGGTTAGGGTTAGGCTTAGGTTGAGGCTTATGGTTGGGGTTAGGTTTAGGGTTAGGTTTAAGAATAGAGTGAGGGTGAGGGTGAGGGATAGGGTTAGAGTGATGGTGAAGGTTAGGGTTAGGGTTAGGTTTAGGTTGATTGTGATGTTGAGGGTTAGGGTTAGGGTTAGCGTAAGGATGAGGGTGACTGTGAGATTTAGGTTTAGGGTTAGTGTTAGATTTAAGGTTAGGCTTAGGGTGAGGGTAAGTGTGAGGGTGAGCGTTAGGTTTAGGGTGAGGTTTAGGATTAGGTTAGGGTGAGGTTTAGGGTTATTGAGACGGTGAGGGTTAGGGTGAAGGTGAGGGTTAGGTTGAGGTTGAGCGTTGAGGTTAGGGTGAGGATGAGGGTTACGTTAAGGTTGAGTGTGAGGGTTAGGGTTAGGGTTAGGGTGATGGTTATGATTAGGGTTAGGGTGAGGATTATGCTTAGGATGAGTGTGAGGGTGAGGGTGAGGATTAGATTTAGCTTGATGGTTAGTTTTAGGGTTAGGGTAAGAGTTCGGTTTAGGGATATGTTTATGGTTAGGGTGAGGGTGAGGGTTCCTGTGAGGGTGAGGTTTAGGGAGTGGTTGAGGGTGAGAGTGAGGGTGAAGGTTAGGTTTACGGTTAGTGTTAGGCTGAAGGTGAGGGTGAGGGAGAGGGTTAGGTTTAGGATTAGGTTGAGGTTAGGGTTAGGCTTAGGGTGAGGGTTTGGGTTAGGGTTACTGTGAGGGTGAGGGTGAGGGATAGTGTTAGGGTTAGGGTTAGGGTTAGGTTTAGGGTGTAGGTTATAGTTAGTGTGATGTTTAGGGTGAAGGTGTGGGTTAGTGTGAGGGTGAGAGTTCAGGTGAGGGTAAGGGTTATGATGTGGGTGAGAGTTAGTTTTAGGGTGAGGGTTAGGGTGACAGTGAGTGTTAGGGTGAGGTTGAGCGTTAGGGGTAGTATTAGGGTGAGGGTTAGGGTTAGGTTGAGTGTTAGGGTTAGGGTGAGGGTGAGGGTTAGTGTTAGTCTGAGGGTGAGGGTGAGGGAGAGGGTTAGGGTTAGGCTTAGGGTGAGGGTGAGTGTTAGGGTTCAGGTTAGTGTTAGGCTTAGGGTGAGGGTTAGGTGAGGGTGAGGGTGAGGGTGAGGGTGAGGGTTGGGGTTAGGTTTAGGGTGATTGTGACGGTGAGGGTTAGGGTTAGGATTAGGGTTAGAGTTAGGGTGAGGGTTAGGCTAAGGGTGAGTGTGAGGGTGAGGGTTAGGTTTAGGGTGAGGTTTAGGTTTAGGTTTATGGTGAATTTTAGGGTTAGGGTGATGTTTAGGGTGAGGGAGTGCGTTAGTGTGAGGGCGAGTGTTCGGGTGAGGGTGAGGGTTAGGGCATGATTGAGGGTTAGGTTTAGGGTGAGGGTTAGGGTTAGGGTGAGGGTTAGAGTGACGGTGAGGGGTAGGGTGATTGTCAGGGTTATGATTAGGATTAGGGTGAGGATGAGGGTTTGGTTTAGGGATAGGTTTAGGGTGAGCATTAGGATTAGTGTTAGGGTGAGGTTTAGAGTTAGGCACAGGGTTATTGTATGGATAATTTTTAGGATGAGTTTTAGGGTGAGGGTGAGGGTTAGGGTTAGCATTACGGTTAGGGTGAGGGTTATTGTGAGGGTTAGGGTGAGGGTTAGTGTTAGGGTTAGGTTTCTGGTGAGCGTGACTGTTACGGTATGTTTTAGGGTTAGGGTTACTGTTAAGGGAGGCTTAGATTTGGGTTAGGTTTAGAGTTAGGTTGAGGGTTAGAGTTCGGTTTGGGTTAGAGTTAGGGTGAGGATGAGGGTGAGTCTTAGGGTTAGGATTAGGATTAGGGTGAGGGTGAAGGTGAGGGCTAGGATTAGGGTTAGTGTTAGGCTGAGGGTGAGGGTGAGGTTTAGGGTTAGGATTATGGTGAGGGTGAGGTTTAGGGTTAGGGTTAGTGTTAGGGTGAGGTTGAGGGATAGGGGTACGGTAAGGGTGAGAATGAAGGTGAAAGTTAGGGTTAGGTTTAGAGTGAGGGTTAGGGTAAGGGATGGGGTGATGTTTATGGTGAGGGTGTGGGTTAGTGTGAGGGTTAGGGTTAGGGTTAAGGTTAGTGTTATGGTGAGCGTGAGGGTTTGGGTTAGGGTGAGGGTTAGGGTGATGGTGAGGGTTTGCGTGAGGTTGAGTTTTAGGGTTAGGTTTAGGGTGAGGGTTAGGGATAGGTTGAGTGTTAGGATTAATGTTCTGGTGTGGGTTAGGGTTAGGGTTAGGGTGAGGGTTAGGCTTAGTGTGAGGGTGAGGGTGAGAGTGAGTTGTTAGGTTTAGGGTGAGGGTTAGGGTTAGAGTTAGGATGAGGGTTCGGTTTATGGTGATGTTTATGATTAATCTTCTGGTGAGGGTGACGTTTAGGGTGTGCTTGAGGGTTAGGATTACGGTGAGGGTAAGGGTGACAGTGAGAGTGAGGGTTAGGGTTAGGGTTAGTGTAAGCTGAGGGCTAGGGTGAGGTTGAGGTTTAGGTTTAGGGTGAGGGTTAGTGTGAGTTTTAGGCTCAGAGGTAGGGTTAAGGTTATAGTGAGGGTTAGGTTTAGGGTGAGGGTGAGTTTGAGGGTTAGGGTTTTTAGGATGAGCATTAGGGTTAGGATGAGGGTTATGGTTAGGCTTTGTGTCAGGGTGATGGTGAGTTTGAGGCTTAGGGTGAGGGGTGGGTGAGGGTTAGGGTTAGATTTAGAGTGAGGTTTAGGGTTAGGCTTAGGGTGAGGTTGATAGTGAGGGTTAGGTTTAGGGTAAGGTTGAGGGTGGGGGTGAGGGTTAAGGTTAGGCTTAGGGTTAGGGTTAGGGTGATTGTTAGGTTTAGTGTGAGGGTTATTGTTAGGGTTAGTGTTAAGGTTAGAGTGAGGTTTAGGGTTTGGCTTAGGGTGAGGTTGATGATGAGGGTTCGGTTTAGGGTAAGGTTGAGGTTGGGCGTGAGGGTTAAGGTTAGGCTTAGGTTTAAAGTTAGGTTGATAGTTAGGTTTAGTGTAAGGCTTAGGGTTAGGTTTGGGGTTATGGTTAGGGTGTGGGTAAGTGTTAGGGTGTGGGTTAGGGTGAGGGTGAGGGTTTGGGTTAGGGTTAGTGTGAGGGTTAGGGTTAGGGTTAGCTTTAGGTTTAGGGTGAGGATAAGGATTAGGGTAAGGGATGGTGTGAGGTTTAAGGTTAGGGTTAGGGTGATGGTGAGTGTGAGGGTGAGGGTTAGGGTGAGGTTTAGGGTTAGGGTGAGGGTGAGAGTGTGGGTTTACCTTCGGTTGAGGGTGAGGGTGAGTTTTAGGTTTAGGGTTAGTCGTAGGTTTAGGTTTAGCCTTAGGGTGAGGGTGAGGGTTAGGAGTATGGTGAGGGTTAGGGTAAGGGTGAGGGTGAGGGTTACAGTTAGGGTTATGTTTAGGGTGAGGGTGTGGGTTAGTGTGAGAGTGAGGGTTCAGGTGAAGTTAAGGATTAGGTTGTGGGTGAGGGCTAGCGTTAGGTTGAGGCTTAGGGTGATGCTGAGGGTTAGGGTGTGGTTGAGGGTTAGGATCAGGATGAGGGTTAGGGTTAGGGTTAAGGTTAGGGTGAGGGTTAGGGTTAGGGTTAGGGTTAGGCAGAGGGTGAGGGTGAAGGTAAGGGAGAGTTTTAGGATTAGTCATACTGTGAGGGTGAGTGTTAAGTTAGGGTTAGGGTTAGGCATAGGGTGAAGGTTATGGTTAGGGTTAGATTTGTGGTTAGTTTTAAGGTTATGGTTAGGGTGAGGGTGAGTTATAGCGTTAGGGTGAGGGTGAAGGTTAGGGTTACGGTTAGGTTTAGGGTGATTTTTATGGTGAAGGTTAGGGTTAGTGTTAGGGTTAGCGTAAGGGTGTGGGTGACGGTTTGATTTAGGTTTAGGGTTAGTGTTAGGTTTAGGGTTAGACTTAGGGTGAGGGTGAGGGTGAGGGTTAGGGTTAGGGTGAGGTTTAGGATTAGGGTTAGAGTGAGTGTTAGGATTAGGGTGAGGTTTAGGGTGACGGTGAGTTTTAAGGTGAGGTTGAGCGTTAGGGTTAGGGTGAGGGTGAGGGTTAGGGTTAGGTTGAGTGTGAGGGTTAGGGTTAGGCTTAGGGTGAGGGTTAGGCTTAGGATGAGGGTGAGGATTAGATTTAGCTTGAGGGTTAGTTTTTGGGTTAGGTTAAGAGTTCAGTTTAGGGAGATGTTTAGGGTTAAGGTTCGGTTGAGGGTTTCGGTGAAGGTGAGGTTTAGGGTGTGGTTGTGGTTGAGGGTGAGGGTGAAGGTTAGGGTTAAGGTTAGTGTTAGGCTGAACGTGAGGGTGAGGGAGAGGGTTAGGTTTAGGATTAAGGTGAGGTTGAGGGTTAGGCTTAGGGTAAGGGTGAGGGAGAGGGTTAGGGTTACTGTGAGGGTGAGGCTGAGGGATAGTGTTAGGGTTAGGTTTAAGGTTCGGGTGAGGGTGAGGGTGAGAGTTAGGTTTAGGGTTAATCTTAGGTTTAGGTTTATGCTTAGGGTGAGGGTGAGGGTTAGGGTTAGGGTGAGTGTTAGGGTTAGGTTTATGGTGTGGGTTAGAGTTAGTGTGATGTTTAGGGTAAGGGTGTGGGTTAGTGTGAGGGTGAGTGTACGGGTGAGGGTAAGGGTTATGGTGTGGGTGAGGGTTAGCTTTAGGGTGAGGGTTAGGGTGAGGTTGAGCGTTAGGGTTAGGATTAGTGTGAGGGTTAGGGTTAGGTTGAGTGTTAGGGTGAGGGTTAGTGTTAGGCTGAGGCTGAGGGTGAGGGAGACGTTTAGGGTAATGCTTAGGGTGAGGGTGAGTGTTAGGTTTAGGGTTAGTGTTATGCTTAGGGTGAGGGTTAGGGATAGGGTTAGGGTTAGGGTTAGGGTTAGGGTGAGGGTGAGGGTGTGCGATAGGGTTAGGCTTAGGGTGAGGTTGAGGGTGAGGGATAGGTTTGGGGTTAGGTTTTTGGTGATTGTGAGGGTGAGGGTTAGGGTTAGGTTTAGGGTTAGATTTAGGGTGAGGGTTAGGCTTAGGGTGAGGGTGAGGTTTAGGATTAGGGTGATGTTTAGGGTGAGGGAGTGCGTTAGTGTGAGGGCGAGTGTTCGGGTGGGGGTGAGGATTAAGATGTGATTGAGGGTTAGGTTTGGGGTGAGGGTTAGGGTTAGGGTTAGGGTTAGAGTGACGGTGAAGGGTAGGGTGATTTTCAGGGTTAGGATTAGGTTTAGGGTGTGGATGAGGGTTTGGGTTATGGTTAGGTTTACTGTGAGGGTTAGTGTTAAGGTTAGGGTCAGCGTTATTGTAAGTATAAGTTTTAGGATGAGGTTTACGGTGAGGGTGAAGGTTAGGGTTAGGGTTAGGGTTAGTGTTAGGGTTAGGTTTCTGGTGAGCGTGAGGTTTAGAGTATGGTTTAGGGTTAGGGTTAGGGTTATGGGAGGGTTAGATTTGGGTTAGGGTTTGAGTTAGGTTGAGGGTTACAGTTGGGTTTGGGTTAGACTTAGGGTGAGGGTGAGGCTGAGGCTTAGGGTTAGTATTAGGATTAGGGTTAGGTTGAGGGTTAGTGATAGGGTTAGGGTTAGGGTGAGGGTGAGTGTTAGGGTGAGGGTGAGGGTTAGGTTTAGGATTAGTGTTAGGGTTAGGATTAGGATTAGTGTGAGGTTTAGGGTTAGGGTTAGGGTCAGCGTTAGGGTGAGGATAAGGGTAAGGGTAATGTTTAGGGTGAAGTTGAGTGTGAGGGTTAGCGTTAGGGTTAGTGTGAGGCTTTGGGTGAGGGTTAGGGTTAGGTTTCGGGTGAGGGTGAGGGTTATGGTAAGGTTTTGGGTTAGTGTTAGTGTTAGGGTGATGGATAGGGTTGGGTTAGGGTTAGAGTTAGGGTGAGGTTTAGGTTTGGCTTTAGGGTAAGTGTTAGGGTGAGAGTGAGGGTGAGGGTTAGGGTTAGGATTAGGGTTAGGGTTAGGGTTAGACTGAGGTTGAGGGTGAGGGTGAGGGTTAGGGTTAGAGTTAGAGTTAGGGTTACTGTGAGGTTTAGGGTTAGGGTTAGTGTTAGGGTAATGGTTAGGATGAGGGTTAGGGTGAGAGGTAGGGTTATGGTTAGGGGGAGGGTAATATTGAAAGTTAAGTTTCGGGGTTTGATGAGGGTTAGCATGAGAGTTAGGGTTAGGATTAGGGTTAGGGAGAAGTACAGGGATAGGATAAAATTTAGGGTTAGGTTTAGGGTAGGGGTGAGGGTTAGGGTTAGCGTAAGGGTGAGGAGTAGGGTGAGGGTTATGTTAGGGTTACGGTTAAGATGAGCTTTAGGGTGAGGGTTAGGTTTAGGGTTTGGGTTAGAGTTAGGGTTAGGGTCAGGGTGAGGGTTAGGGTTAGGGTGAGGGTAAGTTTTAGGGTGAGGGTTATGGTGAGACTGAGTGTTAGGGTTAGCGTGAGTGTTAGTGTGAGGGTTAATGTGAGGGTTAGGTTTAGGGTTAGTGTGAGAGTTAGCGTGATGGTAAAGGTTAGGGTTAGGGTTAGTGTTAGGGTAAGGGTTAGGATTAATGTTAGAGTTAGGGTTAGTATGAGTGTTAAGGTTTGGGTTAGGGTTAGGGTGAGGATGAGGGTTAGGGTTAGGATTAGCGTTAGATTTATGGTTAGACTGAGTGAGAGGGTGAGGGTTAGGGGTAGGGTTAGAGTTAGGGTTTGGGTGAGGGCTAGAGTGTGCGTGAGGACTAGGGTGAGGGTGAGGGTGAGGGAGAAGTTTAGGGTTAAGGTAAGTTTAGGCTTAGGTTTAGGGAGAGGATTAGGGTTGGGATGAGTTTTAGGGTGAGGGTTATGTTTAGGGTGAGGGTTAGGTTTTGGGTTAGGGTAAGGCTTATGGTTAGGATGATGTTTAGGGTGAGGCTGAGGGTTAGGGTGAGGGTGAGTGTTGGGGGGAGGGTGAGAGTTAGGGTGTGAGTGCGGGTTAAGATTTGGGTGAGGGTTAGGGTGAAAGTGATGGTTAGGCTGAAGGTGAGGATTAAGGTTAGGGGTAGGGTGAGGGTTAGAATTAGGGTTAGTGTTAGGGTGAGGGTTAGGGTGAGGTGAAGGACTAGGGTTAGGGTGAGGGTTAGGATAAGTGTGAGTGTTGGGTTTAGGTTTAGGGTTCGGGTTAGGTGAGGGTAAATGTTTTGGTGAGGTACAGGGTGAGGGTTTGGGTGAAAGTGAGGGTTAGGCTGTCGGTGAGGATTAAGGTTAGGGGTAGGGTGAGGGTTAGAATTAGGGTTAGTGTTAGGGTGAGGATTAGGGTGAGGGGAAGGATTAGGGTTAGGCTGAGGGTTAGGATAAGTGTGAGTGTTGGGTTTAGGTTTAGGGTTCGGGTTAGGTGAGGGTAAGGGTTTTGGTGAGGTTTAGGGTGAGGGTTAGGGTTAGAGTTAGGGTGTGGATGAGGGTGAGGTTTAGGGTTAGGATTAGTGTTAGGGTAAGGTTTAGGCTGAGGGTGAGGTTGATGATGAGGGTTACTGTTAGGGTGAGGGTGACAGTAAGGGTGTGGGTTAAGGTTAGTTTTAGTGTTAAGGTGAGGGCTAGTGTGAGGGTGAGGCTAAGGGTTAGGGTTAGGGAAAGGGTGAGGTTTAGGGTTAGGCTGAGGGGTAGGCTGAGGGGTAGGGTGATGATTAGCGTGAGGATTAGGTTTAGTGTGAGGGTCAGGGTTAGGTTTAGGGTTAGGGTTAGGGTGAGTGTTAGGTTTAGTGTGAGGGTTAGGGTTAGGGTTAGGTTAGGGTTAGGGTGAGGATTGAGGTGAGGCTTAGTGTTAGAGTTACGGTTAGGGTGAGGGATAGGTTTAGAAATATAGTGAGGTTTACAGTTAGTGTGAGGGTTAGGGTTAGGGTTAGGGTTACCGTGAGGGTAAGTGTAAGGGTGAGGGTTAGGATGAAGGTAAGGGTTAGGATTAGGGTTTCGGTTAGGGTGAGGGGTAGGTTGAGGTTTAGTGTTAGGGTTATGTTTAGGGTTGGGTGAGGGTTTGTGTGAGGTTTAGGGTTAGTGTTTGGGTTAGGGTTAGGGTGAGTGTTAGGGTTAGTGTGAGGTTTAGGGTTAGGGTTAGGTTTAGGGTGAGGGTAAGGTTTATGGTGAGGATTTGTGTTAGGATGAGGGTGAGGGTTAGGGTGAGGTTTAGGGTTAGGTTTAGGTTTAGTGTGAGTGTTAGGGTTAGGGTTAGGGTGAGGATGAGGTTCAGGGTGAGGGGTAAGGTTAGGGTAACTTTTAGTTTGAGATTGAGCGTGAGGTTTAGGGTTAGGTTGTGGGTTAGAGTTAGGGTTAGGATGAGTGTGAGTGTTAGGGATAGGTTTAGGATGAGGGTTAGGGTGAGGCCTAGGGTAGGGTTATTTTGAGCGTTAGGGTTAGTGTGAGGTTTAGGGTTAGGATTAGGATTAGGGTTACCATTAGGGTAAGGGTGAGGGTAAGGTTTAGGATGAGGGTGAGGATTAGGGTTAGGGTTAGGGTTAGGGTGAGCGTTAGGGTGAGGATGAGGGTTATGGTGAGGCTAAGGGTTATTGTGAGGGTTAGGTTTAGGTTTAAGTTTATGTTGAGGGGAAGGGTTAGGTTGAGGGTTAGGATGAGGGTGAGGATTAGGGTGAGGGTTAGGCTTAAGGTGAGAGTTAGGTTTAGGGTGAGGGCTAGGGTGAGGGTGAGGGTTAGGGGGAGGGGGAGGTGGAGGTTTAGTTTTAGGGTATGTGTGAGGGTTAGAGTTAGGTTGAGGATTACCGTGAAAGTGACAGTTAGGGTGAGGGTGAAGGTTAGTGTTAGTGTTAGGGTTAGGGTAAGGATTAGGATTAGGTTTAGGGTTAGGATTAGGGTTAGGGTGAGTTTTGGGGTTAGGGGTAGGGTGAGGCTTAGGGTTATTGTGAGGGTTAGGGTAAGGGTTAGGGTGATGTTATGGTTAGGGTTAGGTTTAGGGTTAGGGTGATTGTTAGTGTGAGGTTTAGGGTTAGGGTTATGTTTAGGGTGAGGTTTAGGGTGAGGGTAAAGTTTAGGATGAAGGTTAGGGTGGTGGTGCGAGTTAGAGTTAGGATTTGGGTGAGGGGTTGGGTGAGGGTTAGTTTTAGGCTTAGGGTTAGGGTAAGGGTTAGGGTGAGGTTAAGTTTTGGGGGAGGGTTAGGGTTAGGGTTAGGGTTAGACTGAGGGTGAGGGTCAGGTTGAAGTTTCGGGTTAGGATTAGGTTTAGGGTTAGAGATAGGCTGAGGATGAGGGTGAGTTTGAGGGTGAGGATTAGGCATCTGGATAGGGTGAGGGTGAGGGTGAGTGTGATGGTCAGGGTTAGGGTGAGAGTGAGGCTGAGGGTTTGGGATTGGTGAGGGTTAGGGGTATAATTAGGGTGAGGATTAGGGTGAGTTTGAGGGTTAGAGGGAGTGTTAGGTTTAGGGTGAGGGTTAGGGTTAGTGTGAGGATTAGGTTGAGGTTAAGGGTTAGTGTGAGGGTGAGTGTGAGTTTGAGTATTAGGTTTAGTGTTAGGGTTAAGGTGAGGGTTAGGGTTAGAGTTTGTGTGACGGAGAGGTTTTTGGTTAGGGTTAGGGTGAGTGCTAGGATTAAGGTTAAGGTGAGGATGAGGGTTAGGGTTAGGGTGAAGGTGAGGGTGAGGGTGAGATTTAAGGTAACTGTTAGGGTTAGGGTGAGGGTGAGGGATCGGGTTAGGATTAGGTTTAGGGTTACGGTTAGGCTGCCGGTGAGTGTGAAGTTGAGAGGGTTAGGGTAAGGGTTAGGGTTATAGCTAGTGTGAGGATTACTGTGAGGGTGAAATTTAGGGTGAGGGTTAGAGTTAGGGTGAGGTTTAGGTTTAGGTTAGGGTGAGGGTTAGAGTAAGGTTGAGGTTTAGGGTGAGGGTGAGTGTTAGGGTTAGGGTGTGGGTTAGGGTTAGGATTAGGGTTATGGCGAGTGTTAGGGTGAGGGTTAGGGTTAGGGTTAAGGTTAAATTGAAGTTGTGTGTTAGTGTAAGTGTTAGGGTTAGGTTGAGGGTTAAGGTGAAGTTTAGAGTTAGGTTGAGGGTGAGGGTTAGGGTTAGGTTTAGGGTGAGGGTTAGGGTTAGGGTGAGAGTTAGAGTTAGGGTTAGGGTGAGGGTGAGGTTTAGGGTTAGGTTTGGGGTTCGAATTAAGGTGAGGGTGAGGTTGAGGAATAGGGTTAGGATTAGGGTTAGAGTTAGGGTGAGGGTTAGAGTGATGTTTATTTTTAGGATTAGGGTTGGGGTGAGGGTGAGGGTCAGGGTGAGTGTTAGGGTTAGGGTGAGGGTTAGGTTGAGGGTAATGGTGAGGTTTAAGGTTAGGGTGAGAGTTACGGTAAGGGTTAGTGTTTGAGTGAGGTGTAGGGTGAGGTTTAGGTTTAGGATTAGTGTGAGGTATAGGGTTAGGGTGAGGATAAGTTTCAGGGTGAGGCTTAGGGTGAGGGTTGGGATAAGGTTTAGGGTAAGGTTTAGGGTGAGATTTAGGGTAAGGAATAGGGTTATGGTGAGGGTTAGGCTGAGCAGTAGGGTTAGGGTAAGCGTTAGTGTGAGGGTTAGGTTTAGAGTTAGGGTGAGGGTGAGGTTTAGGTTTTGGGTTAGGGTGAGGGTAAGGGTTAGGTTGAGGGTTAGGATGAGGGTAAAGATTAGGGTTAGGGTGACGGTTAGGGTGATGTTTAAGGTTAGGGTTAGGGTTAGCGTTAGGGTTAGGTTGAGGGTTAGGGTGAGGGTAAGTGTTAGGTTGAGGGTGATGGTTAGGGTGAGGTTTAGGGTTAGGGTTAGGGTTAGGTTCAGGGTGCGGACTAGGGTGAGGGTGAAGGTTAGCGTGAGGGTTATGGTTAGGGTTAGGTTTAGGGTGAGCATTTGGGTTTAAAGTTAGGGTTAGGATGAGGATTAAGGTGAATGGTAGGGTTAGGGTTAGCAAGAAGGTTAGCGTTAGTGTGAGGGTTAGGTTTAGGGTTATGGTTAGAGTTAGGGTAAGGGTAGGGGTGAGGGTAAGTTTTAGGGTGAAGTTTATGGTTAGTGTTAGTGTTAGGGTGTGGGGTAGCGTTAGGGTGAAATTGAGGTTGAGAGTTAGGTTTAGGGTTAGTGTTAGGTTTAGGGTTAGGCTTAGGGTGAGGATGAGGTTTCGGGTGAGGGTTAGGATTAGGGTGATGGTTAGGATTAGGGTTAGGGTGAAGGTTATGTTTAGGGTGACGTTTAGTGTGAGGGTGTGGGTTCATGTGAGGTGAGTTTTCGGGTGAGGGTGAGGGTTAGTGTGTGGGTGAGGGTTAGGTTTAGTGTGAAGGTTAGGGTTAGTGTTAGACTTACCGTGAGGGTAAGTGTAAGGGTTAGGATGAAGAAGAAGGTTAGGTTCAGGGTTTCGGTTAGGGTGAGGG
The DNA here is from genome assembly GCF_024711535.1 of Dipodomys merriami. NCBI lineage: Eukaryota > Metazoa > Chordata > Mammalia > Rodentia > Heteromyidae > Dipodomys > Dipodomys merriami. The sequence continues at coordinate 1,984,308 of NW_027203438.1, read as the reverse complement.
GTAGGGTGATGTTTAGGGTTAGGGTTATGTTTAGGGTAGAGTGAGGGTTAGGGTGAGGTTTAGGGTTAGTGTTTGGGTTAGGGGTAGGGTGAGTGTTAGGGTTAGTGTGAGGGTTTGTTTAGGGTTAGGTTTAGGGTTAGGGTGAGGGTTAGGTTTAGGGTGAGGGTTAGTGTTAAGATGAGGGTGAGGGTTAGGGGGATATTTAGGTTTAGGGTTAGGTTTAGTGTGAGTGTTAGGGTTAGGATTAAGGTGAGGATGAGGTTTAGGTTGATGGGTAAGGTTAGGGTTACGTTTAGAGTGTGGGTGAGGGTGAGGTTTAGGGTTAGGTTGAGGGTTAGGCTTAGGGTTGGGGTGAGGGATAGGGTGAGGATGAGGGTTATGGTGAGGGTAAGGTTTATTGTGAGGGTTAGGTTTAGTTTTAGGGTTAGTTTGAGGGTAATGGTTAGGGTGAGGGTTAGGATGAGGGTGAGGATTAGGGTGAGGGTTAGGCTTAGGTTGAGGGTTAGGTTTAGGGTTAGGGCTAGGGTGAGGGTGAAGGTTTGGTTTAGGGTATGGGTGAGGGTTAGGGTCAGGTTGAGGATTACCGTGAAGGTGAGGGTTAGGATGAGGGTGAAGTTTATTGTTAGTGTTAAGGTTAGGATGAGGATTAAGTTTAGGGTTAGGGTTAGAATGAGGGTTAGGGAGAGTGGTAGGGTTAGGGTTAGGGTGAGGGTTAGGGTTAGTGTGAGGGTTAGGGTGATGTTACGGTTAGGGTTAGGGTTAGGGTTAGGGTGATTGTTAGTGTGAGGTTTAGGGTTATGTTTAGGTTTAGGGTGAGGGTTTGGGTGAGGGTAAAGGGTAGAATGAAGGTTAGGGTGGTGGTGAAGTTTAGGGTTAGTGTTAGGGTGAGGGGTAGGGTGAGGGTTAGGTTTAGGCTTAGGGTTAGGGTAAGGGTTAGGGTGAGGTTAAGAGTTAGGGTGAGGGTTACGTTTAGGGTTAGGTTTAGGGTGAGGGTGAGGGTCAGGTTGAAGTTTAGGGTTAGGATTAAGTTCATGTTTAGGGATAGGCTGAGGATGAGGGTGAGTGTGAGGGTGAGTGTTAGGCATCTGGATAGGCTGAGGATGAGGGTGAATGTGATGGTTAGTGTTAGGGTGAGAATGAGGCTGAGGGTTTGTGTTTGGTGAGGGTTAGGGGTATATTTAGGGTGAGTATTAGGGTGAGTTTGAGTATTAGAGAGAGGGTTAGGGTTAGGGTGAGTGTTAGGTTTAGGGTGAAGATGAAGGTTAGGGTTAGGGTTAGGGTTACGTTTAGGGTTACGGTGAGGGTTAGGGTTAGGGTTATGGTGAGGGTTAGGGTTGGTGAGAGGGTTAGGGTTAGTTGAAGTTCAGGGTTATGGTGAGGGTGAGGGAAAGTGTTAGGCTGAGGGTTAGTTTGAGGGTGAGGGTTAGGATTAGGGTTAATGTTAGGGTGAGGTCTAGGGTGAGGGTTAGGGTTAGGGTTCGGGTTAGGGTTAGGATGAGGGTTAGGGTTAGGGTTAGGGTTAGGGTGAGGTTGAGGGTTAGGGTGAGGTTTAGAGTTAGGTTGAGGGTGAGCATTAGGGTTAGGTTTAGGGTGAGGGTTACGGTTAGGGTGAGAGTTAGAGTTAGGGTTAAGGTGAGGGTGAGTTTTAGGGTTATGTTCGGGTTTCGAATTAAGGTGAGGGTGAGGTTGAGGAATAGGGTTAGTATTAGGATTAGAGTTAGGGTGAGGCTTAGTTTGATGTTTAGGTTTAGGTTTAGGGTTACGGTGAGGGTGAGGGTTAGGGTGAGTGTTAGGGTTAGGGTTAGGGTTAGGGTGAGGGTTAGGTTGAGGGTAAGGGTGAGGGTGAAAGTTAGGGTGAGGGTTACCGTTAGGGTTAGGGTTTGACGTGTAGGGTGAGGTTTAGGTTTAGGGTGAGGATTAGAGTGTGTTTGAGTGTTAGAGGGAGGGTTAAGTTTAGGGTGAGTTTTAGGGTTAGGATGAAGGTGAGGTTTAGGGTTAGGGTTAGTGTGAGGATTAGGTTGAGTTTAAGGGTTAGTCTTAGGGTGAGGGTGAGGTTGAGGGTTAGTTTTAGTGTTAGGGTTAAGGTGAGGGTTAGGGTTAAGGTGAGGGTTAGGGTGAGTGTTAGGTTTGCGTGACTGTGAGGTTTTGGGATAGGGTTAGGGTGAGTGTTCGTGTTAAGGTTAGGGTTAGGACGAGGGTTAGGTTTAGGATGAGGTTGACGGTTAGGGTGAGGTTTAGGTTTACGTTTAGTTTTAGTTTGAGTGTTAGAGTTAGGGTTAGGGTGAGTTTGAGGGATAGAGGGAGGTTTAGGGTTAGGGTGAGGGTTAGGGTTAGGGTTACTGTGAGGGTTATGGTTAGTGTGATGTTTTGGATGATGGTGAGGGTTACCATGAGGTGAGGGTTCGGGTGAGGGTTCGGGATAGGGTGAAAGTAAGGGTTAGGGAGAGGATGAGGGTTATGGTTAGGGTGAGGGTGACCGTGAGAGTGAGGGTGAGAGTGAGGGTTAGGGTTAATGTGAGGGTTAGTGTGAGGGTAATTGTTGTGGTGAGGGTTAGGTTTAGGGTTAGGGTGAGGGTGGGTTGAGTGTGAGGGTTTCTGTTATGTAAGTTTTAGGGTTAGTGGTACGGTTATGGTGAGGTCTAGGTTGACGGTGAGGTTTAGGGTGAGGATGAGGGTGATGTTGAGTGTTAGGGTGTGGTTGACCATTAGCCTTAGGTTGAGGGATAGGGTGACTGTGAGTGTTAGGGTGAGGGTGAGGTTTAGGGTTAGGGTTAGGGTTGGGGTGAGAATTAGGATCAGGATGAGGGGTAGTGTGAGGGTTAGGGTTAGGGTTAAGGTGACGTTTAGGGTTTAGGGTTAGTCTGAGGGTTAGGCTTAGGGTTAGCTTTAGGGTTAGGGTTAGTGTGATGGTAAGAGATAGGGTGAAGGTTAGGATGAGGGTGAGGTTTAGGGTTAGGGTGAGGTTTAGGGTTAGTGTGAGGGTTAGGCTTAGTGTTAGGGTTAGGGTTAGGTTTAGGGTGAGGGTTAGGGTTAGGGTGAGGGTTAGGATGAGGGTGAGGGTTAGGGTTAGGGTGAGGCTGTGGGTTAGGGTGATGTTTAGGGTTTGGTTTAGTGTTAGGTTTAGGGTGAGGGTTAGGTTGAGGTTCAGTGTTACGGTTAGAGTTAGGGTTAGTGTGAGGGTTAGGGTGAGGGTAGGGGTTAAATTCAAGGTGTGGGTGAGGGAGAGGGTTAGGGTTAGCCTTAGGCTTACGGTTAGGTTTAGGGTGAGGGGTAGGGTTAGGGTTATGGTGAGCGTTAGGATTAGAGTGAGGGTTAGGGCTAGTTTGAGGATTAGGGTTATGGTGAGGGTGAGGGTAAGTGTTAGGCTGAGGGTGAGTGTTAGGATTAGGTTTAACATTAGGATGAGGTCTAGGGTGAGGGTTAATTTTAGGGTTCGGGTTAGTTAGGATGAGGGTTAGGGTGAGGGTTATGTTTAGGGTTAGTTTGAGGGTTAGGGTTAGGTTTACGGTTAGGTTTAGGGTGAGGGTGAGGGTGAGGGTTAGAGTAACGGTTACAGTTAGGGTGAGGGTGAGGGTTAGGGTTAGGATTAGGGTTAGGGTTAGGGTTAGGCTGAGGGTGAGGTTGAGGATGAGAGTTAGGGTAAGGGTTAGAGTTATGGTTAGGGTGAGGATTAGTGTGAGGGTCAAATTTAGGGTGAGGGTTAGTGTTAGGGTGAGGTTTTGTTTTAGGATTAGGGTGAGGGTTTGGGTTAGGGTGATGTTTGAGGGTGAGGGTGAGGGTTAGGATTAGGGTGTGTGTTGGGAGCCAAGAAAGTGTGTGGAAAGATAAGATTCCTCCAGCCCTAAGCAAACTACATTTGGCTAACCATAAATATTCCTCCAGCCCTAAGCAGACAACATTTGACTAAACATAAACATTTCTCTTATCTCCAGCCCTAAGCAAACTCGCTTGGCTAACCATAAATATTTCTTAGAAAGACTAGCACAACGGCCAAAGGAAAAGCATGACCCATCCCTGACCCCGGGACTTCTCACACTTGCTTCTGCAAAGTTTTTTCATTCTTTCCCTTCCCCTCTCCCTTCGGGTATATAAACCCTGCCTCACTTTAATAAAGCAGACCTTGACACGACTCAGACTGACTTTGTCTTCTTTATGCGCTTGGTCTCTTTTCGCTCTCATCCCCATTGGTTTTTAGGAGGCGCCTCCTCGAGCCTAACGAATAACTGAACCTGCTGGATGGGTCAAGTGGCTCCCAACGTGGGGCTCGAGGCACGGTGGCCTGCCAGATGGCGCTGGAGACGGGGATCCCCAATAATCTAAGGGTAGAGACGCCCACATCGCATCACTCATGCACCGCGTTAAGTCTTGAGGTAAGTTTGCCGTCCCATAAACCATGGGCAAGACGTTTTCTAAAGAGCCATTATTTATAAAGGATATGAAGGAAGCTCTTAGGGAGAGAGGAATAAGAGTAAAAAGAAAGGATCTTGTAAAAATTTTTTGTTTTGTCGTGGGAAAAATGTCCTTGGCTAATTTTGAGTGGCCCGGACATTCATCCTCTTACCTGGAGTAAAGTAGGGAAAAATATTAATGATTTAGCGGCTAAAGGAGAAGAAATTCCAGAGGCCTTTTTTAGTTTTTATGGGATTATCAGGGACATTTTAAAAGAGGTAGGAAAGGGAAGAGATGGTGCCCGCTTATTGATTTTAATGGAGGACACCTGCTGCCTCATGAATAGAATAAGATTGTACAATCGGTCCTGACCAGAGGTCAATATTTAACCTTGAAGGCTGAATTTATAGATAAGGCAGAGGTTCAGGCTATCATAAACAAAAAACATGTTCAGATGGCCACTACCATCTGAAGTTGCTTTTTCTGTTGCAGTTCTGGTTTCCTCTGTTTCTGTTTAGTGTTAATTATCTCTGTTGTCTGTCTTGTTGTTCTTAAAGGGAAGGGGCGGCAACTAACAACCCCCTTAAGTCTGACTTTAGATCACTGGAAAAAAGTTACAGCTCGAGCCCAGATTGTCAGGTTTTAGGAACTTGCTTGTTTGTCAATTATGAAATTGTCACTGACCACCTGTGAGTGGCCCCAGTTAGATCTCAGCCTTGGGCCTTGGTTCAGGGGGTCTGAGGGTGGGGGAGAACCTGTCAGTCTGAGGGGACGGCGGCTAGGGATTTTTGTTTTCCCTTGCCCCAAGATGACTGGGAATTCTCCTCTGCCTTGGAAGGCCCCTGGGTCAATGCTTGCAGGAATCTAGAAAAAAGAAAAAAGAAAAAAAATCCTCCGGAGGAGAGTAGGAGTGTTGAGTCCCCTAGTAAGTGAATGGTGGTGAGATGTCGCCCCATTCACTAAGACCTGATTTTGTCTTTGTGGTCACTTGTTTGTCTTGATTAGTGTGTGTGTTCATTTTATGTTTTCTGTGGTAGGGAAGATTTGGGTGAGTGTGGCAGGCTCACTCAGCAGACTCTGGATTCAGCTTGCTGAATGAGAACAGCACAAAGATTCAAAAGACTAATTAGTGAATTGCCTTGCTAGATAAGCAAGCTCTGGGAAAATAACGCCCAAAAAAGGTACATAGTTAAAAGAAATACTGTCTTAAATTTTTGTTTAAAAACTTTAAAAGTTGTACGTACAACTGATTTTGATTTTTGCGCGCTTTAAGATCTGTGTGAGTGTTTTGTGTGTGTCTGTGAACGTGTTCAAAGATAAAAATTGTCAGCATGCTGTAACAATTGGGTGAGTTTAAATTTAAAATTCAAAAAGTTATGAGGTTTGGACATTGACCAAAAAAAAAAATCTTCGCATTGTTTTAAATGGCTTTGTAAGGATACTTTAACTTGCAAATTAGAAAATCTGGTATTTAAAGACTAATGTTTTAAAATGCATAAGACTGTTTATACTGTAATCAAGTTATCTGGCTTAACAAAAATGCATTCGCTGTTTGGGATCTAGTTCCCTTGGCTAAAATTTGGGATAAATATTAAAAATTTAAATGTACAGGTTAGTTTAACACTGTCAAAGATGTTACCTGTTTTGTCTGTCTAAAAGTGTGTATTCCATTCGAAAACCAAGAGAAGAGATGGAGAAAAACTTAGAAGCCAACAGAAGACCTTTAGGGGTGAGGGGTGAACAAGCCGAAGTGCAGTTCAGCTGGTCATGCATGTTGGGACAGGCCCTGGGAGGAGTCCACGCATGGAGAAAGAGGGCAAGCTGATGCAAACACAGTTCATCTAACCCTTACGAGTCAGATTGGGTGTGTGGCCATTCCATAGAAGGGGCTGAGTGGCCCATCTTTGTTCTCTTTTCTCTGCAGATAGATACTGAAAACATGATGGTTAAAATGAGTGATGTGATGATCTGATTAGTATTGCTAAAACCTCCCATTGGATGTGTTAAAATTAAAATTAGGAAGGCCTTAAAAGAGGGCTAAAAAGTTATTTATATAATGTGGCTTACTTTCAATTATGTTCCACAATTAGGATGCTTTTAAAAGTTATAAAGGTGTTAAGTCTAGCTTCGTGATATAGTGAAGGTGACTATAATTTTTGCATTAAGGAAAAATTGTCATTTGAGTTTAAAAATCTTAATGTGTGTCTGTTTTAAAACAAGCAACCAGAGTTCCGGGAAGATGGTGGAGGAGAAGCTGGAATCTGAACATGCTCTCGCATAGAAAGCAGTTTCAGAGTTCCAGTGAACAGTCCTAAGCCAGAGAATCACACCAAGTGTGCCATCACAGGACAGAGAGTTAGTCAAGAGAGGGGAAGCCAAGAAGACACATCTGAGCGCCTGCCAGGAGCTGCCCCTGCGGTGGCAGGGTCGCGGCGGCGACCACCGCTGCGGGGTCATACCTGAGACACAGAGAGTCCGGGACGAAGGAGCCAGACGCAGCGGACAAGCAGATTCTACTCAACACCAAAAAGAACCGACAAGGAGCGGACATCTTCATCCTGCAGTTTGCAGACCAGAGACGACCCAGGATCCAAGACTCAGCGTGAGTACAAGCCCGACGTCCTCACTCCTTCTCAGGGAGCAGAGGAGGGAAGGCCACCCCTCCACCCCCAGCACCGGTGATCTCCATCTTGGATACTGACAAAGCTCGGAGGAGCTGCTAGCTTCAGCTCAGGCCTTGGAATAAAACGAGTCATTTAGCAGGTCACAAGAACTTAACGGCGAAGTGACCTGCCAGACTCGGCTCCATCCAGGGAAAAGTCACCCAGCTCAGGCGCCAGCAATTGGATTGGCTTTCCTCACTGGGTAACCAGAGCCAGAGGCTGCCCCTCCCTCTAGCAGCCACCACAATCAATTGAAAAACAGAAACCCTGAGAATGGCTCCAGGCTGGGCGCTGTGAGTTTTATCACAAAATAGCCCCAGGGAAAAGCTACTGTAGGTTGAAAGGCCTCAACTCTACGAAGAACCTAGCCTCATCACTGCATCCCCCTCTTTTGTGATTCTCAAAGCTGATCACCCTCCCAAAAAACTAAGCTGGGAGGGCGATCTCAAAATCTTGGGTAAAGCAGAGCATTTTTCTGCCTCTTCCAACAAACCGACTTAAGAAACCAATCAAGCCACAGGACCTCAAGCTGACCAGAGACTCCAACAAGAGGCTGGTTACAGAAAAAAGGGAGATACAGGATTCTTCCCACCCCTCCCCCCCCAAAAAATGAAAGGACTTTTTTCTTCTTTTTTTTTCTTCTTCTTCTTTTCTTTTTTTGTTTGGTTTTTTTTGTTACCTTATATATATATATATATAAATTTTTTTCTCTTCTAAAACTTTTATTAATATTTAATTTTTGCCTCTTCTGAAAAAATAATTGTTTTCCAGTAACTTTTTTTTTCATTCTCCCCTTATAATTTTTATTTTAGGAATATGTGAATGAGCGTTTTCCTTTCTTTTCTTGACTTCTTTCTCTTTTTCTTTCTTTCTTAATCATCTTTTTGTTTTTTGTCAAGCTCTACTGAACTTCTGATCTTTTCTTCTCCCTTTCCCATCCTCAAAGCTTTTCACATCTCCTCTATGTCCCTCCCTTTCTCTCAACATATTCACATTCCTCTCTAAGTAGATGGTCTTTTAATCTCTATAATAACATTAATTTTTACGTTTCTATTTTTTTTCTGGTCTCTTTTCATTCCCCTTTCCGTCTCTTCTTTTTTTCTCTCTCTCTACTTGCATCCTACCCAACCCATTTCCTGCATTGTGATTAGGACATAGTTAACTCTCCCTGTTCCTCCCCACACCAATCTATTCCTATTTTTTACCTACATCTCTCCCTAATCCTAATAATTTCTGGTTTTCCAAATTCTTTTCTGCGGTTCGAAGTCTTTAACATATAGTTGTTTGATGTTGAATAGATGTATCTGTTGAACTAGATTGTATCTGTAGACTATTGACTGTACAAATGCAAACTTTGGTTGATGGTTGCCTTAAGATAGTGTTCTAGCACAAAACTGGTGCTATCTTCATCTCAAATGGGCAGAGTAAGCCGGAAAAACACAAGAAAAATGGCAAATTCGGGTATCTCAATTCCCAATCTTGATAATCAGGGATTAGAACAGATAAAGAATAATCCAGAGGAGAGTTCCCAAATAGCTCTACAAACACTACTAGCAAACATGATAAATGAGAAGTTTGACAATGTACAAAGGACTCAGTATGAGCGTGATAGGGAGAGAGAGGAGGCATCCAAGAAGTTTATACAGGAATATCATAAGCGTGAGGAAGCTACTCAAAAACTGATACAGTATTTGCGTGAACAACTTGAGAATACTCAAAGAGAAAGGGAGGAATGGCGTGAGCAGGCTGAAAACACTCAAAGAGAACTGCAGGAATCCCACGAACGCGAGGAAGCTAATCAAAGAGTAATAAAGGAATTGAGAGACCAGGTAGAGAACACATAAAGATCACTAAAGGCATCCATAGAATCCATTAACAAAGAGTTGAAGGAAGTCAGGGAGACCACAAAGGGAAAGCTGAATGGAACCCAACAGAAGGAATGGGAGTCCAAAGAAACCATATCCAACCAACTAAGTGATTTGAGGACAAACACTGAACACCAAATTAAGGAAGTAAAGAGATTCATACAAGACCTAAAACAGAGCTTCAACAAAGAACTTGAAGCCATCAAATCTGACCAATTAGAAGGAAAAGAGATAAAAAACAAAGTAGAGAGTCTTGACAGCAGGTTAGACCATGCAGAAGATCGAATCTCAGGGATTGAAGACAGCCTAGATATTATAGAGAAAGAACATACAACCATCCAAGACAAGTCCAAGAAATATGATAGATCTATTCAACACCTGGAAGACACCATCAGAAGGCCTAACTTAAGGATAATGGGTGTAGAGGAGCACCTAGAAACAGAAGTTAATGGTCTAGGAAATTTGTTTAACAGGATCCTAGCAGAGAACTTCCCAAACATGCAAAAAGATAGGCCTATTCAGATACAAGAAGCCTTTAGAACCCCAAATAGACCAGACCAGAATAGGACATCCCACCGTCCACACAGGATCAACTCAGAACAAGGAAAAGATCCTTAAAGCTGTCAGGGAGAAAAGGGTAATCACCTATAAAGGGAAACCAATAAGAATCACCTCAAATTTCTCAGCAGAGACAATCAAAGCATGAAGAGCCTGGAATGATGTACGCCATGCCCTAAAAACAAACAACTATCAACCAAGAATACTGTACCCAGCTAAACTCTCCTTCATAACTGAAGGCCAAATAAAAACCTTCCACAGCAAAGAAAAATTGAAACAATATATCTCCACCAAACCAGCCCTACAAAAGATTCTTAAAGATGTCCTACACATAGAAAACCAACAAGACCACAATAAAGACCAACAAACTGCACCCAAACTGAGAATCCAAGAACCATAGGAAGAACCCAGTTTTAAAGCCCCGAAGAAGGAAGATAACATGGCAGGAACTCCCAAATAACTCTCAGTCCTATCTCTTAACGTTAACGGACTGAACTCTCCAATTAAGCGACATAGACTGTCTAGTTGGATTAAAAAACAAGACCCTTCTCTCTGCTGCCTGCAGGAGTCACATCTTGCCGTAAAAACACACACATTTTCAATGTTAAAGGCTGGAACAAAATCTACCAAGCAAACGGCCCTCATAAACAGGAGGGAGTTGCAATCCTAATATCAGATAAAATAGACTTCAAATTAAAATTCGTGAGAAGAGATAAAGAAGGTCGCTACATACTAATTAAAGGATCTCTTCTTCAGGAGGATATTACAATTCTAAATATCTATTGGCCAAACAATGGAGTACCCAAATTTATCAAAGAAACACTACTTTCCCTCAAATCCCATATAGATCCAAAGACATTAATTGTTGGGGATTTTAACACACCACTCTCCCCACTAGATAGATCAACTCGGTAAAAACTCAACAGAGAAACCGCAGATCTCAACAGCTACATAGATCAAATAGACTTAACAGACATTTACCGAACATTTCACCCAGCAGCATCAGAATACACGTTCTTCTCAGCAGCATATGGAACATTTTCTAAAATAGACCACATTTTAGGGCACAAAGCAAACTTTTCTAAATTCAGAAACATTGAAGTTATACCTTGCATTCTCTCTGACCACAAGGGAATAAAATTAGAACTCAACACCAAAAGCCACCAAAAAAGTCCGGTATTACATGGAGGCTGAGCAACACACTGCTGAATCATGAGTGGGTCATGGAAGAGATTAGAAAGGAAATTCAAATGTTCATGCTATTCAACAAAAATGAACACACAAATTACCAGCTCCTCTGGGACACAGCAAAGGCAGTACTCAGAGGCAAGTTTATAGCTCTGAGCTCCTACATCAACAAATTGGAGAGATCTGAAACCAACAATTTAACGACACATCTAAACCTCCTTGAAAAAGAGCAGCAAGATAAACCCCAATCAAGTAGACGGAAAGAAATAATCAAAATTAAATCAGAATTAAATGAATTAGAATCCAAAAAAAACTATAGAAAGAATCAACAAAACAAAGAGTTGGTTCTTCGAAAAAATTAACAAAATTGACAGACCCTTAGCAATCCTTATCAGAAAAAGGAGAGAACACAACCAAATTAATAAACTCAGAGATGAGAATGGAAACATCACCACGGAAACAACCAAGATTCAGAACATTATAAGGGAATACTTCTCAAAACTTTATGCTAATAAGTTTGAGAACTTGACAGAAATGGACCTTTTCCTAGCAAATATTGACATGCCAAAACTAAACCAAGATGAGTTAAACCAGCTTCACAGGCCCATATCAAGCATTGAAATAGAAACAGCAATAAGAGACCTCCCAGCTAAGAAAAGTCCAGGACCAGATGGTTTTACAGCGGAATTTTACAAGGCCTTCAAAGCAGAGCTCACACCAATACTCCTCCAACACTTCAATGAAATTGAAAGAGAAAGCTCACTACCGAACTCATTCTATGAAGCCATCATAACCCTCATCCCAAAACCAGGCAGGGACTCATCAAAGAAAGAGAACTATAGACCCATTTCTTTGATGAACATTGATGCAAAACTTCTCAACAAAATTTTGGCCAATCGACTTCAACAATTCATCCAAAAAATCATACACCATGATCAAACAGGATTCATTTCAGGGATGCAAAGCTGGTTCAATGTACGCAAATCAATTAATATTATTCATCACATCAACAGGAGCAAGAATAAGAACCACATGGTTATCTCAATAGATGCAGAAAAAGCATTCGACAAGATCCAACACCCCTTTATGATGAAGGTTTTGGAAAAAGTAGGAATCCATGGAACATTCCTCAATACAATAAAGGCTGCATATGACAAACCTACAGCCAGCATTATACTCAATGGTGAAAAACTAAAGCCATTTCCTCTTAACTCAGGAACAAGACAAGGATGCCCACTCTCTCCACTTCTCTTCAATCTAGTATTAGAATGCCTAGCTACAGCAATAAGAAAAGATGCAGACATAAAGGGGATCCAAATAGGGAAAGAAGAAATAAAATTCTCCCTCTTTGCAGATGACATGATCTTGTACTTAAATGGTGAAAAACTAAAGCCATTTCCTCTTAACTCAGGAACAAGACAAGGATGCCCACTCTCTCCACTTCTCTTCAATCTAGTATTAGAATGCCTAGCTACAGCAATAATACAAGATGCAGACATAAAGGGGATCCAAATAGGGAAAGAAGAACTAAAATTCTCCCTCTTTGCAGATGACATGATCTTGTACTTAAAGAATCCCATACACTCCACTCCCAAATTACTCAAGCTGATTCAAAACTTTGGCAAAGTAGCAGGTTATAAAATTAACCCCCAAAATCAATGGCTTTTCTGTATGCCAACAATGAGAAAAGTGTGGCTGAAATTAGGAAAGCAACTCCATTTGTAATAGCCCCACAAAAATTAAAATACCTAGGAATTAACTTAACTAAAGAAGTGAAGGACCTCTACGATGAAAACTTTAAAATCTTGAAAAAGGAAATCAACACAGAACTTAAAAAATGGCAAAACCTCCCATGCTCCTGGATTGGCAAGAATAACATCGTGAAAATGGCAATACTTCCCAAGGCTATCTACAAATTCAACGCTATACCTATCAAAATTCCACCCTCATTCTTCAAGGAAATAGAAGAGGCAATCCAAAAATTCATATGGAACAATAAAAGACCCCGAATAGCAAAAACGCTCCTCAACGGAAAGAACACTGCTGGAGGAATATCAATACCAAATTTCAAACTCTACTATAAAGCCCTAGTAATCAAAACAGCTTGGTATTGGCATAAGAACAGACCTCAGGACCAATGGAATAGAATTGAAAACCCAGAAATGGACCTACAGACCTATAGCCATTTAATCTTTGATAAGGAATCTAAAACAATAGAATGGAAGAAAGACAGCCTCTTCAGTAAATGGTGCTGGCAAAATTGGTTAACTACATGTAGAAAACTTAAGCTAGATCCTTATATATCACCCTGCACCAGAATCAACTCCAAATGGATCAAAGACCTTGAACTCAAAGCAGACACTCTGAAAACAATACAGGATGGAATAGGAGAAACCCTATTGGAGAAACCCTCCTTGGCTCAGGCCGAAATTTTCTGAATAGAGACCCGGAAACACAACAAATCAAAGAAAGTTTGGACAAATGGGATTGCATAAGGTTGCAGAGCTTCTGCAGGGCAAATGACATAGCTAGCAAGATCAATAGAAAGCCCACGGATTGGGAGAAGATCTTTACTAGCCATACAATGGACAAGGGCCTCATATCTAAAATATACTTGGAACTCAAAAAATTAAACCACCCAACAACAAATCCTCAAAGAAACAACTGCCCAATAAATAAGTGGGCGAAAGACTTAAAGAGAAACTTCTCTGAAGAAGAAAGAAAGATGGCCAATAGACACATGAAGAAATGTTCAACATCCCTAGCCATAAAAGAAATGCAAATCAAAACAACATTGAGATATCACCTCACTCCAGTTAGAACAGCAAAAATCAAAAACTCTAACAACAACAGATGCTGGAGGGGATGTGGACAGAAAGGAACCTTACTTCATTGTTGGTGGGAATGTAAACTTGTTCAACCACTTTGGAAAGCAGTATGGAGGTTCCTAAAAAGACTTCACATAGATCTTCCCTATGATCCAGCAATCCCACTTTTGGGCATTTACCCAAACGTTTACAAACAAGACCACACTAAAGCTACCAGCAAAACTATGTTTATTGCAGCATTATTTACCATAGCTAAGATATGGAACCAACCCAGATCCCCCTCAGTAGATGAATGGATCAAGAAAATGTGGTATATATACACAATGGAATTCTATGCCTCCATCAGAAAGAATGACATTTCCCCATTTGTTAGGAAATGGAAAGGTTTGGAAAAATTATATTAAGTAAAGTAAGCCAGGCCCAAGGAACATAGGTCCCATGGTTTCCCTTATTTGCAATATCTATTATAGGTATGAGTCAAGCGGAAAAGGTCAGATAATGTGATGTTAGGAAAATGAACCCTTAAATATGTATTTTAATGTTTTCGTTTCTTTCATGCATGTGTTTCTAACGCATTTATAAGATTATTTCTTTGTTGCTGTGTATGTCCCTCCCCCACATTGTAACCCCCGCTTTCACTATATTTGATGTCAGTATAACATGTGGAGGAGATGGGGACAAACAAGTCGTTTAAGGATTCAGGTGGACCTGTTGCAACAATGAGAAGTACAAAATGTCATGTCAAAACCAGCTTTACAATGTCGGTGTGGGGGGGAGGGGGGTATGATTGGCTGGGGGGGAGGGGGGAGGCTGGGAAGGGAGGTGAAGGGTAAACAAAGGAGGAGGCTGCAATGCTTGGTAAGAAATGTAAGCATTATCCTGCCCATGTAATTGTAACCCCTCTGTACAGTATGTTCTCAAATAAAATAAAATAAAATTAAATTAAATTAAAAATAAAATAAAATAAAACAAGCAACCAAGAGGGAATGAGTGACACTTGGCCTCAAGATTTCAAGGGATCTTTTCAAAATGCAAATGAAACCTAAAGTATAAAATATTAAAGGTGATTAATGACAGGTTTTAAAAAAATTATTAGAAATGGATTTTTGGATATAAAGTTTAACTGTAAAGGTGTTCTTAACATTGGCCTCAATGTGCACAAAGGAAAAATTAGGATTACCAAAATAATTGCTATTCTAGTTTGCTCTTATAGGTTTTTTAAGTTTCCAGCAAGTTCAAAGCAAAGCACAGAGGATTCTTACAAGTTTGTCAGATGTAACTTTGACTCTTAATAAGTTTCAGGTAAGAGCATGCTTAAAAGCTACTTCTATGTTGACGACCTTGTTGCTTTTAATTGGAGTAAAGTGGCTTTCTATAAGACTCATTGATCTGAAACTGGTTCAAAGCCAGCCCGGGCACAATAAGGTTCCTGTGAGACTGTCACCTCTATTCAGCCAGCAGAGTACTAGCCCTGGACTAAAGAGTCAGGGGACAGTACTCAAGCCCCAAGCTCGAGGCTCACAGTGGCAGAGTACTAGCCCTGGACTGAAGAGTTAGGGGACAGCATTCAAGCCCCGAGTCTGGGACTCAAAGTGGCAGAATGCTAGCCTTAAGCTGTAGAGCTGAGGGAGAGTGCTCAGGCCCTGAGTTCAAGTCCAGCAACCAGCTAAGGAAAATGCCAATGAGGCATTTATCCCAATGTGGAGAAGACATTCCTGGGACAAAAGCAATGGAGGAGCATCCAGAGGCAGGCCACTGCTTGGATGGCAGAAATGTCAGATCCTAGAGTCATTTTGTGGCCCTTCAAAACTGGTCAGAGCCGGGAGGTCATAAAAAGAGTTTGTAAGCATGCCAAATGTCCATGACCATCTACCTTGTAAGGGACAGAAACTTGCCAGTCCTCTGTAATAGTAAAAAGATAATGTTATAAAATGTGGGGAATAGTTTAAATCTCAACTCCTTTATGTGCCAAAAACTCTAAATGGCAGCTCTAATTGAGCTGACACTAGTTACAGGAAATTCATCTGCTCAGGAAAAAGTTTGTAAACCTGAGAGAGTGTTTCTATTGATATCTGTCTCAAGGCCTGCAAAGGTAACATAGACATTATTTGGGATCATTAGAGATCACATTCCTAAGCCATCTAGGAAGATGCTTTTGCAAACCAGAATGCTAAACAAGCTACACTGCTGTAGCCGGAGAAAAGATCTGTGCAGTTTTCAAAAGTTAAAATATTGTTCTTAATGACATCTAACCCTGATAGCCTCTTTGTTAAATAGGCTAAAGTTATAGGTTCCTGGCTAGGTAAGATCAACGCCCCTAAAGTCAGCTTGAAGAAGTTACGGAAGATGGATCTTTGCCCTTCTACCCCCATTTTTAAGATCAAGGGTCCAGAGTCAGAAATTTTGGAGAAATGAGGCAAAATAGATGAAGAAAAGTCATAAAGAATACTGTAATTGTTGTAGGTGTTCAAGGTGTGGAGACTGCATCTGTCAGAGATGGCTACAAGACTAAGTCTTTTGAGCCTTCTGTGTCTATTTACAAAAATATCTGGTTAGTAAAAAGAGTTTTGATTTTGGTAAATTGTCCTGGGCTATTGTTTAAAGATCTTAAAAACCAGCAGGATCAAAGCCTGCCAAGCCTATGCAATGTATCCTTAACCAGTCTGTGTAGGAATTTACAGCCCAGCATGAGGTGTGACAGTCCCTTGGAGCTACTGAGAGACCCTGCTGTTGCTGCTGCTGCTGCTGCTACATACCCTAATGGCCTGACAGCCACCTGGAGGAACTCCTGCCTGATTCCATCACCTGAGTCGGCTTCCTGGTTGACTGCTGCTAAATCTAAGATCTTGTGGGACATTCTTTTGGGTGATATCCAGAAACCCTCTCTTCCCACAGTGGGTACTGGGGACAAGGATATCACTGGCTTGTTTGTCTTAGGCACTTCAGTGCATAGTGACTGGAAATTCACTCTAGGGTCACAGCCTAGTTTGACTCTGATATGGTAATAACCTGAGTGTTTTATCAATGAAGGTAATACTCTTAGCCTTAAAATCTAGCAAGCTTCTGCATCACAGTGGTGCCTTAACGCTGTTCTAAGATAAAGGTTCCGCAAGCCAAAGGAAAATTGGGCAGTTTTAAACTACTGCCACAAAGATGCTCAAAAAATCGTAAAAAAAAAAAAAAAGAGGATAGTGAAGAAAGCCTTGAAAAAAAAGGGGGGGCTCTGGTACTGTTACTTTTGTTACAATCGGACTTTGTATACTCAACAGACTGGTATCTTTTGTAAAAGAAAAAGATCAGCGTAGTCAGTCTATTAGTTCTGAGATCCAAATACCAAGCATTGAGAACAACTGACACCCCACAAGATAATATAGAGACACCCCTACGACTGAGATAAGAACCCCCTAAATTTTAAGATTGATATTAGTCCAAAGAAAAATAGGGGAATAAAAGATTAAAAATTAGAGTTATATTTTACAATTGCTAACTGCTGGTTTTGCTTCTGTAAACTTGCTTGCGCTAGCACTGACCCTTCCCCTCCCTGGAGATATATAAAAAGTTTCAGAGTCTAGATATTGGCCCTGGGACAAGCTCTGTAGTCCTAAATAAAGGGCTAACAAGTAAATTCCCCAAATGGCCAAATGGGACCAAAGATAAGGAACAAAGGGTAGGTTCCTCCGCATTCCTGTGTAAAAATTCTCGATTTAGGGGGCTCAAGATAAGGGCCATTTGATGAGCCCAGCAGACTAGGCCAAGTGTTAATCAATCACAAGCCTGTAACACTGTAGATTCCCTAACCCTTACCTCCCAGAGTGACTACCTCAGTTTGATCATCCGCGCTAATTGTTTTATTGCAAAGAGTTTTATAAACGTCCCCAGGTAGTATGACATTGATGTTGGGATATCCTCCTTTTCCCTGTGCAACAATGTTATTAATGTTTCTGCCTCCCTATGCTCACAACAGAGCCAGGTTTTTGTTTGTGGCAATAATATGGCCTACACTATACTTCCCCAAAATTGGACAGGGCTCTGTATTCCAGCTATTTTGCTCACAGACATTGACTTGATTTCCGGAGATGAGCCAGTACCCATTCCTGACTTTGATTATTTTGTTCCCCGACATAAAAGGGTGGTACAATTTATTCCCCTACTGATAGGACTTGGAGTGGCTGGTGCTTTAGGCACTGGGACTGCAGGATTAGCCACTGCTGTCTCCTCATACTCCAAGCTTTCACAACAATTAGCTGATGATAATACTAAAGTTTATCAATCAGTTAAAGATCTTTAGGATCAGTTAGATTCATTAGCTGAGGTGGCTTTACAAAATTGCAGAGGTTTAGATCTTTTAACTACTGACAGAGGTGGCATTTGTTTAACTTTACAGGAAAAGTGCTGTTTTTATGCCAATAAGTCTGGCATTGTAAGAGATCGAGTTAAAAAACATCAGGAGGAGATTGAAAGACGGCGACATGAGATTTTGAGCACCCTATTTGGGCTGCTTGGGGGGGACTTTTACCCTATGTTCTTCCCCTCCTGGGGCCCCTTGTTGGATTACTTTTGCTTGTTTCCTTTGGCCCTTGGGCTTTTCAGTGCCTTATGTGCTTTATAAAAAATCAAATAGATTCTGCTCTTCCAAAAAAAATTTGATCTCGGTGCATTATCATCGCTTAGAGACTCAGGAGGACCCCACGAAGCACACCTCGGTCACCCCTAGAGAAGGACTGCAATTCCATACATTTCTTCCCTAATGATTCCTAGAAAGCTAGAAAATATCCAATAACGGGAGTATTATGGAGCTTACCCTGAATAGCACTACATACAGAGGCCATACAGGCTGGCTCAACATGGCATGTAGCCAGTAGCCTAAGACAGGATGTTTTCTTATAACCTACCTTTGGAAAATTTGTTGATAAAACAGGTAAATTGCATACCACAACCCAGGGGAAACCTTCCCCCCCGAAGATGATGACTTTTCTCTTACAGATGCAGCTAGAACTCCAGACTTGGACCTTCCTGTTTGAATTTATGAAATAACAGATTAATCTCTGGTCTTCTAAGCCCATACAGGTTCATCATCATCACCTCGATATGGCGGAATAAGGCATTGAGATTGAGAATTTACCCTAGGCTTTTAATTAGTGCTTTGCCGTGAGCTTGTTCCAGTGGGAAACAGCCCCCCCTTTTTCTTTTTCTTATTTAGAAAATCTTTCTTCTTATTCGTAACTTCTGACCATTCAACGGGCAAGACCTATTGTCATAAGGGATAGGTTCGCCCCTCCTCCTATAGGCTCCTCCGCTTGGGGGAGGATGCACCTATGGGAGGAAAAAGAAATGCTCTAATCAAGGGTGCAGGTAGGACTGCAGGGAGATTGATCCGCGAGATCCCAAAACCCAAGACCCCTGAGTGGCAAGCCCTGGTGCATGACGGTTGGCATGCATACCCACAAGCCATCTCCTCATTCCAAGGCCTGTAAAACTCCCCTCCCCGAGTGAGGATGCTCGCTCAGGAGCGGAGAAAAACCCTGGGCCCTTAGAGGAACAGAGCCTCTGTCACCCCCTTAAAAAGAGCAGCCAACAATTGATGGTCAATTTTCTAAATAAGAATGGGGGATTTGTTGGGAGCCAAGAAAGTGTATGGAAAGATAAGATTCCTCCAGCCCTAAGCAAACTACATTTGGCTAACCATAAATATTCCTCCAGCCCTAAGCAGACAACATTTGACTAATCATAAATATTTCTCTTATCTCCAGCCCTAAGCAAACGGCGCCTGTTTAACCATAAATATTTCTTAGAAAGACTAGCACAACGGCCAAAGGAAAAGCATGACCCATCCCTGACCCCGGGACTTCTCACACTTGCTTCTGCAAAGTTTTTTCATTCTTTCCCGTCCCCTCTCCCTTCGGGTATATAAACCCTGCCTCACTTTAATAAAGCAGACCTTGACGCGATTCAGACTGACTTTGTCTTCTTTATGCGCTTGGTCTCTTTTCACTCTCGTCCCCATTGGTTTTTAGTAGGCGCCTCCTCGAGCCTAACGAATAACTGAACCTGCTGGACGCGTCAGGTGTGGGTTAGGGTTAGGATTCAGGTTATGATGAGAGTCAGGGTGAGGCTTAGGGTTAGGGTTAGTGTTAGGGAGAGGTTGAGGGTTAGGGTTATAGTTAGGGTTAGGGTTATAGTTATGGTTAGGTTGAGGGTTAGGGTGAGGTTTAGAGGTAGGTTGAGGGTGAGGGTTAGGGTTATGTTTAGGGTGAGGGTGAGGTTTAGGGTTAGGTTTGGGGTTCGAATTAAGGTGAGGGTGCGGTTGAGGAATAGGGTTAGGATTAGGGTTAGGGTTAGGGTGAGGGTTAGAGTGATGTTTAGGTATAGGTTTAGGGTTAGGGTGAGGGTTAGGGTGAGTGTTAGGGTTAGGGTGAGGGTTAGGGTGAGGGTTAGGTTGAGGGTAAGGGTGAGGTTGAAGGTTAGGGTTAGGGTTAGTGTTAGGTTTAGGGTTTGAGTGAGGTGTAGGGTGAGGTTTAGGTTTCGGATTAGTGTGAGGGTTAGGGTTAGCATGAGGATAAGTTTTAGGGTGACAGTTAGGGTAAGGTTTAGGGTAAGGTTTAGAGTGAGTTTTAGGGTATGGAATAGGATTAGGGTGAGTGTTAGGCTGAGCAGTAGGGTTAGGGTGAGGGTTCAGGTGAGGGTTACGATGAGTGGAAGGATTAGGGTTAGGGTGAGTGTTAGGGTGAGGTTTAAGGTTAGGGTTAGGGTTAGGGTTAGGTTGAGGGTTAGGGCGAGGATAAGGGTTAGTTTGAGGTTGAATGATAGGTTGAGGTTTAGGGTTAGGGTTAGGTTTAGGTTTAGGCTGAGGGCTAGGATGAGGTTGAGGATTAGGGTGAGGGTTATGGTTAGGTTTAGGTTTAAGATGAGTGTTAGGGTTATGGTTAGGGTTAGGATGAGGGTTAAGGTGAGCGGTAGGGTTAGGTTTAGGGAGAGGGTTAGGGTTAGTGTGAGGATTACGTTTAGGGTTACTGTTAGGGTGAGGGTAAGGTTAGGAGTGAGGGTAAGTTTTAGGGTGAAGTTTAAGGTTAGGGTTAGGGTTAGGGTGTGGAGTAGCTTGAGGGTGAAGGTGAGGGTGAGAGTTAGGTTTAAGGTTAGTGTTAGGTTTAGCGTTAGGCTTGGGGTGAGGGTGAGGGTGAGGGTGAGGGTGAGGGTTAGGATTAGGATGAGGGTTAGGGTTAGGGTCAGGGTGAGGGTTAGGTTTAGGGTGATGTTTAGTGTGAGGGTGTGCGTTCGTGTGAGGTGAGTTTTCGTGTGAGGGTGAGGGTTAGTGTGTGGGTGAGGGTTAGGGTTAGGGTGATGGTTAAGGTTAGAGTTGGGGTGAGGGTTAGGGGTAGGGTTAGGGTGAGGGTTAGGGTTAGGGTGATGTTTTGCTGAGGGTGAGGGTTACCATGAGGTGAGGGTTCGGGTGAGGGTTTGGGATAGGGTGAAGGTAAGGGTTAGGGAGAGGGTGTGGGTTATGGTTTGGGTGAGGGTGACCGTGAGAGTGAAGGTTAGGGTGAGGGTAAGTGTTAGGGTGAGGGTGAGGGTTAGGGTTAGGGTGAGGGTGGGGGTGAGGGTGAGGGTTTCAGTTAGGTAAGGTTTAGGGTTAGTGTTATGGTTATGGTGAGGGCTAGGTTGGGGGTGAGGTTTAGGGTGAGGATGAGGGTGATGTTGAGGGTTAGGGTTTGTATGAGCATTAGGGTTAAGGTGAGGGTTAGGGTGACCGTGAGGGTGAGGGTGAGAGTGAGAGTTAGGGTAGGGTGAGTATTAGTGTCAGAATGAGCGGTAGTGTGAGGTTTAGGGTTATGGTTAGGGTGAGGTTTAGGGTTAGTGTGAGGGTTAGGCTTATGGTTAGGTTTAGGGTTAGGGTGAGGGTGAGGGTAAGGCTTAGGGTGAGGGTTAGGATGAGGGTGAGGGTTAGGGTTAGGGTGAGGTTTAGTGTTAGTGTGACTTTTAGGCTTAGGGTTAGTATTAGCGTTAGGGTTAGGGTGAGGGTAAGGGTTAGGGTGAGGGTTAGGATGAGGGTGAGGGTTAGGGTTAGGGTGAGGTTTAGTGTTAGTGTGAGGGTTAGGCTTAGGGTTAGGCTTAGAGTTAGGTTGAGGGCAAGGGTTAGGGTGAGGGTTAGGATGAGGGTGACGGTTAGGGTTAGGGTGACATTGCGTGTTTGGGTGATGTTAGGCTTCGGGTTAGGGTAAGGTTTAGGGTGAGGGTTAGGTTGAGTTTTAGGGTTATAGTTAGAGTTGGGGTTAGTGTGAGGGTTAGGGTGAGTGTAAGGGTTAAAGTGAAGGTTAGGGTGAGGGTGAGGGTTAGGGTTAGCATTAGGGTTACGGTTAGGGTTATGGTGAGTGTTAGGTTTGGTGTGAGGGTAAGGGTTAGTTTAAGGTTAGGGTTATGGTGAGGGTGAGGGTAAGTGTTAGGCTGAGGGTTAGGTTGAGGGTGAGGGGTAGGATTAGGGTTAACGTTAGGGTGAGGTCTAGGGTGAGGGTTAGGGTTCGGGTTCGGGTTACGGATAGGATGAGGGTTAGGGTTAGGGTTAGGGTTATGGTGAGGTTGAGAGTTAGGGTTAGAGTAAGGGTTAGGTTGAGGGTTAGGGTGAGGTTTAGAGTTAGGTTGAGGGTGAGCATTAGCGTTAGGTTTAGGGTGAGGGTTACGGTTAGGGTGAGAGTTAGAGTTAGGGTTCGGGTGAGGGTGAGGTTTAGGGTTATGTTTGGGGTTCGAATTAAGGTGAGGGTGAGGTTGAGGAATAGGGTTAGGATTAGGCTTAGAGTTAAGATGCGGGTTAGAGTGATGTTTAGGTTTAGGTTTAGGGTTAGGGTGAGGGTGAGGGTTAGGGTGAGTGTTAGGGTTAGGGTGAGGGTTACCGTTAGGGTTAGGGTTTGAGGTTTAGGGTGAGGTTTAGGTTAAGGGTGAGGTTTAGGGTGAGTTTGAGGGTTAGAGGGAGGGTTAGGGTTAGGGTGAGGGTTAGGGTTAGGATGAAGATGAAGTTTAGGGTTAGGGTTAGTGTGAGGATTAGGTTGACGTTAAGGGTAAGTGTGAGGGTGAGGGTGAGGTTGAGGGTTAGGTTTAGTGTAAGGGTTAAGGTGAGGGTTAGAGTGAGTGTTAGGGTAGGGTTCAGGATAGGGTTTGGGTGACGGTGAGGGTTTGGGATAGGGTTAGGATGAGTGTTAGTGTTAAGTTTAGGGTTAGGATGAGGGTTAAGGTTATGATGAGGGTTAGGGTTAGGGTGAGGGTGAAGGTTAGGTTTAGTTTTAGTGAGTGTTAGGCTTAGGGTTAGGGTGAGTTTGAGGGCTAGAGCGAGGTTTAGGGCGACGGGTAGTTTCAGGTTTAGGGTGAGGCATAAGTTGAGGGCGCGGGTTAGGGTGAGGGTGAGTTTTAGGGTGAGGTTTAGGGTGAGTGTTAGGGTGAGTGTGAGGATTAGAGTAAGGGTTAGGGTCAGGGTGAGGGTAGAGTGAGGGGTAGGGTTAGGGTTAGCGTGAGGGTTTGGGTTAGGGTTAGGGTTAGGTTTTGGGTGATTTTTAGGGTTAGGGTGAGGGTTAGGTTTAAGGTTAGGGTAGTATGAGGGTCAGGTTTAGGGTGAGTGTTAGGGTTAGGCTGAGGGTGAGGGTATGGGTGAGGGTAAGTGTTAGGGTTAGTGTTACGGTTAGTGTTAGGCTTAGGATTAGGGTTAGGATGAGGGTTAGGGTGAGGGGTAGGGTTAGGAATAAGGTGAGGGTGTGGGTTTGGTTAGGTTTAGGTTGAGGGTTAGGGTGAGGTTTAGGTTATGTGCTAGTCTTAGGGTTTGGGTGAGTGTTAAGGTTATGGTGAGGGTTAGTGATAGGGTAGGATTAGGATAAGACTTAGGGTGATGGTGAGAGTGAGGTTGAGGGTTAGTGTGAGGGGTAGGGTTAGGGTTAGGGTGAAAGTTAAGTTTAGTGTGAGGGTTAGAGTTAGGTTTAGGGTTAGGTTTAGGGTGAGGGTAAGGGTTAGGTTGAATTCTAGGGTGAGAGTGAGGGTTAGGGTTAGCATGAGTGTTAGGGTGAGGTTTAGTGTGAGAGTTATTTTTAGGGTTAGGTTGAGGGTTAGCGTGAGGGTGAGGGTTAGGTTTAGGGTTAGTGTTAGGGTGAGGTTTAGGTTGAGGTTTAGCATTAATGTTAGGGTAAGTGTTAAAGTTAGGGTTAGGTTTAGGGTGAGGGTGAAGAATATGGTTAGGATTAGCTTTAGGGTAAATGTTAAGCTTAGGGTCAGGGTTAGGATGAGGGTTAGGGTGAGGGGTAGGGTTAGGATTAAGGTGAGGGTGAAGGTGAGGGTGAGGTTTAGGTTTAGGATGAGGGTGAGGTTTAGGTTAGGGTTAGGTTGAGGATTAGGTTGAAGGTTAGGGTTAGTGTTCGGCTTAGGGTTTGGGTGAGTTTTAGGGTTATGGTGAGTGTTAGTGTTAGGGTAGGATTAGGATAAGGGTTAGGGTGAGAGTTAGGTTTAGGTTGAGGTTTGGGGTGAGGGGTAGGCTTAGGGTTAGGGTGAAGGTTAGATTTAGTGTGAGGGTGAGAGTTAGGGTTAAGTTTAGGGTGAGGGTAAGGATTAGGTTGAAGTTTAGGGTGAGAGTGAGGGTTAGGGTTAGCATGAGTGTTAGGGTGAGGTTTATTATGAGGTTTAGGTTTAGGGTTAGGGTGAGGTTTAGCGTGAGGATAAGGGTTAGGTTAGGGTTAGAGTTAGGTTGTGGGTTAGGGTTAATTTTTGGGTTAGGATTAGGGTTAGTGTTAAGGTTAGGGTTAGGGTGAGGGTGAGGGTGAGGGTTATGGATGGATTAGCATTAGGGTTATGGATAGGCTTAGTGTGAGGGTGAGGGTTAGGTTTAGGGTTAGGTTGAGGGTTAGGATTAGTGTGAGGGTAAGGGTGAGGGTGAGATTAAGATTTAGGGTCAGGATTAGGGTGAGGGTGAGGGATAGGTTTAGTGTGAGGTTTAGGGTTAGGGTTAGGGTGAGTGTGAGGGTTAGGGTGTTAGTGTTAGGATGAGGATGAGGTTGAGGGTTAGGTTTAGGGTTAGGGTGAGTGTTAGGGTGAGATTGAGTGTTAGGGTTACGGTTAGGGATAGGGTGAGGGTCAGGGTTAGGTTTAGGGTTACGGTGAATGTTAGCCTTAAGTTGAGGCTGAGGGTGAGGTGAGGGTTAGATTTCCTGTGTAGGTTAGGGTTAGGGTTAGGGTGAGGTTTCGGTTTAGGGTGATGTTTAGGGTGAGGGTGAGGGTTCGGGTGAGGATGAGTTTTAGGGTGTATTTGAGGGTTAGGATTAGGGTAAGGGTTAGGGTGACGGTGAGTGTTAGGGTGAGCGTGAGGGTTAGGGTTAGGGTTAGATTTAGGGTGAGGATTTGTGTTAGGTTCAGGGTTAGGAAGAATGTTAGGGTGAAATTTAGGGTTAGGGTTAGGGTTAGGATTAGTGTGAAGGTTAGGATTAGGTTTCTGGTCAGGGTTATTTTGAGGATAAGGATTATGGAGAGTTTTAGGGTGAGGGTGAGGGTTAGTGTTAGAGTTAGTGTTCGGGTTAGGGTTATGGTGAGCTTTTTGGTTAGGGTTAGGTTTTAGGTGAGAATGAGGGTTAGGGTAAAATTTAGAGTTAGGCATAGGATTAGGGTGAGGGTTAGGGTTGGGTTAGGGTTAGAATTAGTGTGAAGGTTAGGGTGAGGGTTAGGGTTAGGATTAGGGTTAGCGTTAGGGTTAGAATGAGGGTGAGGGTGAGGGTTAGGGTAAGGGTTAGTGGTAGGGTTAAGGTGAGAATTAGGGTGAGGGTGAACTTTAGGGTGAGTCTTAGGGTTAGGGTGAGGTTTAGGTTTAGGGTTGGGGTTAGAATTAGGCTGAATGTGAGGTTTAGGGTTAGGATTAGGGTTAGGGTTAGGGTTAGGCTGAGGGTGAGGTTGAGGGTGAGGTTTAGTGTTACGGTGAGTGTTAGGTTTAGTGTTAGGTTTAGGATGAGGGTTAGGGTGAGTGGTAGGGTTAGGTTAGGGTGAGGATGAGGGTTAGATTGAGTGTTAGAATTAGTGTGAGGTTTAGGGTTAGGGTTAAGGTTAGGGTTACGGTGATGGTAAGGGTTAGGGTGAGGGTTAGGATGAGGGTGAGTTTTAGGGTTAGGGTTACGTGATGGTTACGTTGAGGGTGAGTTTTAGGGTGAGTGTTAGGTTTAGGGTGAGTTTTAGGGTGAGGGTAAGGGTTAGGGTGATGTTTAGGGTTAGGGTTAGGTGAAGGGTTAGGGTGAGTGTTAGGGTGAACATGAGGGTGAGGGTTAGGGTTAGGGTTAGGGAGATGGTTAGGGTGAGGGTTAGGGTTAGGGTTAGGGTTATGGTGAGGGTTATGGCAAGCGCTAGGATTAGAGTTAGTGTGAGGGTGAGGGTAAGGGTGAGGTTAAGTGTTAGGGTGAGTGTTAGGGTGAGGGTGAGGGTTAGGGTTAGGTTTAGGGTTAGGGTGAGTTTTAGAGTTAGGGTGATGTTTAGTTTGAAGGTGTGCTTTAGTGTGAGGGTGAGTGTTTGGGTGAGGGTGAGGGTTAGAATGTGGGTGAGGGTTAGGTTTAGGCTGAGGGTTAGGGTGACGGTGAGGGTTAGGGTGAGGTTGAGCGTTAGGGTTAGGCTTAGGGTGAGGGTGAGTTTTAGGGTTAGGGTTAGTGTTTGGCTTAGGGTGAGGGTTAGGGACAGGGTTAGGGTTAGGGTTAGCATGAGGGTGAGGGTGAGGGATAGGGTTAGGGTGAGGGTGAGGTTGAGGATGAGGGTTAGGGTTAGGGTTAGGTTTAGGGTGATTGTGAGTGTGAGGGTTAGGGTTAGGGTTAGGGTTAACGTTAGGGTGAGGTTGAGGGTGAGAGTTAGGTTTAGGTTTAGTGTTAGGTTTCAGGTTAACCTTGGGATGAGGGTGAGGGTGAGGGTGAGGGATGGGGTTAGGGTGAGGTTTAGGTTTAGGGTTAGGATTAGGTTAGGGATAGGATGAGTTTTCGGGTGAGGGTGAGAGATAGGGTGTGGGTGAGGGTTAGGGTGAGGTTGATGGTTAGGGGGACGGTGAGGGTTAGGTTTAGGATTAGGGTGAGGGTTAGTGTCAGGGTCAGGGTGAGGGATGCTCTTAAGTTCAGGGTTAGGCTTAGGGTGAGGTTTAGGGTGACAGTGAGGGTCAGGGTTAGTATTAGGTTTAGGGTGAGGGTGAGGGTTTGGTTTAGGGTTAGGGTTAGGGTTAGGGTTAGGGTGAAATTTAGGGATAGGGTTAGGGTTAAGGTTAGGATTAGTGTGAGGGTTAGTGTTAGGGTTAGGTTCAGGCTTATTGTTCGGATAAGGGTTAAGGTGAGATTTAGGTTGAGGGTGAGGTTTAGGGTTAGTGTTACGGTTAGGTTGAGTGTTAGTGTGAGGTTTAAGGTCAGGATTAGTATTAGGGTTAGGTTTCTGGTGAGGGTGAGGGTTAGGGTATGGTTTAGGCTTAGCGTTAGGGTTAGGGATGGGTTAGATCTGGGTTAGGGTTAGAGTTAGTTTGAGGGTAAGAGTTGGGTTTGGGTTAGAATTAGGGTGAGGACGAGAGTGAGTGTTAGGTTTAGGATTAGGATTAGGGTGAGGGTGAGTGTGAGGGTTAGGCTGAGGATGAGGGTGAGGGTGAGGTTTAGGCTTAGGATTAGGGTGAGGGTGAGGTTTAGGTTTAGGGTTAGTGTTAGCTGAGGGCTAGGGTGAGGTTGACGTTTAGGGTTAGGGTTAGGGATAGGGTGAGGTATAGGATTAGAGTTAGGGTTAGTGTGAATATTAGGATCAGGTGTAGGGTTAGGGTTAGCGTGAGCTTTAGGTTTAGTGTTAGTTTTAGGATTAGGGTTAGCGATTGTGTTAGGGTGAGGGTTATGGTTAGCGTTATGGTGAGGATAAGGGTTCAGGTGAGTGTAAGCGTGAGGATGAGTGTTAGCATTAGTATTAGGGTTAAGCTTAGGGTTAGGGTGAGGGGTAGTGTTAGGTTTATGTTTAGGGTGAAGGTGAGGGTGAGGGTGAGGGTTTTTAGGGTGAGCCTTAGGGTTAGGGTGAGGGTTAAGTTTAGGATTAGTGTTAGGGTGAGGGTGAGGGTGAGGTTGAGTGTTAGGGTGAGGGTGAGGGTGAGGGTCAGGATTAGGATTAGAGTGAGTGTTAGGTTTAGGCTGAGGGTGAGTTTGATGGTGAGGGTTAGTTTTAGGGTTATTTTGAGCTTTACGGTTAGTGTGAGGGTGAGGGTGAGTTTAAGATTTAGGGTGAGGATTAGGGTGAGGGTGAGGGATAGGTTTAGTGTGATGGTTAGGGTTATGGTTAGGGTTAGGGTGAGGTTGAGGTTTAGGGTTAGGGTTAGGGAGATGGTTAGGGTTAAGTTTAGGTTAAGGGTTATGGTTCGGGTTAGGGTAGGGTGAGGTTTAGGATTAGGGTTAGGGTTAGGGTAATTGTTAGTTTTAGCTTCATGTGAGGGATAGGGTTAGGGTTAGGTTTAGGGTGAGCATGAGGGAGAGGGTTAGGGTTAGGATTAGGATTAGGGTTAGGGTTAGGCTGAGGGTAAGGTTGAGGGTGGGGGTGAGGGTTAAGGTTAGGATTAGTGTTAGGGTTAGGGTGATGGTTAGGTTTAGTGTGAGGGTTAGGGTTAGGGTTAGGGTTACGGTTAGGGTGTGGATAAGGGTTAGGGTGGGGATTAGGGTGAGGGTTAGGGTGAGGGTTATGGTGAGGTTTAGGCTTAGTGTGAGGGTTAGGGTTAGGGTTACCATTAGGTTTAGGGTGAGGATAAAATTTAGGGTCAGGGATCGTGTGAGATTTAAGGTTAGGGTGAAAGTGAGGATGAGGTTGAGGGTGAGTTTGAGGTTTAGGGTTAGGGTGAGGGTGACGGTGCGGGTGAGGGTTAGGGTTAGGGTTAGTGTTAGAGGGTGTGTATGAGGGAGAGTGTTAGGTTTAGGATTAGCGTGAGGGTGAGAGTTAGGTTTAGGGTTAGGGTTAGGCTTAGGGTTAGGATGAGGGTGACGGTGAGGGTGAGGAATAGGTTTAGGGTGATGGTGAGGGATAGTGTGAGGGTTAAGGTTAGGGTTAGGGTGAGTAAGAGCGTAAGGGTCAGGGTTAGGTTTAGGGTTAACCTTCGGGTGAGGGTGAGGGTGAGAATTAGGTTTAGGGTTAGTCGTAGGTTTAGGTTTAGGCTTAGGGTGCGGGTGAGGGTGAGGGTGAGTGTTAGGGTTAGGGTGAGGGTTAGGGTTAGGGTGAGGGTTAGGGTTAGGGGGAGGGTGAGGGTTAGAGCTAGGGTTATTGTTAGGGTGAGGGTGTGGGTTAGTGTGAGAGTTAGTGTTCCGGTGAGGGTAAGGGTTAGGGTGTGTGTGAGGGTTAGGGTGAGGATTAGGGTAACAGTGAGGTTTAGGGTGAGGTTGAGTGTTAGGGTTAGGGTTAGGGTTAGGGTGATGGTGAGAATTAGGGTTAGGGTTAATGTTAGGCTGAGGGTGAGGAAGATGGATAGTGTAAGGCTTAGGGTGAGGGTGAGTGTTAGGTTTAGGGTTAGTGTTAGGCTTAGGGTGAGTGTAAAGGATATGGTTAGTGAGTTGAGGGTTAGATTTACGGTGTAGATTAGGGTTAGGGTTAGGGTGAGGGTTCGTTTAGGGTGATGTTTCGGGTGAGGGTGAGGGTGACGGTGAGGGTGAGTTTTAGGGTATGTTTGAGAGTTAGGGTTAGGGTAAGGGTTAGGGTGACAGTGAAGGTTAGGGTGAGTGTGAAGTTTAGGGTTAGGGTTAGGGTTAGAGTTAGGGTGAGGGATTGGTTTAGGTTTAGGTTTAGGGAGAAGGTTAGGGGGAAATTTAGGGTTAAGGTTAGGATTAGTGTGAAGGTTAGGGTTAGGGTTAGGTTCAGGCTTATTTTGAGGATAAGGGTTAGGGATAGTTTTATGGTGAGGTTGATGGTTAGTTTTAGAGTTAGTGTTCGGGTTAGGGTTAGGGTGAGGGTTAGGTTTAGGTTTAGGTTTAGGTTTCAGGTGAGAATGAGGGTTAGGGTAAAGTTTAGGGTTAGGGATAGGATTAGGGTGAGGGTTAGGGTTGGGTTAGGGTTAGAGTTAGGGAGAAGGTGAGGGTAAGGGTTAGGGTTAGGATTAGGATTGGGTTAGGGTTAGAATGAGGGTGAGTGTGAGGGTTAGGGTAAGGTTTAGAGTTAGGGTTAGGGTGAGAATTAGGGTGAGGGTGAATTTTAGGATGAGTATTAGAGTTAGGGTGAGGTTTAGGTTTAGGGTTGGGGTTAGAATTAGGGTGAGGGTGAGGTTTAGGGTTAGGATTATTTTTAGGGTTAGGGTTAGTATGAGGGGTAGGGTGAGGGGTAGGGTTAGGTTAGGGTGAGAATGAGGGTTAGATTGAGGGTTAGTGGTAGGGTTATGGTGAGGGTTAGGGTTAGGGTTTGGTTTAGGTTGAGGATTAGGGTGAGGGTTAAGGTTTGGTTTAGGGTGAGGGTTAGGGTTAGTATGAGGGTTAGGGTTAGGGTTAAGGTTAGGTTTATGGTGAAGATAAGGTTAGGGTGAGGGTTAGGATGAGGGTGAGGTTTAGGGTTAGTGTTATGGTGAGAATGAATGTTAGGGTAAAGTTTAGTGTTTGGGATAGGATTAGGGTGAGATTTAGTGTTGCGTTAGGGTTAGAGTTAGGGTGAGGGTTAGGGTTAGGATTAGGGTTAGGGTTAGGGTTAGAATGTTGGTGAGGGTGAGGGTTAGGATAATTTTTAGAGTTAGCGTTAGGGTGAGGATTAGGGTGAGCACAAGGGTTAGGGTGAGGGATAGGGTGAGGATAAGGGTTAGGGTGAGGGTTAGTGTGAGGGTGAGTGTTAGGGTTAGGGTTAGGGTAAGGGTGAGGCATAGGTTGAGGGTTAGGGTTTGAGTTACGTTTAGGGTGAGGGTAAGGGTGAGGGTTAAGATTATGTTTGGGTTAGGGTTTCAGTTAAGGTCAGGGTGAGCGTTAGGGATAGGGTGAGGGTTAGGGTTCGGGTGATTGTTAGGTTTAGGGTTAGGGATAGGCTTAGGTTGAGGGTTAGGTTTAGTTTTAGGGTTAGGGTTAGGGTTAGAATGAGGGTGAGAGTGAGGGTTAGTGTTAGGGTTAATGATAGGGTCAGCGTGAGGGTGAGAGTTAGGTTTAGGGTTAGTGGTAGGTTTAGGGATAGGCTTAGGGAGAGGGTGAGGGTGAGGGTGAGGATTGATGTTTGGGAGATGGTTATGGTTAGGGTTAGGGTGAGGGTTAGAGTTAGGGTGATGTTTAGGGTGAGGGTGTTGGTTAGTTTGAGGGTGAGGTGAGGGTTAGATTTCCGGTCAGGGTTAGGGTTAAGGTTAGGTTTAGGGTGATGTTTTGGGTGAGGATGAGGCTTTGGGTTAGGGTGAGTTTTAGGGTGTGGGTGAGGTTTAGTTTTAGGGTCAGGGTTAGGGTGACGGTGAGGGTTAGGCTGTCGTGAGGGTTAGGGTTAGGGTTAGAGTGAGGGTGAGGGTTTGGGTTAGGTTGAGGGTTTGGGTGAGGGTTAGGGTGAAATTTAGGGTTAGGGTTTGGGTTAGTGTGAAGTTTATGCTTAGTTTTAGGGTGAGGGTAGGGTGAGGGGTAGGGTTAGGGTGAGGGTGAGGTTTAGGGTTAGGGTTAGGGAGAGGGTTAGGATGAGTGTGAGGGTTAGGGTTAGGGTTAGGGTTATGGTGAGGTTTAGCGTGAGGGTTAGGGTTAGGGTTAGGGTAAGGGTGAGGGTTAGCGTGAGGTTAAGGGTTAGGGTTCGTGTTAGGGTAAGGGTGAGGGTTAGATTTAGTGTTAGGGTTAGGTTTAAGTTTAGAGATAGGGTGAGGGTTATGGTGAGGGTTAGGTTTAGTGTTAGGCTTGGGTTTGGGTGAGGTTAAGGGTAAGTGTTAGGGTTAGCGTTAGGCTTAGTGTTTGGGTGAGTGTTAGGTTTAGGCTTAGGGTTAGGCTTTGGGTAGGGTGAGGATAAGGTTTAGCCTAAGGGATAGGGTCAGGGTGGGGCTTAGGTTTAGGTTTAGTGTTAGGGTGAGTGGTAGGGTGAGGGTTAGGGTTAGGGTTAGGATTAGGGATATGGAAAGGGTGAGGGTTAGTGTGAGGTTTAGCTTTGTGTTAAGGTTAGGGTTAGGGTGAGTGTTAGGGTTAGTATGAGGGTTAGGGTTAGGGTTAGGTTTTGGGTTAGGGTGAGGGAAGGGTTAGGGTGAGGGTTAGGGTGATGATGAGGTTTAGGCTCAGGGTTAGGTTATGGATTAGGTTCAGTTTGAGGGTGAGGTTTAGGTTAGGGTGAGGGTTAGGCTGAGGGGTAGGGTTAGAGTTAGGGTTAGGGTGAGGGTGAGGATGAGGGTGAGGGTTAGGGTAAAGTTTAGTGTGAGGCTGAGGGTGAGGTTTAGTGTTAGGGTTAGTGTTAAGCTGAGGGTGAGTGTTAGGGAGAGGGTTAGGGATAGTCTTATGGTGAGGGTGAGGTTTAGGTATAGACTTAGGGTTAGGCTTAGGGTGAAGTTTAGGCTTAGGGTTAAGATTAGCTTTAGGTATAGGGTCAGGGTGAAGGTGACGGGTAGGGTTAGGGTGAGGGTGAGGTTTAGGTTTAGGGTTAGGTTTAGGGTGATTTTGAGGGTAAGGGGTTGTGTGAGGGTTAGGGTTAGCGTTAGGGTGAAAGTGAGGGTGAGAGTTAGGTTTAGGGTTAGTGTTAGGATTAGGGTTAGGCTTAGGGTGATGGATAGGGTTAGGCTGAGGGTGAGGGTTAGGTTTAGGGTGATTCTGGGGGTGGGGTTGAGGGTTAGGGTTAGGTTGATTTTTAGGGTTAGGGTTAGGTTTAGGGAGAGTTTCAGGGTTATGGTTAGGGTTAGGGTGAGGGTGAGGTTTAGGCTTAGGTTGAGGTTGAGTGTGAGGGTGAGGGTTAGGTTTAGGGTGAGTGTAAGGGTTAGGGTTAGGGTGAGGGTTCGGTTTAGGGTGATGTTTCGGGTGAGGTTGAGGGAGAGTGTTCGGTTGAGGGTGATGTTTAGGGTGTGGTTGATGGTTAGGGTGATGGTGAGGGTTATGGTGACCGTGAGGGTTAGGGTGAGGGTGAGCGTTAGGGTTAGGTTTAGGGTGATTCTGGGGGTGAGGTTGAGGGTTAGGGTTAGGTTGAGTTTTAGGGTTAGGGTTAGGTTTAGGGTGAGGTTTAGGGTTATGGTTAGGGTTAGGTTGAGGGTTAAGCTTAGGGTGAGGTTGAGTGTGAGGGTGAGTGTTAGGTTTAGGGTGAGGGTAAGGGTTAGGGTTAGGGTGCGGGTTCGGTTTAGGGTGATGTTTCGGGTGTAGGTGAGGGTTCGGGTTCGGTTGAGGGTGATGTTTAGGGTGTGGTTGAGGGTTATGGTTAGGGTGAGGGTTAGGGTGACAGTGAGGGTTATGGTGAGGGTGAGGGTTAGGGTTAGGTTTAGGGTTAGGGTGAGGGTTTGGGTTAGGTTTAGGGTTAAGGTGAGGTTTAGGATGAAATTTAGGGTTATGTTTAGGTTTAGGATTAGTGTAAGGGTGAGGTTTAGGGATAGCATTAGCCTTAGGGTGAGTTTTAAGCTGAGGGTTAGGTTTAGGTTTCGGGTGAGGGTGTGGGTTAGGGTAAGGTTTAGGGTTAGGGTTATGGTTAGGGTCAGGGTTAGGGTTAGGAAGAGGATTATTGTTAAGATTAGGGTTATTTTCAGGGTTAGGGTAAGGGGGAGGGCGAGGGGGAGGGGGAGGGTTAGGGTTAGGGTTAGGTTTAGGGTGAGGGTGAGAGTGAGGGTTAGTGTTAGGATTAGGATTAAGGTTAGGCTTAGGCTGATGGTGAGCTTGAGCGTGAGAGTTAGGTTTTTTGTTAGGGTTAAGGTTACTGTTAGGGTTTGAGTAGGGCTAGGTTTAGGGTGAGGGTAAGTCTTAGGGTGTGTTTTAGGGTGAGGATGAGGATTAGGATTAGGGCTAGGGTTAGGGTGAAGACTAGGGTGAGGGTTAGGGTTAGGGTTTGGGTTATTTTTAAGGTGAGGGTTAGGATGAGCGTTAGGGTGAAGGTTAGGTTGAGGGTTAGGTTTAGGGTTAGTTTGAGGGTTGGGGTGAGGGTGAAGGTGAGGGTGAGGGTGAGGGTTAGGGGTAGGTTTAGGTTTAGGGTGAGAGTTAGGGTTAGGAATAGGTTAGGGTTAGGCAGAGGGTGAGGGTGAAGGTGAGTTTTAGGTTTAGGGTAAGTGTTAGTGTTAGGGTTAGGGTGAGGATTAGGTTGAGGTTGAAGGTAAGGTTGAGGGTTAGGGTTAAGGTGAGGTTTAGGTTTCGGGTAAGGGTGAGGGTTAGGGTTAGGGTGATGTTTAGGGTGAGGCTGAGGGATAGGGTGAGGGTGAGGTTTTGGGTGAGGGTGAGGGTTAGGGTGTGGATGAGTGTTAGGGTTAGGGTGAGGGTTAAGGTGATGCTGAGGGTTAGGGTGAGGGTTTTTAT
Organism: Dipodomys merriami; assembly: GCF_024711535.1. Taxonomy (NCBI): domain Eukaryota; kingdom Metazoa; phylum Chordata; class Mammalia; order Rodentia; family Heteromyidae; genus Dipodomys; species Dipodomys merriami. Next base: position 1,950,439 of record NW_027203438.1, on the reverse strand, counting down.
TACGGTTAGGGTGAGGGTTTGTGTTACAGTTCGTGTTAGGGTGAAGGTTAGCGTGAGGGGCATGGTTAGTTGCGGCGCGCGCCTTCTCGACCAGCGAGGAAGAACGAACACCACACCAGGAGTCTTCTCAGATCACGCTTTATTGGAGAGCCTTTTAGTTGATGGGAGAGCTTGAGCGCGAGAGAGCGTGCACCCGAAACATGGCCACTTATATAGGGATTAGGAACACGGGTCTTTCTATCATTGGTCGTCTGCCTTTCACCGTCTCCAGGTGCCACGGGATTGGCTGGGGACCCTACGTGGCTCGTGCATGTGCAAAGCCCAGGACCCACTGTCCCGCCAAGCACCGCCTGAAAGGGAGTGGTTACCTCAAAGCTGCAAGGGAGTGGGCGCCATCTTGTAATAGCGTTTACCCTGGCTCCCTACAGTTAACCCTTTTTTGTTTTTTGGCAACAGGTAAGAGTAGAGGTTGGGCCTCTGTCTAAAACATTAGGACCTTGCACTGGCCTTCGCCTGAGGGGCGCCTTCCCCAGTGATGACCAGGCCCGTCCGATGCCTTTTTTGCAGAGGTGGGATCTTGGGCATCAACCCACTTGCAACCCAGCATGCTCTTCTTGAGGAGATGGTCCTCCTCAAGTGCAGTGCACTTGCCTTGCACCCTGTCCCAAATTGCAAATTGCATACCTGTCCCGGTGCAATGGGATCCCCTGATCCCTCGGGGTGCTAAGGCTATGCAGGATGGTAAGGCTTAATTGCCTCTCAGGGCCGACAGCCCGATCTGGGGTGAGGATCCACTCTCCAAAGCGTCTAATGCTTGCGAGATAACAACCTTGTCCCTTCTGGTTTGGGCTGGAAGGCAACAGACCAACCATAGGCAGACCACGCATCCTCCCAGGCAGCAGGCTAAAAACATTCTGACTCCCACCCATTCTTTGAAAAAGGACACCGCAGAGGCCCAGTCAGTAAATTGTAACAGCCCACAGCATCATCGGTTTAGCTATCACAGGGATTGCTATTAGCACTGTTGCCAACAGCAGGAAGATCAGCTGCATCAGGAGACGAGTGGATGGCATCTTCAAGAGGGGGTTCTGCTGCGGTCTCCACCAGCCTGGTCAGTCTCGTTGGCACCCAGTGAGGTACTTCTTGACTCTGTGGAAAAACACAAACAGCTCCCCTGGATCTCGTTATTACCGGATCCGGTCCATACCATTTATTATTAATAACATCCTTCCACATAAGCATGTCTTTAGTATCCATGGGGTCTCTTGTCATATGCCGATCTGCGGCAGACTGATCGTTGTCATTTAGAATTAAAAAATTAAGGGTAAAGAGCGCAAGAGAAAGTCTTTCCCTGGGGGACGCTGACTCAGCAATTCCCCCTTTTTGTTTTTGAAGCATTTCTTTTATGCTTCTATTAGCTCTTTCCACTATACCTTGTCCTTGAGGATTGTAGGGCAATCCGGTGGTGTGGGCAACCTGCATTTGTGCGCAAAAGGCGCAAAAACCATGGGAAGTATAAGCAGGGCCATTATCCGTCTTGAGTCTAAGGGGCTTTCCCCAAGCTGCCCAAGCTTCTAAGCAGTGTATTTTGACGTGAGACACCTTTTCTCCTGCCAGAGGTGTGGCATGAATGACAACGGAAAAGGTGTCCACAGACATATATAAATATTTCAACTTACCAAATTCTGTCAGATGAGTAACATCCATTTGCCATAGGGCGTTTGGTCTCAACCCCCTGGGGTTTACCCCCACAGGATTTACAGGCTTTAACAATATCTCTTGCCACATGCCTTGACAAATTATATCTTTTCCTAAGGGTATTAGCAGGTACATGATACAATCTATGAAAGTCTTTTGCCAATTCTACAGGATCAGCAGCGACCAGAGCCACAGCCCGAGTTGCCTGGTCCACCAAATCATTACACCTTGCCATCGGGCCCGGCAACATAGAGTGGGCGCGAATATGTCCAATATAGAAAGAGTGTTTTCTGTTTAAGATAAGGGACTGAATCTGTAACAAAACATTAGAAACTGTACTGGCCTGCTTAACTGAAGCAGCAACTTCAAGAGAAGCAACGGCATTTACAACATATAATGAATCAGAAAATAAATTAAAAGGTTGATCAAATCTTTTAAAAACTTCAAGCACAATTAAACATTCAACAGCCTGTGGGGCATTCGGCCGAAAATTAAAGACTACCGGCTGTTTGTGTCCTTGAACGAAAAAGGCACCTTGTCCAGATTTTGATCCATCCTTAAAGATGGTCAGAGCATCAACCAAGGGCTCCTTTGAAGTGACAACAGAAAAATACACTAAATTTTTGTTAACTATGGCAAGCAGAGGATGCTTAGGATAATGGCTATCAATTACATTTGGAAATGAGCAAACAAGAATTGCCCACATATCCACTGTGGCTGCTAAAATTTAAACTTGCTCACGGGTGTATGGAATAATTAATTTATCTGGAATTTTTGCAAAGTGCATTAAACAATACTTTATACCCAAAATTGCCTTTTTTTTCATTTTTTTTCTCTTTTTCTTTTTCTCAGACCAAAATTGCCTGTTTAGCCACTAATTCAGGAAAATATTGAACAGTTTTTGCTCCCACAGAATCATAGCATTAATAGTTAGCCTTCGAAGCAAGGCAGTGGTATAATTGGCCGTCACCCCATAAGTCCGGACTGCCTCAACTAAATCCTTAAGCTGGGAGTAGGAAACCGACTCAAAATTTCTTTCATTAGTAATTGGATTTTCAAAAACTGGAAAGGCGGCCGCCAGCCGCGACCAGGTGTTCCCTTTTATAAAGTGACTCCGCCCCGCCTCCGGGCATGGGGGAGGGGCCGACGGGTGAGGGCCAGCTCCGTTTCCTCTTCCTGGCTGCTGCGGTACTCCCACCCCTAGGGGGCGCCACCCCACATATCTGTCTGCCTCATACTCCGTCGCAGCCTCTTCTAACTCTTCACTATCAGCTGTTCTCCCTCCTCCTCTAACATTTCTTCCTCTGAGTCACTCACAAGATCACTGCATTCTTGGTCCCGCCCTTCCACATGTAGGGCTGAGAACCGGTTTGCTTTTAAAGAAGGGCATGGGGGTCTCCTTGAGACCCCCTCCTTTTTTGAGGGCTGCAGTCCCTCCTGCTTTAATTCTTTAGGATCCTTTTGTCCTTTTTCCCTTTTTCTTTTAGGCCTATTTTCCTCCCCATTACTGGATGCTGACTCTGATAGACTATCCTGATGCTGCGTTAGTACTTTGCATCCTTCCTGGATTAAATCAAACCCTTCCTCCTCCAGGGAAGTGCGCACCATCAAAAAGACAAGCCACAAGGGAAGAAGCAATGCAAGCAACCAATAAATATCTAAATCTACAGTGAACAGCATACCGGGGGATACTTACCGACATCCCCTCTCCGTGTGTTGAGTTCGGCCTCTCGCGCGGGTCCCGGGTTTCGGCACCACTTTGCTGTGCGCACCTTCTCGACTAGCGAGGAAGAACGAACACCACACCAGGAGTCTTCTCAGATCACGCTTTATTGGAGAGCCTTTTAGTTGATGGGAGAGCTTGAGCGCGAGAGAGCGTGCACCCGAAACATGGCCACTTATATAGGGAATAGGAACACGGGTCTTTCTATCATTGGTCGTCTGCCTTTCACCGTCACCAGGTGCCACGGGATTGGCTGGGGACCCTACGTGGCTCGTGCATGCGCAAAGCCCAGGAGCCACTGTCCAGCCAAGCACCGCCTGAAAGGGAGTGGTTACCTCAAAGCTGCAAGGGAGTGGGCGCCATTTTGTAATGGCATCTACCCTGGCTCCCTACAGTTAGTTTTAGCGTGAGGGTTAGGAGTAGTGTGAGAGTTAGGGTTTTGGTTAGGGTTCTTGTGAGTTTAAGGGTTAGGGTGAGGTTTAGCGTGAGGGTGAGGGTTTGGGTTAGCATTAGGATTAGGGTGAGGTTTAGGATTATGCTTAGGTTAAGGGTGAGGGTTAGGGTTAGGGTTAGGATGAGGGTTAGGGTTAGGGCAAGGGTGAGGGTTAGGGTTAGGGTTAGGGTGAGGGTGAGGGTGAGGGTGAGGGTGTGTGTTAGGGGTATGGTTAGGGTTAGAATTAGTGTGAGGGTGAGTGTGAGTATTAGGGTTCAGGTTAGGGTTAGGCTGAGGGTGAGGTTGAGGTTGAGGTTTATGGTTAGTTTTAGGGTTAAAGGTCGGGTTAGGGTTAGGGTGAGGATGAGGGTGAGGGTGAGGTTTAGAGTTAGGTTTATTGTGAGGGTGAGGGTTAGGGTTAGGTTTACGCTGAGGATTAGGGTGCGGGGTAGGGTTAGATTTAGGGTTTGGATTAGGGATAGTGTGAGGTTTAGGGTTATGGTGAGGGTAAAGGTAAGATGAGGGTGAGGATGAGTATGAGGTTTAGGGTTAGGCTTAGGGTGAGGGTTATGTAGAGAGTGAGGGTGAGGGTGAGTTTTAGGGTGTGGGTTAGTGTTAGGGTTAGGGTTAGGGTGAGGGTTAGGGTTAGTGGGAGGGTAGGGGGAGGGGTAGGGTTAGGGTTAGTGTTAGGCTAGGGTTAGGGTAAGGGTTAGGGTGAGGTTTAGGTTTAGGTTTAGGGTGAAGGATAGGTTTAGTGTGAGGGAATGAGTTTGGGTTATGGTTACGTTTAGGGTGAGAGTAATGGTTAGCTTGAAGCTTAGGGTGAGAGTGAGGTTTATGGTTAGAGTGAGTGTTCGGGTGAGGGTTAGTGTGAGGGTTAGGTTTAGGGTTAGTGTGAAGATTAGAGTGAGGGTGACTATTAGGGTTAGGGTTAGTGTTAGGGTGAGGGTTAAGTTGAGGGTTAGGGTTAATGTTAGGGTTAGGGTTAGGGTGAGTGTTAAGGTTAGGTTTAGTTTTATGTTGAGGGTGAGGGTTATGGTGAGGATTAGAGTTAGGGTTCTGTTTAGGCTGAGAGTGAGACTGAGGGTTATGGTTAGAGTTAGAGTTAGGGTTAGGGTGAGGACTAGGGTGAGCGTGAAGCTTAGGGTGAGGGTGAGGGTTAGGGGGTGAGGGTTAGGGTAAGGGAAAGGGTTAGGGTTAGGTTTAGGGAGATGTTTAGGGTGGGGTTGAGTGTTAGGGTGAGGGTTAGGTTTAGGGTGAGGATTAAGTTTAGGATTAAAGTGAGGCTAATGGTTAGGATGATGTTTAGGGTGAGGGTGAGGTTTGGGTTGAGGGTGAATGTTAGGATGTGGGTGAGGGTTAAGGTTAGGGTGAGGGTTAAGCTGACAGTGAGGGTTAGGGTGTGGGTGAGGATTAAGGTTAGGGTTAGGGTCAGGGTTAGGGTTAGGGTTAGTGTTATTGTGAGGGTTAGCGTAAGGTCTAAGATTGGGGTTAGGGTGAGTGTTAGGATTAGTGTGAGTGTTGGGGTTAGGTTTAGTGTGAGGGTTGGGGTAAGCGTTAGCAATAGGGTGAGTGTTAGGGTTAAGGTTAGGTTTAAAGTTAGGGTGAGCCTGAGGGTGATGTTTAGGGTTAGGATTAGTGTTAGGGTTAGGTTTAGGCTGAGGGTGAGGGTGAAGGTGAGGGTTACTGTTAGGGTGAGGGTGACGGTTAGGGTGAGTGTTAGGATTAATGTTAGTTTTAGTGTGAGGGCTAGTATGAGGGTAAGAGTAAGGTTTAGGGTTAGGATAGGGTGAGGTTTAGGGTTAGAGTTAGGGTTAGCGTGAGGGTTAATCTGAGAGGTACTCTTAGGGTTAGCGTGAGGGTTAGGTTTAGTGTGAGGGTTAGGGTTAGGGTTAGGGTTAGGGTGAGGGTGAGGATTGAGGTGAGGGTTAGTGTTAGGGTTAGGTTTAGTGTGAGGGGTAGGGTTTGAGTTATAGTGAGTGTTAGGGTTAGTGGGAGGGTTAGGGTTACCGTGAGGTTAAGTGTAAGGGTGAGGGTTAGGATAAGGTTGAGTGTTAGGGTTAGGTTTAGGGTTAGGTGGAGGGGTAGGGTTAGGGTTATGGTTAGGGTAGGGACAGTGTTAGGGTGAACTTTAGTCTTAGTGTTAGGGTTAGGGTTAGGGTGAGTTTTAGGGTTAGTGTGAGGGTTAGGGTTAGTGTTAGGTTTACGGTTAGGGTGAGGGTAAGGGTCAGGGTGGCTTTTAGTGTTAGGATGAGGTTGAAAGTGAGGGTGAGTTTTAGGGTTAAGTTTAGTTTTAGTGTGAGTGTTAGTGTTAGGGTTAGAGTTAGGATGAGGGGTAGGGTAGGGTTATGTTGAGGGTGAGGGTGAGGCTGAGGTTTAGGTTTAGGTTTAGGGTGAGGGTTAGGGTTAGGGTTATGTTGAGGGTGAGGTTTAGGGTTAGGATTAGGATGAAGATTAGGGTGAGGGGTAGTGTTAGGGTTAGTGTGAGGGTTAGCGTTAGTGTGAGGATTAGTGTTAGTGTTAAGGTTAGGCTTATGGTGGGGGGAAGGTTAAGGGTGAGGGTTAGGATGAGGTTTAGGGTTAGGGTTAGGGTGAGTGTTAGGGTTAAGGTAAGTGTTAGGATGAGGGTGAGGTTTAGGTTGAGGGTGAGGGTGAGGGTTTCGCTTAGGTAAGAGTTAGGGTTATTGTTAGGGTGAGGATTAGGGTGAGTTTGAGGGTTAGAGGGAGGGTTAGGTTTAGGGTGAGGGTTAGGGTTAGGGTTAGGGTGAGGGTTAGGTTTAGGGTGATGTTTTGGGTGAGGGTGAGGGTTACCGTGAGGTGAGGGTTCTTGTGAGGTTTCGTGTTAGGGTGAAATTAAGGGTTAGCCTGAGGGTGAGGGTTAGGGTTAGGGTGAGTGTGACCGTGAGATTGAGGTTGAGGGTGAGGGTTAGGGTGAGGTTTCTGGTTACGGTTAGGTTTAGCCTTAGGGTAAAGCCTAGGGTGAGGGTGAGGGTTAGGATGAGGGTGAGCGTTAGGGTTAGGTTGAGGGTTAGAGTTAGGGTGAGGATAAGTTTTAGGGTGAGCGTTAGGGTTAGTGTTAGTGTAAGTTTTAGGGTGAGTTTGAGGGTGAGGAATAGCGTTAGGGTGAGTGTTAGGCTGAGCAGTAGGGCTAGGGTGAGGTTTATGGTGAGGATTAGAGTTAGGGTCAGGGTGAGGGTAAGGGTTAGGGTTAGGGTGAGGTTTAGGGTGATGTTAAGGTTAGGGTTAGGGTTCTGGTTATGGTGAGGGTGAGGATTAGGGTGAGGGTAAGGGTTAGGTTGAGGATGATGGTTAGGGTTAGGTTTAGGGTTAGGCATAGGGTGAGGCCTAAAGTGAGGGTTAGTGTTAGGGTGAGGGTTACCGTGAGGGTGAGGATTAGGGTGAGGATGAGTGTTATGGTTAGGGTTAGGGATAGGGTGAGTATTAGGTTAAGGTTAAGGTAAGGATGAGGGTTAGTGTGAGTGGTAGGGTTAGAGTTAGGGTGAGGTGGAGGGTTAGGGTTAGAGTTAGGGTGAGGTTGAGGGTGAGAGTTAGGGTGAGGATAAGTTTTAGGCTGAGAGTTAGGGTTAGGGTTAGTGTAAGTTTTAGGGTGAGTTTTAGGGTGAGGAATAGCGTTAGGGTCAGTGTTAGGCTGAGCAGTAGGGTTAGGGTGAGGTTTATGGTGAGGGGTAGTGTTAGGGTTAGGGTGAGGTTAAGGGTTAGGGTGAGGTTTAGGGTGAGTGATGTTTACGTTTAGGTTTAGGGTGAGGGTGAAGGGTTAGGATGAGGGTAAGGGTTAGGTTGAGGGTGAGTGTTAGGGTTCAGTTTAGGGATAGGCTTAGGGTGAGGTCTAAAGTGAGGGTTAGGGTTAGGGTGAGGGTTACCGTGAGGGTGAGGATTAGGGTGAGGGTGAGTGTGATGATTAGGTTTAGGGTTAGGGTGAGTATTAGGGTTAAGGTTAAGGTTAGGATGAGGGTTAGTGTGTGTGGTAGGGTTAGGGTTAGGGTGAGGTTGAGGGTTAGGGTTAGAGTTAGGGTTAGGTTGAGGGCTAGGTTGAGGTTTAGAGTTAGGGTGAGGGTGAAGTTAGGGTTAGGTTTAGGGTGAGGGTTACGGTTAGGGTTAGAATTAGAGTTAGGGTTAGGTTGAGGGTGAGGTTAAGGAATAGATTTAGGATTAGGGTTAAGGTAAGGATGAGGGTTAGAGTGATGTTAAGGGTTAGGGTTAGGGTTAGGGAGAGGGTGAGGGTTAGGATGAATTTTAGGGTTAGGGTTAGGTTTACGGTGAGGGGTAGGGTGAGGGTTAGGTTTAGGCTTAGAGTTAGGGTAAGGGTTAGGGTGAGGTTAAGGGTTAGGGTGAGGGTTAGGGTTAGGGTGAGGGTGAGGATGAGGGTCAGGTTGAAATTTAGGGTTAGGATTAGGTTTAGAATTAGGGATAGGCTGAGTGTGAGGGTGAGTGTGAGGGTGAGGGTTAGGCATAGGGATAGGCTGAAGTTGAGGGTGAGTGTGATTTTGAGGGTTAGGGTGAGAGTGAGGGTGAGGGTGAGGGTTTGGGTTAGGTAAGGGTTAGGGTTATGTTTAGGGTGAGGAATAGGCTGAGTTTGAAATTTAGGGGGAGGGTTAGGGTTAGGGTGAGGGTTAGGGTTAGGGTTAGTTTGATGGTTAGGATTTTGGTGAAATTTTCGGTGAAGTTGAGGGTTACATTTAGTTGATGGTTCGGGAGAGGGTGAGGGTTAGGGTGAAGATGAGGGTTAGGGTTAGGGTTAGTGTGAGGATTAGGTTGAGGTTAAGGGTTAGTGTAGGGTGAGGGTGAAAGTGAGGGTGAGCGTTAGGGATCGTGCTAGGGTTAAGGTGAGGGTTAGGCTGAGGGTTAGGGTTAGATTAGCGTTAGGGATTGGGTGACGGTGAGGTTTAGGTTTAGGGTTAGGGTGAGTGTTAGGGTTATGATAAGGGTTAGGATGAGGGTAAGGGTTAGGGTGAGGGTGAGGGTGAGGGTTTCGCTTAGGTAAGATTAGGGTTATGGTTAGGCTGAAGATTAGGGTGAGTTTGAGGGTTAGAGGGAGGGTTAGGTTTAGGGTTAGGGTGAGGGTGAAGGTTAGGTTTAGGGTGATGTTTTGGGTGATGTTGAGGGTTACCGTGAGGTGAGGGTTCATGTGAGGGTTCAGTTTAGGTTGAAAGTTAGAGGTAGGGTGAGTGTGAGGGTTAGGTTTATCGTGAGGGTTAGGGTGAGGGTAAGTGTTAGTGTGAGGGTGAGGGTTAGGGTTAGGGTGAGCGTGAGGGTAAGGGTGAGGGTTTCATTTAGGTAAGGGTTAGTGTTACGTTTATGGTGAGGGCTAGGTTGATGGTGAGGTTTAGGGTGAGGATGATGGTGATTTTGAGGGTTAGGGTGTGGGTGAGCGTTAGGGTTAGGGTGAGGGTTAGGTTTACCTTGAGTGTTAGGGTGAGGGTGAGGGTTACGGTTAGGGTTAGGGTGAGGTTTGGGTTAGTGTGAGGGTTAGGGTTAGAGTTAGGGTTAGGGTTAGGGTTAGGGTGAGGGTAAGGGTTAGGGTGAGTTTTAGGATGAGGATGAGGGTTAGGTTGAGGGTTATGGTTAGGCTGAAGGTTAGGGTTAGGGTGAGGTTTAGGGTGAGGGTAAGGCTTATGGTGAAGTTTAGGTTGAGGCTGAGGTTTAGGTAGTAGTTAGGGTTAAGGTGAGGGTTGGGGTTACGTTGAGGGTTAATGTAAGGGTGAGGCTGTGGTTGAAGGTGAGGGCGAGGTGTAGGTTTAGTTTGAGGGTTAGGGTGAGGGTAAGGGTTAGGGTGAGAGTGAGAGTGAGAGTTATGGTGAGATTTTGGGTTAGGGTGAGTGTTAGGGTTAGGGTTAGGCTGAGAGTTAGGGGTACGGTGATATTTAGGGTGAGGGTGAGGGTTAGGGTGAGGGTGCGAGTTCAGGTGAAGATGAGGGTTAGGGTGTGGGTGAAGGTTAGGGTTAGGGTGACAGTGAGGGTTAGCGTGAGGTTCAGGTTTAGGGTGAGGGTGAGTGTAATTGTTAGGCTGAGGATTAGGTTGAGGTTGAGGGTTTGGTTTAGGCTTAACGATAGGGTGAGTTGTAGGGTTAGGGATAGGGTTAGGGTTCATGTTAGGGTTAGGATGAGAGTTACGGTGAGCGTTAGGGTTAGGGTTTGTTTGAGGGTTAGGGTTAGGGTTAGATTTAGGGTTAGAGTGAGGTTGAATGTGAGGGATAGGGGAACGGTTAGGTTTAGGGTTAGGGTGAGGGTGAGGGTGAGTGTTAGGGTTAGGGTTAGGGTTAGGTTGAGGGTAAGGTTGAGGGTAAGGGTGAAGGTGAAGGTTACGGTTAGGGTTAGGGTTAGGGTTAGGGTTTGTGTGAGGTGCAGTGTGAGGTAGGTTTAGGGTTAGTGTGAGGGTAAGGATTTGGGTTAGGGTGAGGTTTAGGGTGATGTTTAAGTTTAGGGTTAGTGTTAGGGTTAGGGTGAGGGTTAGGGTGAGGGTAAGGGGTAGGTTGAGTGTGAGGGTTAGAGTTAGGTTTACATTTAGGCTTAGGGTGAGGCCTAAGGTGAGGGTTAGGGTTAGGGTGAGGGTTACCGTGAGTGTGAGGATTAGGGTGAGGGTGAGTGTTATGGTTAGGATTAGGATTAGGATTAGTATTAGGGTTAAGGTTAAGGTTAGGATGAGGGTTAGGGTGAGTGGTAGGGTTAGGGTTAGGGTGAGATTGAGGGATAGGGTAGAGTTAGGGTTAGGTTGAGGGATATGTTGTGCTTTAGATTTAGGGTGAGGGTGAAGGTTAGAGTTAGGTTTAGGGTGAGGGTTAGTGTTAGGGTGAGAGTTAGAGTTAAGTTTAGGGTGAGGATGAGGTTGAGGAATAGATTTATGATTAGGGTTATGGTTAGGGTGAGGGTTACAGTGATGTTTAGGGTTATGTTGAGGGTGAGGTTTAGGGTGTGTGTTAGGGTTAGGCTTAGGGTGAGGCCTAGGTTGAGGGTGAGGGTTAGGGTGAGGGTGAGGGTTAGGGTTAGGGTGAGGGTTAGAGTTAGGGTGAGGATAAGTTTTAGGGTGAGCGTTAGGGTTAGGGTTAGTGTAAGTTTTAGGGTGAGTTTGAGGGTGAGGAATAGGGTTAGGGTGAATGTTAAGCTGAGCAGTAGGGTTAGGGTGAGGGTTAGGGTGAGGTTTAGCGTTAGGGTTAGGGTGAGGGTAAGGGTTAGTTAGGGTTAGGGTGAAGGTTAGGGTGATATTTAAGGTTAGGGTTAGCATTAGGGTTCGGGTTAGGGTTCGGGTTAGGGTGAGGGTAAGTGTTAGGTTGAGGGTTAGGCTTAGAGTGAGGCCTAAGATGAGGGTTAGGGTTAGGGTTAGGGTTACTGTGAGGGTGAGGATTCGGGTGAGGATGAGTGTTATGGTTAGGGTTAGGGTTAGGGTGAGTATTAGGGTTAAGGTTAAAGTTAGGATGAGGGTTAGGGTGAGGGTTAGGTTTATGGTTAGGGTGAGGTTGAGGGTTAGGTTAGATTTTGGGTTAGGTTGAGGGATAGGTTGAGGTTTAGAGTTAGGTTAAGGGTGAATGTTAGTGTTAGGTTTAGGGTGAGGGTTAGGGTTAGGGTTAGATTTAGAGTTAGGATTATGTTCAGGGTGAGGGTAAAGAATAGGGTTAGGATTAGGGTTAAGGTTAGGGTGAGGGTTAGAGTGATGTTTAGGGTTAGGGTTAGTGTTAGAGTGTGGGTGAGGGTTATTTTGAGGGTAAGGGTGAGGGTGAATTTTAGGGTGATGGTTAGGGCTAGTGTTAGGGTTTGAATGAGCTGCAGGGTGAGGTTTAGGTTTAGGGGTGGTGTGAGAGTTGGGGTTAGCGTGAGGATACGTTTTAGGGTGAGGGTTATTGTAAGATTTAGGGTTAGGATTAGGATGAGGGTGAGAGTTAGGGTTAGGGTTAGGGTTAGGGTGAGGATGAGGGTGAGGGTTAGGATGAGGGTCAGAGTGGGGTTAATTTTAGGGTGATTGTGAGGGTGAGGGTTAGGGTTAGGGTAAGGTTTAGTGTAAGGGTGAGTGTGAGGGTGAGAGTTAGGTTCAGGGTTAGTGTGAGGGTTAGGGTGAGGGTAAGTTACAGGGTGAGGGTTAGGGTGTATGTTACGGGAAGAATGAGGGTTAGTGTGAGGTTTTGCGTTAGAATGAGTGTTAGGGTTCTGGTTAGGCTGAGAGTCAGGGTTAGGGTGATATTTAGGGTGAGGGTGAGCATTAGGGTGAGAGCGAGAGTTCGGGTGAAGATGAGGGTTAGGGTGTGGGTGAGGGATAGGGTTAGGGTGAGTGTTAGGTTGAGAATGAGGGTTAGTATGAGGGTGAGGGTTAGGGTGAGGTTTAGCATTAGGGTTAGGGTTAGTGTGAGGGGTAGGGTTAGGGTTTTGGTGAGGGTTATGTTTAGGGTGAGGGTTGGTGTTAGTGTGAGGTTTAGGGTTAGGGTTAGGGTAAGGGTTAGGATGAGGGTGAGTGTGAAGGTTAGGGTAAATTTAGGGTTAGGGTTAGGTTGAGGGTGAGGGTGAGGTTGAGGTTGATGGTTAGGGTTAGGTTTAGGATTATGTTGAGGGTGAGGGTTAAGGTTCGAGTTAGGGTTAGGCTAAGGGTTAGGGTTAGGGTTAGGTTTAGTGTTAGAGTTAGGGTCAGGGTGCGGGTGAGTGTGAGGGATAGGGTTAGGGTGAGGGTGAGGGATAGGTTGAGGGTTAGGGTTAGGGTTAGGGTGAGGTTGAGGGTGAGCGTTAGGGTTAGCATTAGGGTTAAGGTTCGGATGAGGGTGAGAGTGAGAGTTACGTTTAGGGTTAGTTTTAGGATTAGGTTTAGGCTTAAGGTGAGGGTGAGTTTGAGGCTTAGGATAAGGGTGAGGGTTAGAGTTAGGGTTAGGGTGAGGTTTAGACATAGGATGATGTTTAGGGTGAGTGTGGGGGTTAAATTGACGGTGAGTGTTCAGGAAATGGTATGGGATAGGGTGTGGGTGAGGGATAGCGTTAGGGTTAGGGTTAGGGTATGGGTTAGGGTTAGGGTGAGAGTGAGGGTGAGGGTTTGGGTTAGGGTTAGTGTTAAGCTGAGGGTGAGGGTGAGGGAGAGGGATAGGGTTAGGTTTAGGCTTAGGGTGAGGGTTAGGGTTAGGGTTAGGGTGAGGGTGAGGGTGAGGGATAGGGTTAGGGTGAGGGAGAGGATTAGGGTGAGGCTTAGTGTGGGGTTAGTTTTAGAGTGATTGTGAGGGTGAGGGTGAGGGTTAGGGTAAGGGGTAGTGTAAGGGTAAGGGTGAGGGTGAGAGTTAGGTTTAGGGTTAGTGTGAGGGTTAGGGTGAGGGTAAGTGTTAGAGTTTGGGTTAGGGTGTGGGTTAGCGTGAGAATGAGGGTTAGGGTGAGATTTTGGGTTAGAGTGAGTGTTAGCGTTTGGGTTAGGCTGAGAGTTAGGGTTTGGGTGATGTTTAGGGTGAGGGTGAGCGTTAGCATGAGAGTGAGAGTTCGGGTGAAGATGAGGGTTAGAGTGTGTGTGAGGATTAGGGTTAGGGTGAGGGTTAGGTTGAGAATGAGGGTTAGTGTGAGGTTGAGGGTTAGGGTGAGGGTTAGCGTTAGGGTTAGGGTTAGGGTTAGGGTTACGGTGAGGGGTAGGGTTAGGGTTATGGTGAGGGTTAGGTTTATGATGAGGGTTAGGGTTATTGTGAGGGTTAATGTTAGGGTGAGGGTGAGGGTAATTATTAGGCTGAGGGTTAGGTTGAGGGGGAGGGTTAGGATTAGGGTTAATGTTAGGGTGAGGTCTAGGTTGAGTGTTAGGCTTAGGATGAGTTTTAGGGTGAGGGTTAGGGTTCGGGTTATTTTGAGGGTTAGGGTTAGGGTTAGGGTAAGGGTTAGGGTGAGGGTGAAGGTGAGGGTTAGGGTAACAGTTAGGGTTAGGGTTAGGGTTAATGTGAGGGTGAGGGTTAGGGTTAGGGTTAGGTTTAGGCTTAGGTGAGTGTGAGGATGAGAGTTAGGATTAGGGTTATTGTTAGGGTGAGGATTAGGGTGAGGGTGAAATTTAGGTGAGGGTTAGGGTTAGTGTAAGGTTTAGGTTTAGGATTAGGGTGAGGGTTAGTGTTAGGGTGATGTGTAGGGTGAGGGTAAGTGTTAGGGTTAGGGTGAGGGTTAGGGTTAGGGTGAGGGTGAGCATGAGGATTTCGGTTAGGGAAGGGATAGGTTTAGGGTTAGGGTTAGGGTTAGGGACAGGTTGAGTGTTAGCGTGAGGGGAAGGGTTATTGTTAGGGTGAGGTTTAGGGTTAGTGTGAGGGTTAGATTTAGGAATAGGTTTAGGATTAGGGTGAGGGTAAGCGTTAGGGTCAGTGTTAGGATGAGGGTGAGGTTTAGGTTAGCGTTAGGGTTAGGGGGAAGGTTAGGGTGAGGATTAGTTTTAGGTTTACGGTGAGTGTTAGCGTTAGGGTTAGGGTTAGGGTTAAGGTGAGTGTTAGGTTTAGGGTTAGGGTTTGGGTGAGTGTGAGGGTGAGGTTTAGGGTTAGGTTTAGAGTGAGGGTGAGCGTGAGGGCTAGGCTTAGGATTAGTTTTTGGGTTAGTGTTAGGCTTAGGCTTAGGGTAAGTGTGAGGGTTAGTGTTAGGGTGAAGTTTAGGGTTAGGGTTAGGGTGAGGGTGAGGGTTAGGTTTAGGGTAGGGTTAAGGTTAGGTTTAGAGTTAGGTTGAGGTCTAGGGTAAGGGTGATGGTGAGATTTTGGGTGAGGGTTAGGTTTTGGGTGAGTCTTAGGGTTAGGGTGAGCTTTAGGTTGTGGGTGAGTCTTAGGGTTAGGGTGAGGGTTAGAGTGGCGGTGAGGGTTAGGGCGAGGGTTTGGATTAGAGTTTGTGTTAGTGTGAGGGTTAGGGTGAGGGGTATTGTTAGGGTTATTGATAGGGTGAAGGCGGGTTTTAGGGTGACTGTGAGGGTGAGGGTTTAGTTTAGGAAAATTTTATGGTTAGGTTTAGGATGAGGGATAGGTTGACGGTGAGGGTTAGGGTGAGGGTTTGGTTCAGGGTGAGGGTTAGGGTTAGGGTAAAGGTTAGGGTGAGCATTAGGGTGAGTGTAAAGGTTAGGATGAGGTTTAGGTTTAGAGTGAGGGTTAAGTTTTGGGTGAGTGTTAGGATTAGGGTTAGGGTTATGTTTAGTGGTAGGGTGAAGGTTAGTGTGAGGGTTAGTTTTAGTGTGAAGGTTAGGTTTTGGGTGAGTGTTAGGGATAGGTGTATGAGTTAGGGTTAGGGGTAGGGTTAGGTTAGGGTGAATGTAAGTTTTATTGTGGGGGTAAGGGTTAGGTTGAGGGTGAGGTTGAGGGTGAGTGTTAGGGTTTGGTTTAGGGTTAGGGTGAGTGTCAGTGTTAGGGTTAGGGTTAGGATGAGGGTTAGGGTGAGGGTTAGGGTTAGGGTCAGTGTTAGGGTGAGGGCTAGGGTGAGGGTGAGTGTGAGGGTTAGTGTTAGTTATAGTGTGAGCTTTAAGGTTACGGTTTGGGTTAGGGTGAGGCTTAGGTTGAGGGGTAGGATTAGGGTTATTGTGAGGGTTACATTTAGTGTGAGGGTTAGTGTTAGGTTTAGGGTTAGGGTGAGGGTTAGGTTTAGTGTAAGGGTTTCGGTTAGGGATAGGGTTAGGGTTAGGTTTAGGCTGACGTTTAAGGTGAGCGTTAGGGTGAGGGTTAGTGTTAGGGTTAGGTTAAGGGTGAGGGTTAAGGTGAGTGTTAAGGTTAGGTCAGGGTGAAGGTTAATGTGAGGGTAAGTGTTACGGTGAGGGTTTGGGTTAGGGTGAGGGTTAGGGTTAGGGTGAAAGTTAGGGTTAGGCTTAGGCTTAGGCTTAGGCTTAGAGGGAGGGTGATGGTGAGGGTTAGGGTTAGGGTTAGGTTGAGGTTTAGGGTTAGTTAGAGGGTAAGTGTGAGGTTGAGTGTATGGTTTAGGGTGAAGATTAGGGTGAGGGTGAGGGTTAGGGTTAGGGTTAAGGTGAGCGTTAGGGTAAGGGTGAGGGTTAGGTTTAGTGTGAGGTTTAGGGTTAGGGTTAGGGTTAGGGTTAGATTTAGGTTGAGGGTGCGGATTAGAATTAGGGTTAGTGTTGGGGTTAGTTTGAGGGTTAGGGTCAGGTTTAGGGTTAGCGTTAGATTTTGGGTTAATATTAGGGATATGGTTATTGTTAGTTTTAGAGTTAAGATGAGGGTTAGGGTTAGGGTTAGGGTTAGGGTGAGCCAGAGGTTGAGGGCTAGGGTTAGGATTAGTGTTAGGGTTAGGATTAGGGTGAAGGTAAGTTTGAGTGTGGGGATGAGGGTTACTGATAGGGTTAGTGTTAGGGATAGGTTTAGGGTGAGGGTGAGGGTTAATGTTAAGTTTAGGGTGAGGGTTAGGGTGAGGGTGAGGGTTAGGATTAGGGTTAGTGTTAGGATGATGGTGAGAGTGAGTTTGAGGGTTAGGGTGAGGTTGAGGGTTAAAGTTAGGGTTAAGATTAGGGTCAGTGTTAGGGTTAGGCTGAGGGTGAGGTTGATGGTGAGGTTTAGGTTACGGGATAGGTTGAGAGTTGGGCTTATTGTGAGTGTAAGTGTGAGGGTGAGGGTGAAGATTAGTGTTAGGGTTAGGGTGAGGGTGAGGGTTAGGGTAAATGTGAGGGATAGATTTAGTGTGACGGTTAGGGTTAGGGTAAGAGTTAGGGTGAGGGTGAGGATTAGGGTTAGGGTGAGGGTGAGGGTTATGTTTAGGTTTACGGTTAGGGTCAGGTTTAGGTTTAGGGTTAAGGTGAGGGTTAGGATGTGGGCGAAGGTTAGGGTTAGGGTGAGGTTTAGGGTGACTGTGAGGGTTAGGGTGAGTGGTTGGTTTACGGTTATGTTTAGGGTGAGGGTTAGGGTTAATGTTCGTGTTAGGGTGAGGGTTAGGGTGAGGGATATGGTTAGGGTTAGGGTAAGGGTTAGGATTAGTGTGAGGGTTAGGGTTAGTGTTATGGTGAGAGTAAAGTTTAGAGTGAGGTTTAGGGTGAGTGTGAGGTTTTGGGTTAGCGTTAGTGTTAGGTTGAGGTTTTGGATGAGGGTTAGGGTTAGGGGTATGGTTAGTGTGAGGGAGAGCGTTAGGGTTTTGTTTAGGTTTAGGGTGAGGGTTAGGGTGAAGGTGATGTTTAGGGCGAGGGTAACGGTTAGGATGAGTTTTAGCATGAGGGTGAGATTTAGGTTTAGGGTTAGGTTTAGGGTGAGGGGTAGGGCAATGGTTATAGCTAGAGTTAAGGTTAGTTTTAGGGTGAGGGTTAGGGTTAGTGTTAGGTTTACAGTTAGGGTGAGTATTAGGGTTAAGGTGAGGGTTAGGTTTAGGGTTAGGGTTAGAGTAGGGTGAAGGTTAGGATGAGGGTTAGGGTTATGGTTAGGGTGTGGGTGAGGGTGAGGTTTTCGGTTATCTTTAGGGTTAGCTTGAGGGTTAGGATGAATGTTAGGGTTAGGTTATAGTTAGGGTGAGGGTGAGATTTAGGGTTTGGGTTAGGTTTATGGTGAGGGTTAGGGTGCGGGTGATCGTTAGGGCGAGGATAACGGTTAGGGTGAGTGTTAGGGTGAGGGTGAGATTTAGGGTTAGGGTTAGGGTTAGGGTGAGGGGTAGGTTGATGATTACAGTTAGGGTTAGGATTAGTTTTAGGGTGAGGGTTAGGGTTAGTGTTAGATTTACAGTTAAGGTGAGTGTTAGGGTTATAGTGAGGGTTAGGGTTACGTTTTGGGTAGGGTAGGGTGAGGGTATGGGGTAGGGTAAGGATTAGGTTTAGGCTGAGCGTGAGGTTGAGGATTAGGGTTAGTGTTAGGTTTACGATGAGTGTTAGGGTTAGGGTTAGGGTTAGGATGAGGGTTAGGGTGAGGGGTAGGGTTAGGGTTAGGTTGAGGTTGAGGGTGAGGGTGAGGGTTAGGGTTAGGGTTAGGGTTAGGGAGAGGGTTAGGGTGAGGGTGAGGTTTAGGAGTAGGTTTAGGGTGAGGGTTAGGTTTAGGGTTAGGGTTAGGAAGAGGGTGAGGGTTAGGGTGAGGGTAAGTGTTAGGGTTTATATTAGGGTGAGGGTGTGATTTAGGGTTAGGATTAGGGTTAGGGTGAGGGGTAGGGTGAGGTTTAGGTTTAGGGTTAGGTTTAGGGTGAGGTTTAGGTTGAGGGTTAGGGTTAGTGTTAGGGTTATGTTTTGGGTGAGTGTTAGGGTTAGGGTGAGGGTTCGGGTTAGTGTTAGGGTTAGGGTAGGATGATTGTAAGATTAAGGGTGAGGGTTAGGGTGATGATATGGTTTAGGGTGAGGGTTAGCGTGAGGGTGAGGGTTAGGGTTAGTGTTAAGGTGAGGGTTAGGGTGAGAGTTATGGTTAATATTAGGGTTAGGGTTAGGGTGAGGGTTATGTTTAGTGTGAGGTTAGGGTTAGGTTTACGGTCAGTGTTATTGTGAGGGCTAGGGTGAGGGTGAGGTTTACAGTTAGGGTTAGTGATAGAGTTAGGCTTAAGGTTATGGTTAGTGTTCGGGTTAGGGGTAGGCTGAGCGGTAGGATTAGGGTTATTGTGAGGGTTACATTTAGTATGAGGGTTAGGGTTTGGTTTAGGGTAGGGGTGAGGGTTAGGTTTAGTTTGAGGTTTTCAGTTAGTGTTAGGGTTAGGGTTAGGTTTAGGCTGACGTTTAAAGTGGGCGTGAGGGTGAGTGTTAGGTTTAGGGTTAGGTTAAGGATGAGGGTTAAGGTGAGAGTTAAGGTTAGGGTTAGGGTGAGGGTTAGGTTGAGTGTTAGGGTTAGGGTGAGGGTTAGGGTTAGGGTGAGTGTTAAGGTTAGGCTTAGGGTTAGGAAGAGGCTTAGGGTGAGGGTGAGGGTGAGGGTTAGGGTTAGGGTTAGGTTGAGGTTTAGGGTTAGGGTGAGTGTTAGGCTGAGGAGTAGGGTTAGGGTGAGCCTGAGGGTAATGTTTAGTGTGAAGGTTAGGGTTAGGTTGAGGGTTAGGTTTATTGTGAGGGTTAGGTTAGGGTTAGATTCATGTTGAGGGTGAGGATTAGGGTTAGGGTTAGCGTGAGGGTTAGGGTTAGCATTGGGGTTAGGGTGAGTGTAATGTTTAGGGCGAGGTTTAGGGTGAGGGTGAGGTTTGGGGATAGCGTTAGGGTTAGGTTGAGGGTTAGGATGAGGGTTAGGGTTAGGGTTATGCTTAGGGTGAGTGTGAGAGTTAGTGTTTGGGTTAGGATTAGGGTGAGGGTTAGGGTGTGGGTTATGGATAGGGCGAGTGTAAGGTTTAGGGTGAGTGTTAGGTTGAGGGTGAGATTTAGGGTTAGGGTTGGGTTTAGTGTCTAGTGTAGGGTGATGGTTACAGTTAGGGTTAGGGTTAGTTTAACGGTGAGGGTTAGGGTTAGTGTTAGGTTTAGAGTTAGGGTTAGGTCGAGGGTTAAGGTTAAGGTTAGGGTTATGGTAGGGTGAGGGTAAGGGGTAGGGTGAGGATTAGGTTTAGGCTGAGTTTGAGGGTGAGGGTGAGGATTAGGGTTAGGCTTAGTGTTACAATGAGTGTTAGGGTTAGGGTTAGGGTTAGATGAGTGTTATGGTGAGGGTTAGGGTTAGGGTTAAGGTGAGGTAAATTTTAGGGTTAGGGTGAGGGTGAGGGTTAGGGTAGGTTTAGGGTTAGGGAAAGGGTTCGGGTGAGGGTTAGGGTGATGGTAAGTGTTAGAGTGAGTGTTAGGGTGAGGGTGAGGGTTACGGATAGTATTAGGGTTAGGGTGAGGTTTAGGTTGAGGGTTAGGGTTAGTGTTGGCTTAGGGTTTGGGTGAATATTAGGTTTAGGGTGAGGGTTTGCATTAGTGTTATTGTTAGGGTAGGGTGAGGGTAAGGTTTAAAGTGAGGGTTAGGTTGCTGGTGAGGGTTAGGGTGAGGTTGAGGGTGAGCGTGATGGTTAGGGTTAGGATGAGGGTTAGGATTAGGGTTCGGTTTATGTTGAGGGTTAGGGTCAGTGGTAGGGTAAGGGGTAGTGTGAGGTTTAGGGTTAGTGTGAGGGTTAGGGTTAGTGTTAGGGTTAGTGAGAGGGTGAGTGTTAGGGTGAGGATGAGGGTTAGGTTTAGAGTTAGGGTGAGGTTTAGGGTTAGGTTTCCGGTTATAGTGAGGGTGAGTGTTAGGGTTAGGCTGAGGGTTAGGGTTAGGGTTAGGGTTAGGGTGAGGGATAGGGTGTCCTTTAGGATTAGGTTTAGGGTTAGGGTGAGTGATAGGGTTAGCCTGAGGGTTAGCATTTGGGTTAGGTTTAGGGTTACTGTGAGGGTAAGGTTTATTGTGAGTGTTAGGGTGAAGGTGAGGGTTAGGGTTAGGGTTAGGTTGAAGGTGTGGGTGAGGGTGAGGGTTTCGGTAATGTAAGGTTTAGGTTTAGGGTTAGCGAGAGGATTAGTGTTTGGGTGAGGGTTAGGGTGAAGGTAAGTGTTAGGGTTAGGGTGAGCTTTAGGGTTAGGGTGAGGGTGAGCATGAGGGTTTCGGTTAGGTAAGGGATAGGGTTAGGGTTGGGTTAGGGTTAGGGATAGGTTGAAGGTTAGTGTGAGGCGTAGGGTTTTGGTTAAAGTGAGGGTTAGGGTTAGTTTGAGGGTTAGGTTTCGGGATAGGATTAGGATTAGTGTGAGGGTAAGGGTTAGGGTTAGGGTTAGGATTAGGGTGAGGTTTATGGTTAGCGTTAGGATTAGGGTGAGTGTTAGGGTGAGTATTAGGGTTAGGCTTAGGGTTAGGGTGAGGGCTAGGGTTATTGTTAGAGTGAAGGTTAGGGTTAGGGTTAGGGTTAGGGTGAGGGTTAGGGATAGGGTGAGGTTGAGAGTTAGGCTGAGTGTGAGGTTTAGGCTGAGGCTGAAGGTTCTGGTGAGGTTTAAGGTATGGGTGAGGGTTAAGGTTAGGGTGAGTGTTAGTGTGACGGTGAGGGTGAGGATTAGTGTTAGGTTAAGGCTTAGGGTGAGTGTTAAGGTGAGGGTTAGGGTTAGGGTTAGGGTGAGGGTGAGGTTGATGGTGAAGTTGAGGGTTAGGATTAGGTTTAGGGTTAGTGGTAGGCTGAGGGTGAGGGTGAGTATATGGATAGGGATGGGGTTAGGGTTAGGGTTAGGGTGAGTGCTATGTTGAGGGTTTGGTTTAGGGTGAGGGTGAGGGTTTGGGTTAGGTAAGGGTTAGGGTTATGGTTAGGGTGAGGATTAGGTTGAGTTTGAGTGTTAGAGGGAGGGTTAGGTTTAGGGTGAGGGTTAGTTATAGGGTTAGGGTGAGGGTTAGGCTTAGGGTGATGTTTTGGGTGAGGGTGAGTGTTAGCGTGAGTGTGAGGGTTTGGGTGATGTAAGGGTTAGGGTGAGGATGAGGGTTAGGGTGAGGCTAACCCTAAGCGTTAGGGTTTGGGTGAGGGGGAGAGATAGGGGGAGGGGTAGTGTTAGGTTAATGGTTAGGGTTAGTGTGAGGGTTAGGGTGAGGTTAAGGGTTAGGGTGAGGGTTAGGGAGAGGGTGAGGTTTAGGGATAGTGTTAGGGTTAGGGTGAGGGTTAGGGTGAGGGTTAGGTTTAATGTGACGGTAAGGGTTAGTGTGAGGGCTAGGGTTTGGGAGAGGATTAGATTTTGGGTGAGGTTAGGTTGTGGGTGAGTCTTAGTGCTAGGGTGAGTGTTAGGGTGACAGTGAGGGTTAGGGTGAAGGTGTGGGTTAGGGTTCGTGTTAGGGTTCGTGTTAGGTTGAGGGGTATGGTTAGGGTTATGTATAGGGTTAGGGTGGGTTTTAGGGTGACGGTCAGGGTGAGAGTTTGGGTTAGGTAAATGTTATGATTATGTTTAGGGTGAGGATTAGGTGAGTGTTAGGGTGAGGCTTAAGGTCAGGGTGAGGGTTAGGGTGAGAGTGAGGGATAGGGTGTGGGTGAAGTTTTGGGTGTGGGTTAGGGTGTGGGTGATGGTTAGGATTAGGGTGTGGGTGATGTTTAGGGTTAGGGTGAGGGTTAGGGTGACGGTGAGGGTTAGGGTTACGTTTAGGGTGAGGGTTAGGATTAGTGGGAGGGTTAGGGTTAGCTTTAGGGTTAGGGTGAGGGTAAGGTTTAGGGTGAGGTTTAAGGTAAAGGCGAGGGTTTGGGTTAGCGTTAGGGTTAGGTTGAGGGTTAGGGTGAAGTTTAGGGTTAGGATTATGGTTAGGGTGAGGGTAAGGGTTAGGGTGAGGGTTAGGGTGAGAGTCAGGTTTAGGGTGAGGATTAGGTTTATTTTAAGGGTTAAGTTTAGGGATAGGGTTAGGGTGAGGGCTAGGGTGAGGGTGAAGTTTAGGGTGAGGGTGAGGGTTTGGGTTAGGTAGAGTTAGGGTGAGGATTAAGGTGACGGTGAGGGTTAGGGTGAGGTTTTGGGTCAGGGTGAGGGTTAGGGTTAGGGTTAGGCTGAGGGTTAGGGTTACGGTGAGCTTTAGGGTGAAGGTGAGTGTTAGGGTGAGGCTGAGAGTTCGGGTTAAGGTGAGGGTTAGTCTATTTGTGAGGCTGAGGTTTAGAGTTAGGGTTAGGATGAGGCCTAGGGTTTGGGTTAGTGTTAGGGTTAGGGATAGGGTTAGGGTGAGGGTTACGTTGAGAGTTAGGGTGAGAGTTGGGGTGAGAGTTAGATTTAGGGTTAGGGTGAGGTTTAGGGTTAGGTTCAGAATGAGGGTTAGGGTTAGGGTGAGGGTTAGGGTTAGGGTGAGTGTTAGGGTTAGTGTGAGGGTTAGGGTTAGGTTTAGGGTGAGGGTATGTGAGGGTAAGTATTAGCGTTAGGGTGAGGATTAGGGTGAGGGTTAGGGTTAGGGTGAGGTTTAGCGTTAGTTTGAGGGTAAGGGCGAGGGTGAGGTTAAGGTTTAGTATTAGGATTAGGGTGAGGGTGAGGATTAGAGTTAGGGTTACGGTGAGGGTTAGGGTAAGAGTGAGGGATTGGTTTAGTGTGAGAGTTAGGGTTAGGGTTAGGTTTATGGTGAGGGTGAGGATTAGGGTTATGGTAAGTGTGAGGGTTAGGGTTAGGGCTGGGGTTAGGGTGAGGTTTAGGGTTAGAATTAGGGATAAGGTGAGGTTTAGGGTTAGGATTAGGGATAGGGTTAGTTACCTTTAGAGTTAGGCTGAAGGTTAGGGTTAGTGTTAGGTTTAGGATGAGCCTGAGCGTGAGGGTTAGGTTTAGGGTGAGTGTTAGGGTTAGGGTTAGAGTTAGGGTTAGGCTGAAGGTAAAGGTTAGGGTGAGGGTTAGCATGAGGGTGAGGGTGAGGTTTAGGGTTAGGGTGTGGGTTAGGGTTAGTGTGAGGGTTAGCGTAAGGGTTAGTATTAGGGATAGGGTGAGGATAAGGATTAAGTTTAAGGATAGTGTAAAGTTTAGGGTTAGGTTTAGGGTGAGAGTGAGGGTGACTGTGAGGGTGAGGGTAAGGTTATTGTTAGGGTTAGGGGGACGGGGAGGGGGAGGGTTATGTTTAGGGTTAGTGTTAGGCTGAGGGTGAGGTTGAGAGTGAGGTTTAGGGTTAGGATTATGGTGATGGTGAGGGTTAGAGTTAGGGTTAGGTTTAATCTTAGTGTGAGGGTTAGGGTTAGGGTAAGGGTTAGGGTTAGGATGAGGGTTAGGGATAGGGTAAGGGTAAGGGTGAGGATTAAGGTGAAAATTAGTTTTAGGTTAGGGTGAGGATTAGTGTGAGGGTAAGGTTTAGCGTGAGGGTTAGGGTGAGGGTGATGCTTATGCTTAGAGATATTGTTATGGTGAGGCATAGGTTTAGGGTGAGAGTTAGGGTTTTGGTTAGAGTGAGGGTTAGTGTGAGGGTGGGTTTTACAGTTAAGGTTAGCCTGAGAGTTAGGTTCAGGGTGAAGGTTAGGGTTAGGTTGAGTGTTAGGGTGAGGGTGAGGGTGAGGGTGAGGGTTAGGATTAGGGTTAGTGTTAGCTGAGGGCTAGGGTGAGTTTGAGGGTTAGGGTTAGGGTTAGGGATAGGGTGAGGTATAGCATTAGTGTTAGGGTTAGTTTGAGGGTTAGGCTCAGAGGTAGGGTCAGGGTTAGCATGAGGGTTAGGATTAGTGTGAGGGTTAGGGTTAGGGTGAGGGTAAGGGTTCAGATGAGTTTTATGGTGAGGGTGAATTATAGGGTTAGGTTTAGGTTTAGGGTGAGGGTGAGGGTGAGGATTAGGGTTAAGTTTAGGGTGAGCTTTAGGGTTAGCGTGAGTTTCAGGGTTAGGGGTAGTGTTAGGGTGAGGGTGAGGGTGAGGTTGAGAGTTGGGGTGAGGATGAGAGTGAGGGTTAGGGTTAGGATGAGGGTGAGGCTGAGGGTTAGGCTGAGGGTACGGGTGATGGTGAGGGTTTGGTTTAGTGTTAGGTTGAGGGTTAGGCTTAGTGTGATGGAAAGGGTGAGGGTGAGGGTAAGGTCTAGGGTGAGGGTGAGGGTTAGTGTTAGGGTTAGAGTTAGGGTGAGGGTTAGGGTAAGGGTGAGGGATAGGGTGAGGTTTAGGGTTAGGGTTAGTTAGGTTTAGGGTTAGGGTTAGGGTTATTTTTAGCTTTAGAGTTATGTGAGGGTTAGGGTTAGGGTTAGGATTAGGGTGAGGGTTAGGGATAGGTTGAGTGTTAGGGGTAAGGTTAGGGTGAGGATTAGGGTTAGGGTTAGCGTTAATCTTAGGGGCAGGGTGAGGGTGAGAGTGAGGGTTAGGTTTAGGGTGAGGGTTAGGGTTAGAGTTAGGGTGAGGGTTCGGTTTGGGGTGATGTTTATGATTAGGGTGAGGGGGAGGGTTCTGGTGAGGGTGAGGATTAGGGTCTGGTTTAGTGTTAGGGTTATGGTGAGGGTTAGGGTGACGGTGAAGGTGATGGTTAGGGTGAGGGTTAGTGTTAGCTGAGGGCTATGGTGAAGTTGTTGTTTAGGGTTAGGGTTACGGACAGGGTAAGGTGTAGGATTTGAGTTAGGGTTAGTGTGAGTGTTAGGCTCAGCGGTAGGGTTAGGGTTACCATGATGGTTAGGTTTATTGTGAGGGTTAGGGTTATGGTTAGGGTTTGTGTCAGGGTGAAAGTTAGGTTTAGTGTGAGGGTTAGGTTTAGGGTTAGGGTTAGGGTGAGGCTAAGGTTTCGGGGGAGGTTGAGGGTGATGGTGAGTGTTAGCATTAGTATTACAGTTACGGAGAGGGTTAGGGTGAAGGTGAGGGTTAGGGTTTTATGGTGAGCGTTAGGTTTAGGGTGAGGGTTAGGGTTAGAGTTAGTGTTAGGGTGAGGGTGAGAGTGAGGTTGAGTTTTAGCGTGAAGGTGAGGGTGATGGTTACGATTAGGTTTAGAGTGAGGGTTAGTGTTAGGCTGAGGGTGAGGTTGATGGTGAGGGTTAGGTTTAGGGTTAGGTTGAGGGTTAGGGTTAGTGTGAGGGTAAGGGTGAGGGTGAGGGTAAGATTTAGGGTGAGGATTAGGGTGAGGGTGAGGGATAGGTTTAGTGTGAGGATTAGGGTTAGGGTTAGGGTTAGGGTGAGGGTGAGGATCAGGGTTAGGGTTAGGGAGAGGTTTAGGGTTAGGGTTAAGTTTAGGGTGAGGCTTAGGGTTAGGTTTTGGTTTAGGGTGTGGTTTAGCATTAGGGTTAGGGTTAGGTTTATAGTTAGCTTTAGAGTTATGTGAGGGTTAGTGTTAGGGTTAGGTTTAGTGTGATCATGAGGGTGAGGGTTAGTGTGAGGGTAAGGGTGAGCGTGAGGGTA
Organism: Dipodomys merriami; assembly: GCF_024711535.1. Classification (NCBI taxonomy): domain Eukaryota; kingdom Metazoa; phylum Chordata; class Mammalia; order Rodentia; family Heteromyidae; genus Dipodomys; species Dipodomys merriami. Next base: position 1,925,025 of record NW_027203438.1, on the reverse strand, counting down.
AGAGTTAGGGTGAGGATTAGGTTGAGGGTGAGGGATAGGTTTAGTGTGAGGGTTAGGGTTAGGGTTAGGGTTAGGGTTAGGGTGAGGGTGAGGATTAGGGTTAGGGTTAGAGAGAGGTTTAGGGTTAGAGTTAAGTTTAGGGTGAGGCTTAGGGTTAGATTTAGGTTTAGGGTGTGGTTTAGCATTAGGGTTAGGGTTAGGGTTATTGTTAGCTTTAGAGTTATGTGAGGGTTAGGGTTAGGGTTAGGTTTTGGGTGAGCATGAGGGTGAGGGTTAGGGTTAGGATTAGGTTTAAGGTTAGGGTTAGGCTAAGGGTAAGGTTGAGGTTGGGGGTGAGGGTTAAGTTTAGGCTTACGGTTAGGGTTAGGGTGACGGTTAGGTTTAGTGTGAGGTTTAGGGTTAGGGTTAGAGTTTTGTTTAGGGTGTGGGTAAGAGTTAGGGTGAAGGTTAAGGTGAGGGTTAGGGTTAGGTTTAGGGTTAGGTTTAGTGTGAGGGTTAGGGATAGGGTTAGATTTATGGTTAGGCTGAGGATTAGGATTAGGGTTAGGGATGATGTGAGGTTTATGGTTAGGTGTAGGGTGAGGTGAGGGTGAGGCTGAGGGTTAGGGTGAGGCTGAGGGTTAGGGTGAGGATGAGGTTGCGGTTGAGGTTTAGGGTTAGGGTAAGTGTTAGGCTGAGGGTGAGGGTGAGAGAGAGGGTTAGCTTTAGGTTTAGGGTGAGGGTGAGGGCTAGGTTTAGGGTTAGGGATAGGCATAGTTTGAGGGTTAGGTTTAGGTTTAGGGTTAGGGTGAGGGTTAGGGTGAGGGTGAGGGTTAGGTTTAGGTTTAGGTTTAGGGTTAGTGTGAGGGTTAGGGTTAGGCTTAGCTTTAGGTTTAGGCTGAGGATAAGGATTAGGGTTAGTGATGGTGTGAGGTTTAGGATTAGGTTAGGGTGAGGGTGAGGGTGAGGGTGAGAGTTAGGGTGAAGTTTAAGGTTAGGGGGAGGGGGAGGGTTCAAGTGAGGTTTAGTGTTAGGATAAGTGTTTGGCTGAGGGTGAGGGTGAAGGAGAGCATTAGGTTTAGGATTAGGGGGAGGGGGAGGGTTAGGTTTAGTGTTAGGGTTAGGCATAGGTTGAGGGTTAGATTTAGGTTTAGGGTTAGGGTTAGGGTGAGGGTGAGGGTGAGGAATAGTGTTAGGGTGAGGGTGACAGATAGGGTGAGGGTTAGGGTTAGGGTTAGGGTGAGGAAGAGGGTGAGAGTTAGGGTTAGGATTAGGGTTAACCTTCTTGTGAGGGTGAGGGTAACAGTTAGGTTTAGGGTTAGTGGTAGGTTTAGGTTTAGGCTTAGGGTAAGTGTGAGGGTTAGGGTTAGAGTTAGGGTTATGTTTAGGGTGAGGTTGAGGTTGGGGGTGAGGGTTAAGGTTAGGCTTAGGTTTAGGGTTAGGGTGAGGGTTAGGTTTAGTTTGAGGTTTAGCGTTAGGGTTAGAGTTACGGTTAGGCTGTGGGGAAGGGTTAGGGTGAGTGTTAGGTTGAGGGTGAGGGTTAGGGTTAGGTTAAGAGTTAGGGATAGTGTGAAGGTTAGGGTTAGGGTTAGCTTTAGGGTTAGGCTGAGGATAAGGATTAGCGTTAGGCATGGTATGAGGTTTAGGTTAAAGATAGGGTGAGGGTGAGGGTGAGGGTGAGAGTTAGGGTGAGGTTTATGTTTAGGATGTGTGTGAGGGTGCAGGTGAGGTTTAGAGTTAGGGTAAGTGTTAGGCTGAGAGTGAGGGTGAGGGAGAGTGTTAGGTTTGGGATTAGGTTGAGGGTGAGGTTTAGGTTTAGTGTTAGGGTTAGGAATAGGTTGAGGGTTAGGTTTAGGTTTAGGGTTAGGGTTAGGGTGAGGGTGAGGGTGAGGGATAGGGTTGGAGTGAGGGTGAAGGTTAGGGTGAGGGTTAGGGTTAGTGTTAGGTTTAGAGTGATTGTGAGGGTGAGGGTTAGGGTTAGGGTTAGTGTAAGGGTGAGGATGAGTGTGAGATTTAGGTTTAGGGTTAGTGTTAGGTTTAGGTTTAGGCTTAGGGTGAGGGTTAGGATGACATTGAGGGTTAGGGTGAGGTTGAGCATAAGGGTTAGGGTGAGGGTGAGGGTTAGGGTTAGGGTGAGTGTTAGTGTTAGGGTTAGGGTTAGAGTGAGGGTAAGGCTTAGGATGACGGTGAGGGTGAGGGTGAGGGTTAGATTTAGTGTGAGGGTTAGTGTTAGGGTTAGTTTGAGGGTTCGGTTTAGGGTGATGTTAAGGGTTAGGGTTTGGGTGAGGGTTTTGGTGACGGAGAGATTTAGGGTGTGGTTGAGTGTTAGGGTTAGAGTGAGGGTTAGGGTGATGGTGAGGTTTAGGATGAGGCTAAGGGTTAGTATTAGGGTTAAGGTTAGGGTGAGGTTTTGGGTTAGGGTTAGGGTTAGGGTGAGTGTTAGGGTGAAATTAAGGGTTAGGGTTATGTTTAGGGTTAGGATTAGTGTGAGGGTTAAGGTTAGGGTTAGGGTCAGGTTTAGAGTGAGTAAAAGGGTTAGGGTGAGGTTTAGGGTGAGCGTGAAGGTTAGGGTTAGTGATAGGGTTAGGGTGAGGTTTAGGGTTAGGGTTAGGGTGAGGGTTAGGGTTAGGAGGATGTTTAGGGTTAGGGTTTCGTTTAGTGTGAGGGTGAGTTTTCAGGTGAAGGTGAGGGTTACGGTATGGGTGAGGGTTAGGTTTAGTGTGAGGGTTAGGGTGATGGTGAGTGTGAGAGTTATGTTGAGGGTTAGGGTTAAGGTGAGGGTTAGGGTGAGGTTGAGTTTTAGGGTTACGGTTAGGGTTAGGGTGAGGGTTAGGGTTAGGGTTATGTTTACAGTGAGTGGTAGGCTTAGGGTTAGGATGAGGGTGAGGTGAGGGTTAGATTTATGGTGAGGGTTAGGGTTAGGGTTAGGTAGAGGGTTCCGTGTAGGGTGATGATTCGAGTGAGGGTGAGGATTCGTTTGAGGATGAGTTTTAGGGTGTGGTTGAGGTTTAGGGTTAGGGTGAGGGTTAGGGTGATGGTGAGGGTTAGTGTGAGCATGAAGGTTAGGGTTAGGGTTAGAGTTAGGGTGAGGGTTTGGGTTAGATTTAGGTTTAGGGTGAGGGTTAGGATGAAATTTCGGGTTAGGGTTAGGGTTAGGGTTAGGATTAGTGTGAAGGTTAGGGTTAGGGTTAGGGTCAGGGTTAGGGTGAGGTTTAGGGTGAGGGTGAGGTTTAGGGTTAGTGTTAGTGTTTGGGTGAGGGTTTGGGTTAGGGTTAGGGTTAGGGTTATGTTTCGGGTGAGAATGAGGTTTAGGGTAAAGTTTAGGGTTAGGGATAGGATTACGGTGAGGTTTAGTTTTGGGTTAGGGTTAGAGTTAGGTTGAAGGTGCGGGTGAGGGTTAGGGTTAGGATTAGGGTTAAGGTTACGGTTAGAATGAAGGTGAGGGTGAGGGTTAGGGTAAGGGTTAGTGTTAGGGTTAGGGTGAAAATTAGGGTGAGGGTGAAGTTTAGGGTGAGTGTTAGGGTTAGGGTGAGGTTCAGGTTTAGGGTTAGGGTTAGAATTAGGGTGAGGGTGAGGTTTAGGGTTATGATGAGGGTTAAGGTTAGGCTTAGGTTTAGGTTGAGGGTTATGGTGAGGGTTAGGTTTAGGGTGAGGGTTAGGGTTAGTGTGAGAGTTAGGGTTAGGGATAAGTTTAGGGTTACGGTGAGGGTATCGTTTAGGCTGAGGGTAAAGATGAGGGTGAGGTTTAGGGTTAGGGTTAGTGTGAGAATGAGGGTTAGGGTGAAGTTTAGTGTGAGTGTTAGGGTTAGGGTGAGGTTTCAGTTTTAGGTTTAGGGTTAGAAATATGGTGAGGGTGAGGGTGAGGTAAAGTTTTGGTTTAGGGATAGCATTAGGGTGAACGTTAGGGTTGGGTTAGGGTTAGAGTTAGGGTGAAGTTGAAGGTGAGGGATAGGGTTAGGATTAGGGTTAGGGTTAGGGTTAGAATGAGGATGAGGGTGAGGGTTAGGGTAAGTGTTAGTGGTAGGTTGAGGGTGAGGATTAGGGTGAGGGTTAGGGTTAGGATGAGCGTTAGGGTGAGGGAAAGGGTTAGGGTTAGGATGTGTATGATGGTGAGATTGAGGGTTAGGTTTAGGGTTATGGTGAGGGTTAGGGTTACGGTTAGGTTTAGCTTGAGGGTTAGGGTGAGAGTTAGGGTTAGGGTTAGGTTGAGGGTTAGGGTTACAGTTAAAGTTAGTGTTACGGTGAGGGTGAGGGTTAGGTTGAGTGTGAGGTTTAGGGTGAGGGTTAGGGTTAGGGTTAAGGTGAGGTTGAGGGTTAGGTTTAGGCTAAGGGTTAGCTTGAGTGTTAGGTGCGGGTGAGGTTTAGAATTATGGTTAGGTTTAGGGTGAGTGTAGTGTGGGGGGTAGTGTTAGGGTTAGGGTTAGGGTGAAGTTTAAGGTTAGGGTTAGGTTTCGGCTTAGGTTGAGGGTTAGGGTTAGGGTTAAGGTTAGGTTTAGCGTTAGGGTGAGGGTTAGGGTTAGGTTTAAGGTGAGTTTTAGGCTCAGGGTGAGGGTGAGGGTTAGGTGAGGGTTAGATTTACGGTGAGGGTTAGGCTTATTGTTAGGGAGAGCGTTCAGTTTAGGGTGATGTTTCGGGTGAGGGTGAGTTTTATGGTTTGGTTGAAGGTTAGGGTTAGAGTTAGGGTGAGGGTTTGGGTTCAGTTGAGGGTTAGGGGGAGGTTTAGGGTGAAATATAGGGTTAGAGTTAGGGTTTGGGTAGGATTAGTGTGAAGGTTAGGGTTAGGGTTAGGGTCAGGGTTAGGGTGAGGGTAAGGGTTAAGCTGAGGTTTAGGGTGAGTGTTAGGTTTAGGGTTAGCATTAGTGTTCGGATGAGGGTTAGGGTGAGGGTTATGGTTAGGGTTCGTATTCAGGTGAGAATGAGGTTTAGGATAACGTTTAGGGTTAGGGATAGAATTAGGGTGAGGGTTAGTGTTGGGTTAGGGTTAGAATTAGGGTGAAGATGAGGGTGAGGGTTAGGGTTAGTATTAGGGTTAGGGTTAGGGTTAGAATGAGGGTGAGTGTGAGGGTGAGTGTTAGGGTAAGGGTTAGTGGTAAGGTTAGGGTGAGATTAGCGGGAGGGTGAAGTTTAGGGTGAGTGTTAGGGTTAGGGTGAGGTTTAGGTTTTGGGTTATGGTTAGAATTAGGGTGAGGGTGAAGTTTAGGGTTAGGATTAGGGTTAGGGTTAGGGTCCGGCTGAGGGTGAGGTTGAGCCTGAGGTTTAGGTTTAGGGTTAATGATAGGGTGAGTCTTAGGGTAAGGTTTAGGGTTTTGATGAGGGTTAGGGTGAGGGGTAGGGTTAGGGTTAGGGTGAGGATGAGCGTGAGATTGAGGGTTAGGGTTAGGCTTATGGTGAGGTTTAGGGTTAGGTTTATATTTAGGTTGAGGGTTTGGGTGAGGGTTAGGTTTAGTGTTAGGGTGAGGGTTAGGGTTTGTGTTAGGGTTAGGGTTAGGGTTAACGTTAGGGTTAGGGTGAGGGTGAGGGTTAGGGTGAGTGTGAGGTTTAGGGTGAGGGTTAGGTTTATGGTTAGGGTGAGATTGAGGGTAAGGTTTAGGCTAAGGGTTAGGGTGAGTGTTAGGGTGAGGTTGAGGTTTAAAGTTATGGTTAGGGTTAGGGTGAGGTTAGGGTGAGTGTAAGGGTTAGGTTGAGGGTTAGGATTAGGCTGAGGGGTGAGTGTGAGTGTGAGGGAAACGTTAGGGTTAGTGTTACATTTAGTGTTAGACTTAGGGTTAGGGTTAGGATGAGTGTTGAGTTGAGTGGTAGGGTTAGGATTAATGTGAGGGTGAAGGTGAGGGTGAGGGTGAGGGTTAGGGTGAGGGTGAGGGTTAGGGTTAGGTTTAGGGTGAGGGTTAGGGTTAGGGTTAGGTTTATGTTGAGGTGTAAGGTGAAGGTTAGGGTTAGGGTTTGGTTTAGGTTCAGGGTTACGTTTAGTGTTAGGCTTAGGGTTTGGGTGAGTGTTAGGGTTAGGTTTAGTGTTAGGCTTAGGTTAGGGTGAAGATAAGGTTTAGGGTAAGTTTTAGGGTTTGGGTGACGGTGAGATTTAGTGTTAGGTTTAGGGTGAGTGTTAGGGTTAAAGTTAGGGTTAGGATGAGGGTTTAGTTTAGGGTGAGGGTGAGGGTTTCGCTTAGGTAAATGTTATGGTTATGGTTATGGTGAGCATTAGGGTGAGTTTGATGGTTAGAGGGAGGGTTAGGGTTAGGGTGAGGGTTAGGGTTAGGGTGAGGGTTAAGGTGAGGGTTAGGGTTAGGGGTAGGTTTAGGGTTAGGGTGAGGATCAGGGTGAGATTGACAGTTAGTGTTAGGGTTATGGTAAGGGTTAGGTTTTGGGTTAGGTTTAGGTTGAGGGTTAGGGTGAAGATAAGGGTTAGGGTGAGGGTGAGGGTTAGTTTTAGGGTGAAGGTGACCGTGAGAGTGAGGGTGACAGTGAGGTTTAGGGTTAGCGTGAGGGTTAGGGTGAAGTTAAGTGTTAGGGTGAGAGTGAATTTTAGGGTGAGGATGAGGGTGAGGTTGAAGGTTAGGGGGGTGGGTGAGTGTTAGGGTTAGGGTGAGGGATATGGTAACCGTGAGGCTTAGGGTGAGGGTGAGGATTTGGTTTAGGGTTATGGTTAGGGTGAGTATTAGGGTCAGGATGAGGGGTAGTGTGAGGGTTAGGGTTAGGTTTAGGGTAGGTTTAGGGTTATTGTGAGGGTTAGGCTTAACGTTAGGGGTAGGGTTAGAGTTATGGTGAAGGTAAGGATTAGTGTGAGGGTTAGGATGAGGGTGAGGATTAGGTTTAGGGTGAGGGTGTGCGTTAGGGTGCTGTTTAGGGTTATGGTTAGGGTTAGGGTTTGGTTTAGAATGAGGGTTAGGTTTAGGTTTAGTGTTAGGGTTAGAGTTAGGGTTATTGTGAGGTTAAGGGTGAGGGTAAGGGTTGAAGTGAAGCTTAGGGTGAGGGTGAGGGTTAGTGTTAGGGTTATGGTTAGGCTTCGGGTTAGCCTTAGGGTGACGGCTATATTGACTGTGATGTTTAGGTTGAGGGTGAGGGTTTGGGTTAGGTAAGGGTTAGTGCTATGTTTAGGTTGAGGATTAGGTTGAGTTTGAGAGTTAGGGTAAGGTTGAGGGTTAGGGTTAGGGTTAGGGTGAGGGTTAGAGTTAGCGTGATGTTTTGGGTGAGAGTGAGGGTTAGCGTGAGTGTGACGGTTTAGGTGAAGGTTAGGGTTAGGTTAAGGGTGAGGATTAAGGTGAAAGTTAGGGTTAGGTTTAGGGTGAGGGTTAGGGTGAGGGATAGGGTTACGCTTAGGATGAGGGTTAGGGTTAGGTTTAGGTTTACGGTTAGGGTGAGGGTGAGGTATAGGGTTAGCGTAAAATGAGGGTTAAGGTTAGGGTTAGGATGAGTGTTAGGGTTAGGGTGATGTTTAGGGTGAGGTTGTGGGTTAGTGTGAGAGTGAGTGTTTGTGTGATTGTGACGCTTAGTGTGTGGGTGAGGGTTAGGGTTAGGATGAGGTTTAGGTTGACAGTGATGGTTAGGGTGAGGTTGAGGTTTAGGGTTAGGATTCGGGTGAGGGTTAGGGATAGGTTGAGTGTTAGGGTTAAGATTAGGGTAAGGGTTAGGTTTTGGGTGAGCATTAGGGTGAGGGTTATGCTTAGGGGGAGGAGGAGGGGGAGGGTAATGGGGAGGGTTAGGTTTAGGGTGAGGGTTAGGGTTAGAGTTAGGGTGAGGGTTCGGTTTAGGGTGATGTTTATGCTTAGGGTGAGAGTGAGAGTTCTGGTGAGGGTGAGGTTTAGGGTGTGGTTGAGTGTTAGTGTTAGCATGAGGGTTGGGGTGAAGGTGAATGTGAGGGATAGGGATAGGGTTAGTGTTAGCTGAGGGCTATGGTGAGGATGAAGTTTAGGGTTAGGGTTAAGGATAGGGTGAGGTGTAGGATTAAGATAAGTGTTAGTGAGAGTGTTAGGCTTAGTGGTAGGGTTAGGGTTAGCATGGGGGTTAGGTTTAGTGTGAGGGTTAGAGTTAGGGTTAGTGTTAGGGTGAGGGTGAGGGTGAGGGTGAGGTTGAGGGTTAGGGTGAGGGTGAGGGTGAGAGTTAGGGTTAGGATTAGAGTGAGGGTTAGGGTTAGGCTGAGGGTGAGGTTGATGGTGAGGGTTAGGTTTAGGGTTAGGTTGAGGCTTAGGGTTAGTGTGAGGGTAAGGGTAAGGGTGAGGGTAAGATATAGGGTGAGGATTAGGGTGAGGGTGAGGGATAGGTTTAGTGTGAGGGTTAGGGTTAGGGTTAGGGTGAGGGTGAGGGTGAGGATTAGGTTAGGGATAGGGAGAGGTTTAGGGTTAGGGTTAAGTTTAGGGTGAGACATAGGGTTAAGGTTAGGTTTAGGGTGATGTTTAGCATTAGGGTTAGGGTTAGGGTTATTGTTAGCTTTAGAGTTATGTGAGGGTTAGGTTTAGTTTGAGCATGAGGGTGAGGGTTAGTGTGAGGGTAAGGGTGAGGGTGAGGTTAAGATTTAGGGTGAGGATTAAGGTGAGGGTGAGGGATAGGTTTAGTGTGAGGGTTAGGGTTAGGGTTAGGGTTATGGTAAGGTTGAGGATTAGGGTTAGGGTTAGGGAGAGGTTTAGGGCTAGGGTTAAGTTTAGGGTGAGGCTTAGGATTAGGTTTAGGTTTAGGTTTAGCATTACGTTTAGGGTTAGGGTTATTTTTAGCTTTAGAGTTATGTGAGGGATAGGGTTGGGTTAGGTTTAGGGTGAGCATGAGGGTGAGGGTTAGGGTTAGGATTAGGATTAGGGTTAGGTTAGGCTGAGGGTAAGGTTGAGGTTGGGGGTGAGGGTTAAGTTTAGGCTTAGGGTTAGGGTTAGGGTGATGGTTAGGTTTAGTGTGAGGGTTAGGGTTAGGGTTAGAGTTATGTTTAGGTTGTGGGTAAGAGTTAGGGTGAAGGTTAGGGTTAGGGTGAGGGTTACGGTTAGGTTGAGAGTTACGATTAGTTTGAGGGTTAGGGTTATGGCTGGCTTTAGGGTTAGGCTGAGGATAAGGATTAGGGTTAGGGATTGTGTGAGGTTTAGGGTTAGCGTTAGGGTGAAGGTGAGGGTGAGGCTGAGGTTTAGGGTGAGGATGAAGGTTAGGGTGAAGGTGAGGGTGCGGGTGAGGGTAAGGGTTAGGGTAAGTGTTAGGCTGAGGGTGAACGTGAAGTAGAGGTTTAGATTTAGGATTAGGGTGAGGGTGAGTGTTAGTTTTAGGATTAGGGATAGGCATAGGTTGAGGGTTAGGTTTAGGTTTAGGGTTAGGGTGAGGGTTAGGGTGAGGGTGAGGGTGAGGAATAGGGTTAGGGTGAGGGTGACGGATAGGGTGAGGTTTGGGGTTAAGGTTAATGTGAGGAAGAGGGTGAGGGTTAGGGTTAGGATTAGGGTTAAGCTTCGGGTGAGGTTGAGGGTGAGAGTTAGGTTTAGGCTTAGTAGTAGGTTTAGGTTTAGGCTTAGGGTGAGGGTGAGGGTTAGGGTTAGGATTAGGATTAGGATTAGGTTTAGGGTTATATTTAGGGTGAGGTTGAGGGTGGGGGTGGGGGTTAAGGTTAGGCTTAGGGTTAGGGTGAGGGTTAGGTTTAGTTTGAGGGTTAGCTTTAGGGTTAGAGTTACAGTTAGGCTATGGGTAAGGGTTAGGTTGAGTGATAGGCTGAGGATAAGGATTAGGGATAGGCATGGTTTGAGGTTTAGGTTAGGGTGAGGGTGAGGGTGAGGGTAAGAGTTAGGGTGATCTTTAAGTTTAGGATGAGTGTAAGGGTGCAGGTGAGTTTTAGAGTTAGGGTAAGTGTTAGGCTGAGGGTGTGGGAGAGGGTTAGGTTTGGGATTAGGGTGAGGGTGAGGTTAGGTTTAGTCTTAGGGTTAGGCATAGGTTGAGGTTTAGATTTAGGTTTAGGGTAAGGGTTAGGGTTAGGGTGAGTGTGAAGGTGAGGAATAGTGTTAGGTTAAGGGTGACGGATAAGGTGAGGGTTAGAGTTAGGTTTAGGGTGAGGAACAGGGTGAGGGTTAGGGTTAGGATTAGGGTTGGGAGAGGGTTAGAGTTCGGGTTAGGGTGAAGAAGAGGGTGAGTGTTAGGGTTAGGATTGGGGTAAACTTCGGGAGATGGTGAGGGTAAGAGTTAGGTTTAAGGTTAGTATTAGGTTTAGGTTTAGGCTTAGGGTAAGGGTGAGATGAGAGTTAGGGTTATGTTTAGGGTGAGGGTGTGGGTTAGTGTGAGGGTGAGTGTTCGGATGAGGGTAAGGGTTATGGTGTGGGTGAGGGTTAGCGTTAGGGTGAATGTGAGGGTTAGGTTTAGGTTAATTTGAGGGTGAAGGTGAGGGATAGGGTTAGGGTGAGGGTGAAGGTTAGCGTGAGGCTTAGGGTTAGGGTTAGGTTTAGGGTGATTGTGAGGGTGAGGGTTAGGGTTAGGGTTAGGGTTAGGGTTAGTGTAAGGTTGAGGGTGAGTGTGAGATTTAGGTTTAGGGTTAGTGTTAGGTTTAGGGTTAGGCTTAGTTTGAGGGTTAGGATGACGGTGAGGGTTAGGGTGAGGTTGAGCATTAGGGTGAGGGTTAGTGTTAGGTTGAGTGTTAGTGTTAGGGTTAGGGTTTATTGTAAGCATAAGTCTTAGGATGACGGTGAGGATGAGGGTGAGGGTTAGATTTAGTGTGAGTGTTAGTGTTAGGGTTAGGTTGCGGGTTCGGTTTAGGTTGATGTTAAGGGTTAGGGTTCGGGTGAGGGTTATGGTGACGGTGAGGTTTAGGGTGTGGTTGAGTGTTAGGGTTAGGGTGAGGGTTAGGATGATGGTGAAGGTTAGGATGAGGCTGAGGGTTAGCATTAGGGTTAACGTTAGGGTGAGGGTTTTGGTTAGGTTTAGGGTTAGGGTGAGGGTTAGGGTGAAATATAGGGTTAGGGATATGTTTAGGGTTAGGATTAGTGTGAGGGTTAAGGTTAGGGTTAGGCTCAGGGTTAGAGTGAGTATAAGGGTTAGAGTGAGGTTTAGGTTGAGCGTGAGGGTTAGGGTTAGTGTTAGGGTTAGGGTGAGGGTGACGGTGAGGGTTAGGGTTAGCATTAGGTTTCTGTTGAGGGTGAGGGTTAGGGTAAGGTTTATTATTAGGGTTAGGCTTAGTGGAGGGTTAGGTTTGGGTTAGTGTTAGAGTTAGGGTGAGGGTTGGGATTAGGATTAGGGTTAGGGTGAGGGTGTGGTTGAGAGTGAGGGTTAGAGTTCGGTTAGTGTTAGGCTGAGGGTGAGGGTGAGGGTGAGTGTTAGGGTTAGGAATAGGATGAGTGTTAAAATTAGTTAGGGTTAGGGTTAGGCTTAGGATGAGGGTTAGGTTTAGTGTTAGGGTTAGGCCTAGGGTTAAGGTTAGGGTGAGGGTCAGGGATACGGTTAGGGCAAGGGTGAGGATTAAGGTGAAAGTTAGGGTTAGGGTTAGGGTTAGGGTGAGGGTGAGGGATAGGGTTAGGGTTAGGGTGAGGGTGAGTGTTAAGGTGAGGGTTAGGGTAAGGATTAGGGTGAGGGTTAGGTTTAGGTTGATGTTTAGGGTGAGGGTGTGTATTAGTGTGAGGGTGAGTCTTCGGGTGAGGGTGAGGGTTAGGGTGTGGTTGAGAGTTAGGGTTAGGATGAGGGTTAGGGTGAGGTTGATGGTTAGAGTTAGGTTTAGGGTGAACGTTAGGGTTAGGTTGCGTGTGAGGGTTAGTGTTAGGGTTTGGGTGAGTGTTAGGGTTACGGTTAGGGTTTCGGTCAGTGTTAGGCTTATGGTGAGGGCAAGGGTGAGGGTTTGGTTTAGGGTGAGGGTTACGATTACGTTTAGGATGAGGGTTCCGTTTAGGGTGTTGTTTAGGGTTAGGGTGAGGATGGGGGTTTGCGTGAGGGTGAGGTATAGGTTGTAGTTGAGGGTTAGGGTTAGGGTGAGGGTTAGGGTGACAGTGAGGGTTAGGGTGAAGGTGAGGGTAAGGGTTAGGTTTAGGGTTAGGGTTAGGGTTTGAGTTAGGGTGAGGTTTAGGGTGCAATTTAGGGTTAGGGTTAGGATTAGTGTGAGGGTTAGTGTTAGAGTTAGGGTCAGGGTTAGGGTGAGGATAAGGGTTAGGGTGAAGGATAGGGTGAGGGTAAGGGTTAGGGTTAGGGTTTGGGTAAGGCTGAGGAGTAGGGTGAGTTTTAGGGTTAGGGTTAAGGTTATGGTGAGGGTTAGGTTAAGATTTAGGACTATGTTTGGTTTAGGGTTTGGGTTAGGGTCAGGGTGAGGTTTAGAGATAGGGTGAGGGTTAGGGTTAGGATGAGTGTTGGGTTTAGGGTTAGGGTTAGTCTTAGGGTGAGGGTTAGGGTTAGGTTTAAGATTAGGGTTACTTTTAGGGTGAGAGTGAGGGTGAGGTTTAGGGTTAGGGTTAACGTTAGGGTCAGCTTGAAGGTGAGAGTTAGGTTTAGGGTTAGTGATAGGTTTAGGGTTAGGCTTAGGGAGAATGTGAGGCTGAGGGTGAGTATTAATGTTAGGTTGAGGTTTAGGGTTAGGGTGAGGGTGAGGGTTAGAGTTAGGGTGAGGTTTAGGGTGAGGTTGCTCGTAAGTGTAAGCGTGAGAGTTCGGTTGAGGGTGAGTGTTAGGGTGTTGGTGAGGGTTAGGGTTAGGTTGAGGGTTAGGGTAATGGTGAGCGTTAGGGAGATGTTGAGGTTCAGGGTTAAGTTTAGGGTGAGGGTTAGGGTTAGGGTGAGTGTGAGGGTGAGGGTGAGGGTTAGTGTTAAGCTTAGGGTGAGGGTGAGGGTTAGTGTTAGGATTAGGGTTAGAGTTAGGGTGAGAGTGAGGGTGAGGGATAGGTAAGGGTGACGGTGAGGGTGAGGGTTAGGGTTAGGTTTAGGGTAATCATGAGGGTTAGGGTTAGGGTTAGGGTTAGCGTTAGTGTGAGGGTGAGGGTGAGAGTTAGGTTTAGGGTTACTTTTAGGTTTAAGGTTAGGCTTAGGGTGAGGGTGAGGGTGAGGGTTAGGGTTAGGGTTAGCGTGAGGTTTAGGGTTAGGGTTACGGTGAGGGTTAGGGTTAACGTCATGTTTAGGGTTAGGGTTTCGTTTAGTGTGAGGGTGAGTTTTCAGGTGAAGTTGAGAGTTAGGGTATGGGTGAGGGTTAGGTTTAGGGTGAGGGTTAGGGTGATGATGAGGCTGAGGGTTAAGTTGAGGTTTAGGGTTAGGGTGAGGGTTTGGGTGAGGTTGTGGGTTAGGGTTACGGTTAGGGTTAGGGTGAGGGTTAGGGTTATGTTTAGGGTTACGGTGAGTGGTAGGCTTAGGGTGAGGTTGAGCGTGAGGTGAGGGTTAGATTTACGTTGAGGGTTAGGGTTAGGGTTAGGGAGAGGTTTCGGTGTAGGGTAATGTTTCGGTGAAAGTGAGGATTCTTTTGAGGATTAGTTTTAGGGTGTGGTTGAGGGTTAGGATTAGGGTGAGTTTTAGGGTGATGGTGAGGGTTAGTGTGAGCATGAGGGTTAGGCTTAGTGTTAGAGTCAGGGTGAGGGTTTGGGTTAGTTTTAGGGTTAGGGTGAGGGTTAGGGTGAAATTTCTGGTTCGGGTTAGAGTTAGGGTTAGGATTAGTGTGAAGGTTAGGGTTAGGGTTAGGGTCAGGGTTAGGGTGAGGTTTACGGTGACGGTGAGGGTGAGGGTTAACTTTAGTGTTCGGGTGAGGGTTAGGGTGAGGGTTAGTTTTCGGGTGAGAATGAGGTTTAGGGTAAACTTTAGGGTTAGGGATAGGATTACGGTGAGGTTTAGGGTTGGGTTAGGTTTAGAGTTAGGGTGAAGGTGAGGTGAGGGTTAGGGTTAGGATTATGGTTAGGTTTAGGGTTAGATTGAGGGTGAGGATGAGGGTTAGGTTAAGGGTTAGTATTAGGGTTAGGGTGAGAATTAGGATTAGGGTGAAGTTTAGGGTGACTGTTAGGGTTAAGGTTAGGTTTAGGTTTAGGGTTCGTGTTAGAATTAGGGTGAGGGTGAGTTTTAGGGTTAGGATTAGGGTTAGGGTTAGGGTTAGACTGGGGGTTAGGTTGAGGGTGAGGTTGAGGGTTAGGGCTAGTGTTAGGGTGAGTCCTAGGTTTAGAGTTAGGGTTAAGATGAAGGTTAGGGTGAGGGGTAGTCTTAGGGTTAGGGTGAGGATCAGGGTGAGATTGACGGTTAGTGTTAGGGTTATGGTGAGGGTTAGGGTTTGGGTTAGGTTTAGGTTGAGGGTTAGGGTGAGTGTTAGGGTTAGGGTTAGGGTGAGGGTTAGGATTAGTGTGAGGGTTAGGTTTTGGGTTCAGGTTAGGGTTACAGTGAGGGTAAGGTTTAGGTTGAGGGTTATGATGAGAGTGAGGTTTATGGTTAGGGTGAGAATGAGGGTTAGGGTAAAGTTTAGGTTTAGGGATAGGATTAGGGTTGTGTCGGGTTACAGTTAGGGTGAAGGTGAGTGTGAGGGTTAGGGTTAGGATTAGGGTTAGGGTTAGGGTCAGAATGAGGGTGAGGGTGAGGGTTAGGTAAGAGTTATTGGTAGGTTAGGGTGAGGGTGAAGTTTAGGGTGAGTGTTAGGGTTAGGGTGAGAATTAGGGTGAGGGTGAAGTTTAGGGTGAGTGTTAGGTTTAGGGTGAGGTTTAGGTTTAGGGTTAGGGTTAGAATTACGGTAAGGTTGAGGTTAATGTTTAGGATTAGTGTTAGGGTTAGGGTTAGACTGAGGGTGAGGTTGAGGGTGAGGTTTAGGTTTAGGGTTAGTGTTAGGGTGAGTTTTAGGGTTAGGGTTAGGGTTAAGATGAGGGTTAGGGTGAGGGGTAGGGTTAGGGTTAGGGTGAGGATCAGGGAGAGATTGGCGGTTAGTGTTAGGTTTATGGTGAGGGTTAGGGTTTGGGTTAGGTTTAAGTTAAGGGTTAGGGTTAGGGTTAGGGTGAGGGTTAGGATTAGTGTGAGGGTTAGGGTTAGGGTTAAGGTTAGGGTTACGGTGAGGGTAAGGTTTAGGGTAAGGGTTATCATGAGGGTGAAGTTTATGGTTATGGTGAGGGTGAGGTTTATGGGTAGTATTAGGGTTAGGGTTAGGGTTAGGCTGAGGGTGAGGTTGAGGGTGAGGTTTAGGTTTAGGGTTAGTGTTAAGGTGAGTGTTAGGGTTAGGGTTTGGGTGAAGATGAGGTTTAGGGTGAGGGGTAGGTTTAGGTTTAGGATGAGGGTTAGGGTTAGGGGTAGGGATAGGGTTAGGGTGAGGATCAGGGTGAGATTGACGGTTCGTGTTAGGGTTATGGTGAGGGTTAGGGTTTTTGTTAGGTTTAGGTTTAGGGTTAGGGTGAGGGTTAGGATTAGTGTGAGGGTTAGGGTTAGGGTTAAGGTTAGGGTTACGGTGAGGGTAAGATTTAGGGTGAGGGTTAGGATGAGGGTGAGGTTCATGGTTAGGGTTAGAGTGAGAATGAGGTTTAGGGTAAAGTTTAGGTTTAGAGATAGGATTAGAGTGAGGGTTAGGTTTGGGTAGGGTTACAATTAGGGTGATGTTGAGTGTGAGCGTTAGCGTTAGGATTAGGGTTAGGGTTAGGGTCAGAATGAGGGTGAGGGTAAGGGTTAGGGTAAGGGTTAGTGGTAGGGTTAGGGTGAGGATTAGGGTGAGCGTGAAGTTTAGGGTGAGTGTTAGGTTTAGGGTGAGTTTAAGGTTTTAGGGTTAGGGTTAGAATTAGGGTGAGGGTGTGGTTTCGGGTTAGGATTAAAGTTAGGGTTAGGGTTAGGCTGAGGGTGAGGTTGAGTGTGAGGTTGAGGGTTAGGGTTAGTGTTAGTGTTAGTGTGAGTGTTAGGGTTAGGGTTATCATTAGAATGAGGGTTAGTGTGAGGGGTAGGTTTAGGGTAAGGGTGAAGATGAGGGTGAGATTGAGGGTTAGGGTTATGGTGAGGGTTAGGGTTAGGGTTTGGTTTCGGTTGAGGCTTTGGGTGAGGGCTAGTGTTAGGGTTAGGGTGAGGGTTAGGGTTAGGGTTAAAGTTAGGGTTACGATGAGGGTGAGGGTTAGGGTTATTGTGAGTGTTAGGGATAGGGTTAAGGTTAGGGGTATGTTGTGTGTAAGGGTTAGTGTGAGGATTAGGATGATGATGAGGCAGAGGGTGAGGGTTAGGGTGAGGATGAGGGTTAGTGTAAAGTTTAGGGTTAGGGTTTGGATTAGGGTGAGAGTTAGGTTTGTGTACGGTTAGAATTAGGGTGAAGGTGAGGGTCAGGGTTAGGGTTAGGATTAGAGTTAGGGTTAGGGTTAGAATGAGGGTGAGGGTGAATGTTAGGGTAAGGGTTAGTGGTAGGGTTAGGGTGAGGATCAGGGTGAAGGTGAAGTTTAGGATGAGTGTTAGGTTTAGGGTGTGGTTTAGGTTTTAGAGTTATGGTTAGAATTAGGGTGAGATTGAGGTTTAGGGGTAGGTTTAGTGTTAGGTTTATGGTTAGGCTGAGGGTGAGGTTAAGGGTGATGTTTAGGGTTAGGGTTAGTGTTAGGTTGAGTGTCATTGTTCGGGTTAGTGTGAGGATGAGGGTAAGATTGAGGGTTAGGGTTAGGGTTATGATGAGGGTTAGGGTTAGGCTTAGGTTTAGGTTAAGGGTTATGGTGAGGGTTAGGGTTAGGGTTAGTGAGAGGGTCAGGCTTAGTGTGAGGGTTAGGGTTAGGGTTAAGTTTAGGTTTACAGTGAGGGTATTGTTTAGGGTGAGGGTTACAATGACGGTGATGTTTAGGGTTAGGGTTAGGGTGAGAATGAGGGTTAGGGTGAAGTTTAGGGTGAGTGTTAGGGTTAGGGTGAGGTTTAGGTTTTAGGTTTAAGTTTAGATTTAGGGTGAGGGTGAGGGTGAGGTAGAATTTAGGTTTAGTTATAGGATTAGGGTGAGTTTTAGGGTTGGGTTAGGGTTAGAGTTAGGTTGAAGGTGAAGGTGAGGGTTAGGGTTAGGATTAGGGTTAGGGTTAAGGTTAGAATGAGGGTGAGGGTGAGGGTTAGGGCAAGGGTTAGTGGTAAGGTTAGGGTCAGGATTAGGGTGAGGGTTAGGGTTAGGATGAGGGTTAGGGTGAGGGGAAGTGTTAGCATTAAGGTGAGGATGAGGGTGAGATTGAGGTTTAGGTTTAGGGTTATGGTGAGGGTTAGTGTTAGGATTAGGTTTAGGTTGAGGGTTAGGGGGAGGTTTAGGGGTAGGGTTAGGGTGAGGTTTAGGATTAGTGTGAGGGTTAGGGTTACGGTTAAAGTGAAGGTTACGGTGAGGGTGAGGGTTTCGGTGAGTGTGAGATTTAGGGTGGGGTTTAGGGTGAGGGTTAGGGTTGGGGTTAGGGAGAGGTTGAGCGTAGAGTTAGGCTAAGGGTTAGGGTGAGTGTTAGGTGCGGGTGAGGTTTAGAGTTATGGTTACAGTTAGGGTGAAGTTAGGGTGAGGGGTAGGGTTAGGGTTATGGTTAGGGTGAGGATTAAGTTTAGGGTTAGGGCTAGTGTAAGGGTTAGGGTTAGGGTGAGTGTTAGGTTTAGTGTGAGGGTTAGGGTTAGGGTTATGGTAGGGTGAGGGTAAGGGTTAGGGTGAGAGTTAGGGTTAGGCTGAGGGGTGAGGGTGAGGGTGTGGGTAAGGGTTAGAGTTAGTGTTACGGTTAGTGTTAGGCTTAGGTTTAGGTTTAGGATGAGGTTAGGGTGAGTGGTAGGGTTAGTTTTAGGGTGAGGGTGAAGATGAGGGTAAGGGTTAGGGTTAGGGTGAGGGTGAGGGTTAGGGTTAGGGTTTAAGAGAGTGTTAGTGTGAGGGCGAAGTTTATGGTTATGGTTATGGTTATGGTGAGGGTTAGGGTGAGGGTTAGGGTTAGGGTTAGGGTGAGGTGAGGGTTAGCGTGAGGTTAAGGGTTAGGGTGAGTGTTCAGGTGAGGGTGAGGGATAGGTTTAGTGTTAGGGTTAGGGTGAGGGGTAGGGTGAGGGTAAGGGTTAGGGTAAGGGTGAGGGTGAGGTTTAGGCTTAGGTTTAGTGTTTGGCTTGGGGTTTGGGTGAGGGTTAGGGTAAGGTTTAGGGTTAGCGTTAGGCTTAGGGTTTGGATGAGTGTTAGGGTTAGGTTTAGTGTTAGGCTTTGGTTAGGGTGAGGACAAGGTTTAGGATAAGGTTTAGGGTGAGGGTGGGGGTTAGGTTTAGGTTTAGGTTTAGGGTGAGTGGTAGGGTGAGGGTTAGGTTTAGGGTTAGGATTAGGGTTATGTTTAGGGTGAGGGTTTGTGTGAGGTTTAGGTTTAGTGTTAGGGTTAGGGTTATGGAGAGTTTTAGGGTTGGCATGAGGGTTACGGTTAGGGTTACGTTTTGGGTTAGGGTGAGGGTAAGGGTTAGGGTGAGGGTTAGGGTGATGGTGAGGGTTAGGCTAAGGGTTAGGATAGGATTAGGGTCAGGTTGAGGGTGAGGGTTAGGGTTAGGCTGAGGGGTAGGGTTAGAGTTAGGGTTAGGGTGAGGGTGAGGGTGAGGGTGAGGGTTAGGGTTAGGTTTAGGGTGAGGCTGAGGGTGAGATTTAGTTTTAGGATTAGTGTTAAGCTGAGGGTGAGGGTGAGGGTTAGTATTAAGGTTAGGTTTAGGGTTAGGGTAAGGGTTAGGTTTAGGTTTACAGTGAGTGTTAGGCTTAGGTTGAGGGTGAGGGTGAGGTGAGGGTTAGATTTATGGTGAGGGTTAGGGATATTGTTAGGGAGAGCTTTCGGTTTAGGGTGATGTTTCAGGTTCGGGTTCGGGTGAGGGTGAGGGTGAGTTTTATGGTGTGGTTGAGGGCTAGGTTTAGGGTGAGGGTTAGGGTGATGGTGAGGGTTAGTTTGAGCGTGAGGGTTAGGGTTAGGGTTAGAGTTAGGGTGAGGGTTTATTTTAGGTTTGGTTAGGATTAGGTTGAGGGTTAGGGTGAAATTTAGGGTTAGAGTTAGGGTTAGGTTAGGAGTAGTGTGAAGGTTGGGGTTGTGTTAGGGTTAGAATTAGGGTGAAGATGAGGGTGAGGGTTAGGGTTAGGATTAGGGTTAGGGTTAGGGTTAGAATGAGGGTGAGGGTGAGGGTTAGGGTAAGGGTTAGTGGTAGGGTTAGGGTGAGAATTAGAGTGAGGGTGAAGTTTAGGGTGAGTGTTAGGGTTAGGGTGAGGTTTAGGTTTAGGGTTAGTGTTAGAATTAGGGTGAGGGTGAGGTTTAGGGTTAGGATTAGTGTTAGGGTCAGTGTTAGGGTTAGGGTTCGGGTGAAGATGAGGGTGAGATTGAAGGTTAGTTTTAGGGTTATGGTCACTGTTAGTTTTTGGCTTAGGTTTAGGTTGAGGTCTAGTGTGAGGATTAGGGTTAGGGTTAGGGTGAGGTTTAGGGTTAGTGTTAGGGTGAGGGTTAGAATTAGCGTGATGTTTTGGTTGAGGGTGAGTGTTAGCGTGAGGGTGACGGTTTGGGTGAAGTTTAGGGTTAGGTTAAGGGTGAGGATTAAGGTGAAAGTTAGATTTAGGTTTAGGGTGAGGGTTAGGGTTGGGTAGGGTTAGAGTTAGGGTGAAGGTGAGGGTCTGGGTTAGGGTCAGGATTAAGGATAGGGTTAGGGTTAGAATGAGGGTGAGGGTGAGGGTAAGGGTAAGGGTTAGTGGTAGGGTTAGTGGGAGGATTAGTGTGAGGGTGAAGTTTAAGGTGAGTGTTAGGTTTAGGGTGAAGTTTAACTTTTAGGGTTAGGTTTAGAATTAGGGTGAGAGTAAGGTTTAGTGTTAGGATTAGGGTTAGGGTTAGGGTTCGGCTGAGGTTGAGTTTGAGGCTTAGGTTTATGGTTGGGGATAGTGATAGCGTGAGTCTTATGGTAAGTTTTAGGTTTAGGATGAGGGTTAGGATGAGGGGTAGGTTTAGGGTTAGGGTGAGGACTAGGGTGAGATTGAGTGTTAGGGTTAGGGTTATGGTGAGTATTAGGGTTATGTTTAGGTTTAGGTTTAGGTTGAGGGTTTGGGTGTGGGTTAGGTTTCGTGTTTGTGTGAGGTTAGGGTTTGTGTGAGGTTTAGGGTTAGGGTTAACGTTAGGTTTGCGGTGAGGGTGAGGGTTAGGGTGAGTGTGAGGTTTAGGGTGAGGTTTAGGGTGAGGGTTAGGGTTAAGGTTAGGGTGAGGTTGAGGGTTAGGTTTAGACTAAGGGTTAGGGTGAGTGTTAGGGAGAGCGTGAGGTTTAGAGTTAGGGTTAGGGTGAGGGTAGGGTGAGGGGTAGGGTTAGGGTTAGGGTGAGGGTGAAGGTGAGGGTGAGGGTTAGAGTTAGAGTGAGGGTGAGGGTTAGGGTTAGGTTTAGGGATAGGGTTAGAGTTAGGGTGAGGGTTAGGGTTAGGGTTAGGTTTATGGTGAGGTGTAGGGTGAAGGTTAGGATTAGTGTTTGGTTTAGGGTCAGGGTTAGGGTTAGGGTTAGAATTAGGGTTTGGGTGAGTGTTAGGGTTAGGGTTAGGCTTAGGCTTAGGTTAGAGTGAGGATAAGGTTTAGGGTAAGGTTTAGGGTTTGGGTAACGGTGAGATTTAGTGTTAGGGTTAGGGTGAGTGTTAGGATTAAAGTAAGGGTTAGGATGAGGGTATTGGTTAGGGTGAGGGTGAGGGTTTTGCTTAGGTAAGGGTTATGGTTATGGTTATGGTGACCATTAGGGTTAGTTTGAGGGTTAGAGGGAGGTTTAGGGGTAGGGTGAGGGTTAGGGTTAGGGTGAGGGTGAGGGTTAGGTTTAGGGTGATGTTTTGGGTGAGGGTGAGTGTTACCGTGAGGTGAGGGTTAGGGTGAGGGTTAGGGTTAGGGTGAGGGTAAGGGTTAGGGTGAGGGTGAGGGTTAGAGTTAGGGTGAGGGTGTGGGTTAGGGTGATGTTTAAGGTGAGGGATAGGGTTAGGGTTAGGTTTAGAATGAGGGTTAGGTTTAGGTTTTGGGTTAGGGTTAGAGTTAGGGTTAGTGTGAGGTTTAGGGTGAGGGTAAAGGTCAAAGTGAAGGTTAGGGTGAGGGTGAGGGTGAGGGTTAGGCTTAGGGTTAGGATTAGGCTTAGGGTTAGGGTTAGGGTGAGGGCTATGTTGACTGTGATGGTTAGGTTTAGGGTGAGGGTTTGGGTTAGGTAAGGGTTACTCTTATGTTTAGGGTGAGGATTAGGTTGAGTTTGAGAGTTCGGGTTAGGGTGAGGGTTAGGGCTAGGGTTAGGGTGAGGGTTAGGATTAGCGTGATGTTTTGGGTGAGATTGAGTGTTAGCGTGAGGGTGATGGTTTGGGTGAAGTTTAGGGTTAGGTTCAGGGTGAGGATTAAGGTGAAAGTTAGGTTTAGGTTTAGGGTGAGCGTTAGGTTGAGGGATAGGGTTAGGCTTAGGGTGAGGGTTAGGGTTAGGTTTAGGGTTAGGTTGATGGTGAGGGTGAGGGATAGTGTTAGCGTTAGGGTTAGGTTGAGTGTTAGGGTTAGGGTGATGTTTAGGGTGAGGGTGTGGGTTAGTGTGAGAGTGAGTGTTTGTGTGAGTGTTACGGTTATGGTGTGGGTGAGGGTTAGGGTTAGGGTGAGAGTTAGGGTGAGGGTGAGGGTTAGGGTTAGGTTTAGGGTTAGTGTGAGGGTTAGTGTTAGGGTTAGCTTTAGGGTTAGGCTGAAGATAAGGATTAGTGTTAGGGATGGTGTGAAGTTTAGGATTAGGTTTAGTGTGAGTGTGAGAGTGATGGTGAGGTTTAGGGTGAGGTTTAGGATTAGGGTGAGGGTGAGGGTGCAGGTGAGGTTTAGTGTTAGGGTAAGTGTTAGGGTGAGAGTGAGGGTGAGGGAGAGGGTTAGGTTTAGGGTTAGGGTGATGATCAGGTTTAGGTTTAGGGTTGGGGTTAGGCATAGGTTGAGGGTTAGGATTAGGTTTAGTGTTAGTGTTAGGGTTAGGGTGAGGGTGAGGGTGAGCAATAGGGTTAGGATGAGGCTGATGGATAGGGTGAAGATTAGGGTTAGGGTTAGGATGAGGAAGAGGGTGAGGGTTAGGGTTAGGATTAGGATTAACCTTCTGGTGATAGTGAGGGTGAGAGTTAGGTTTAGGGTTAGTAGTAAGTTGTTTTAGGCTTAGGGTAAGGGTGAGAGTGAGTGTGACGGTTTGAGTTAGGGTTATGTTTAGGGTGAGGGTGTGGTTTAGTGTGAGGGTGAGTGTTAAGGTGAGGGTAAGGGTTAGGGTGTTGGTGAGGGTTAGCGTTAGGGTGAGGGTGAGGGTTAGGTTTAGGTTAGCTTGAGGGTGAAGTTGAGGGATAGTGTTAGGGTGAGGGTGAAAGTTAGGGTGAGGGTTAGGGTTAGGGTTAGGTTTAGGGTGATTGTGAGGGTGAGGGTTAGCGTTAGGGTTAGGGTTAGTGTAAGGGTGAGGGTGAGTGTGAGATTTAGGTTTGGGTTTAGTGTTAGGTTTAGGTTTAGGCTTAGGGTGAGTGTGAGGTTGAGTGTCACGGCGAGGGTTAGGGTGAAGTTGAGCTTTAGGGTTAGGGTGAGGGTGAGGGTTAGGGCTAGTTTGAGTGTTAGGGTTAGGGTTCGGGTTAGGGTAAGGGTTACGGTTAGGGTTATGGTTTGGGTTAGGCTTATGATGATGGTGAGGGTGAGGCTGAGTGTTAGATTTAGTGTGAGGGTTAGTATTAAGGTTAGGTTGAGGTTTTGGTTTAGGGTGATCTTTAGTGTTAGGTTTCAGGTGAGGGTTCGAAGGAGGGTGAGTTTTAGGGTGTGGTTGAGTGTTAGGGATAGGGTGAGGTTTAGGGTCACGGTGAGGGTTAGGGTGAGGGTGAGGGTTAGCATTAGGGTTAAGGTTAGGGTGAGGTATTGCCTTAGGGTTAGGGTTAGGGTGAGGGTTAGAATGAAATTTAGGGTTATGGTTATGATTAGGGTTAGGATGATTGTCAGGGTTCGGGTTAGGGTCAGGGTAAGAGTGAGTATAAGGGTTAGGGTGAGTTTTAGAGTGAGCATGAGGGTTAGGGTTAATGTTAGGGATAGGGTGAGTGTGAGGGTGATGGTGAGGGTTAGGGTTGGGGTTAGGTTTCTGGCGAGGGTGAGGGTTTTGGTAAGTTTTAGGGTTAGGATTAGGCTTAGTGGAGGGTTAGGTTTTTGTTATGGTTAGAGTTAGGGTGAGGGTTGGGGTTAGGTTTAGGGTTAGGGTGAGGGTGAGGTTGAGGGTGAGGGTTAGAGTTTCTGTTACTGATAGGCTGAGGGTGAGGGTGAGGTTGAAGGTTCGGGTTAGGAATAGGGTGAGGGTGAAAATTAGGGTTAGGTTTAGGGTTAGGCTTAGGTTGAGGGTTAGGGTTAGTGTTAGTGTTAGGGTTTGGGTTAGGGTGAGGGTGAGGGTTAGGTTTAGGGTAAGGGTGAGGATTAAGGTGAAAGTTACGGTTAGCGTTAGGGTGAGGCTTAGGTTGAGGGTTAGGGTTAGAATAAGTGTTAGTGTTAGGGTGAAGGTGAGGGTGAGGGATAGGGGTAGGGTGAGGGTGAGGGTTAGGTTTAGGGTGAGGTTGTGGTTTAGTGTGAGGGTGTGTTCGGGTGAGGGTGAGGGTTAGGGTGTGGTTTAGGTTTATGTTTACGATGAGAGTTAGGGTGACTTTGAGGGTTAGGGTGAGGTTGAGGGTTAGGGTTAGGTTTTGGTTGAGGGTTAGGTTTATGTTGAGTGTGAGGGTTAGTGTAAGTGTTAGGGTTAGCGTTTAGGTTAGGGTGAGGGATAGGATTAGGTTTCGGGCGAGGGTGAGGGTTAGGTTTAGGGTGAGGATTACAGTTAGGGTTAGGATGAGGGTTCGGTTTAGGCTGATTTTTAGGGTTAGGGTGAGTGTGGGGGTTCGGGTGAGGGTGAGGTTTAGGGTTAGGGTTTGGATTAGGGTGAGGGTGAGGATTAGGGTGTAATTTAGGGTTAGTGTTAGGATTAGTGTGAGGGTTATGGTTAGAGTTAGGGTGAGGGTTAGGTTTAGGATAAGGGTTAGGGTGAGGGATATTGTGAGGGTAAGGGTTAGGGTGAGGGTTAGGGTAAGGTAGAGGCGTAGGGTGAGGTTTAGGGTTAGGGTTATGGTTAGCGTGAGGTTTAGGTTGAGGGTTAGGTTTATGTTTGTGTTAGGGTTTGTGTTAGGGTTTGGGTTAGGGTTAGGGATATGGCGAGGGTTAGTGTTAGGGTGAGTGTTAGGTTTAGGGTTATGGTTAGGCTTAGGGTGAGGGTGAAGGTGAGGGATAGGGTTAGGGTGAGAGTGAGGGTTAGGGTGAGGGTTAGGGTTAGGGTTAGATTTAGGGTAATCGTGAGGGTGAGTTTTAGGGTTAGGTTTAGGGTTAACGTTAGGGTGAGGGTGAGGGTGAGAATTAGGTTTAGGGTTACTGTTAGGGTAAAGGTTAGGCTTAGGGTGAGGGTGAGGGTGAGGGTTAGGGTTAGGGTGAGGTTCAGAGTTAGGGTTAGCATGAGGGTCGAGGTAAGGTGATGTTTAGGGTTAGGGTTTTGTTTAATGTGAGGGTGTGTGTTCAGGTGAAGGTGAGGGTTAGGCTGTGGGTGAGGGTTAGGTTTAGGGTGAGGGTTAGGGTGATGGTGAGGGTGAGGGTGAGGTTTGAGGGTTGGGGTTAAAGTGAGGTTTAGGATGAGGTTGAGTGGTAGTGTTAGGGTCAGGGTTAAGTTGAGGGTTAGGTTTAGGTTTAGGGTTACGGTGTTAGGCTTAGGGTGAGGGTGAGGGTGAGCTGAGGGTTAGATTTACGGTGAGGGCTAGGGTTAGGGTTAGGGAGAGGGTTCGTTTGAGGGTTAGTGTGAGGGTTAGGGTAAGGTTAAGGTTAGGGTTACGGTGAGGGAAAGGTTTAGGGTGAGGGTTAGGATGAGGGAGAGGTTTAGGGTACGGGTTAGGGTGAGAGTGAGGGTTAGGGTGAAGTTTAGGGTGATTTTTACGGTTAGGGTGAGGTTTAGGTTTTAGGGTTAGTGTTAGAATTATGGTGAGGGTGAGGATGAGGTAAAGTTTAAGTTTAGGGATAGGATTAGGGTGATGGTTAGGGTTGGGTTAGGGTTAGAATTAGGGTGAAGGTGAGGGTGAGGGTTAGGTTTGGATTAGGGTTAGGGTTAGGGTTAGAATGAGGGTGAGGATGAGGGTTAGGGTAAGGTTTAGTGGTAGGGTTAGGCTGAGGATTAGGGTGATGGTAAAGTTTAGGGTGAGGGTTAGGTTTAGTGTGAGGGTTAGGGTTAGGGTTAAGGTTAGGGTAATGGTGAGGGTTAGCGTTAGGGTGAGTGTGAGGTTTAGGGTTAGGTTTAGGGTGAGGGTTAGGGTTAGGGTTAGGGTGTGGTTGAGCATTAGGCTTAGGATAAGTGTTAGGGTGAGTGTTAGGGTGAGGGTGAGGTTTACAGTTATGCTTATGGTGAGGCTAAGGTGAGGGTAGGGTTAGGGTGAGGATTAAGGTTAAGTTTAGGGTTAGTGTAAGGGTTATGGTTATGGTTATGTTGAGGGTTAGGGTGAGTTTGAGTGTTAAAGGGAGGGTTAGGGTTAGGGTGAAGATTAGGGTTAGGGTGAGGGTGAGGGGTAGGGTTAGGGTGATGTTTTGGGTGAGGGTGAGTGTTACTCGGAGGTGAAGGTTCTGGTGAGGGTTCGGGTTACTGTGAATGTAAGGGTTAGGGTCACGGTGAGGATTAGGGTTAGGGTGAGGGTGACCGTCAGAGTGAGGGTGAGGGTGAGTGTGAGGGTTTCGATTAGGTAAGGGTTAGGGTTAGTGTTACGGTTATGGTGAGGGCTAGCTTGAGGGTGAGGTTTAGGTTGAGGATGAGGGTGAGGTTGAGGGTTAGGGGGTGGGTGAGCGTTAAGGTTAGGATGAGTGTTAGGGTAACCGTGAGGATTAGGGTGAGGGTGAGGGTTAGGGTTAGGGTTATGGATAAGTTGAGTATTATGGTTAGGATGAGGGGTAGTGTGAGGTGTAGGGTTAGGGTTAGGGTGAGGTTTAGGGTTAGTGTGAGGGTTAGGCTTTGGGTTAGGGTTAGGGTGAGGGTGAGGGTAAGGGTTAGGGTGAGAGTTAGGATGAGGGTGAGGGTTAGGGTTAGTGTGAGGGTGTGGGTTAGGGTAATGTTTATGTTTAGGTTTAGGGTTAGTGTTAGGTTTAGAATGAGGGTTAGGTTGAGGTTTAGGGTTAGGGTTAGAGTTAGTGTTAGTGTGAGGGATAGGGTGAGGTTAAGGGTTAAAGTGAAGGTAGGGTGAGGGTGAGGGTGAGGTTTAGTGTTAGGGTTTGGGTTAGGTTAAGGGCTATGATGAGTGTGAGTGTTAGGTCGAGGGTGAGGGTTTGGCTTAGGTAAGGGTTAGTGTTATGTTTAGGGTGAGGATAAGGTTGTGTTTGAGAGTTAGAGGGAGAGTTAGGGTTAGGTTGAGTGTTAGGGTTAGGGTGAGGGTGAGGGATAGGGTGAGTGTGACGTTTTGGGTGAGGGTTAGGGTTAGCATGAGGGTGACGGTTTGGGTGAGGTTAAGGGTTCGGGTGAGGATGAGGGTTAGGTTAGGGTTAGGGTGAGGGTTAGGGTTAACATTAGGGTTTCGGTGAGGGGTAGGGTTATTGTTACGGTAAGGGTAAGGGTTAGTGTGAGGGTTAGGGTGAGGGTAAGGGTTAGGGTCAGGTTTAGGGTGAGGGTGAGTGTTAGGGTTAGTGTTAGGGTTATTGTGAGCTTTAGGGTGAGGGTTAGGGTTAGGTTTAGGGTGATGTTTTTGGTGAGGGTGAGGGTTACCGTGAGGTGAGGGTTCATTTGAGGGTTCGGGTTAGGGTGAAGTTAAGGGTTAGGGTGAGGGTGAGGGTTAGGGTTAGGGTGAAGGTGACCGTGAGAGTGAGGGTGAGGGTGAGTGTTTAGGTTAGCATGAGGGTTAGGGTGAGGGTAAGTGTTAAGGTGAGGTTGAGCGTTAGGGTTAGGGTGAGGGTCAGGGTGAGGATGAGGATTTCCGTTAGGTAAGGGTTAGGGTTAGTGTTAAGGTTATGGTGAGTGCTGGGCTCAGGGTGAGGATGAGGGTGAGGTTGAGGGTTAGGATGTGAGTGAGCGTTAGGGTTAGGTTGAGGGTTAGCATAACCGTGAGGGTTAGGGTGAGGGTGAGGGTGAGGGTTAGGGTTAGGTTTAGTGTGTGTATTATGGTCAGGATGAGGGTTAGAGTGAGGGTTAGGGTCATGGTTAGGGTGAGGTTTCAGGTTAGTATGAGGGTTAGGCTTAGGGTTAGGTTTAAGGTAAGGTTAGGGTGAGGGTAAGGGTTAGGGTGAGGGTTAGGATGAGGGTGAGGGTTAGGGTTAGGGTGAGGTTGTGGGTTAGGGCGAGAGTTAGGTTGAGCTTTAGGGTTAGGGTTAGATTTAGGGTTAGGGTGAGGGTTAGGGTGAGGGTAAGGGTTAAAGTGAAGGTTAGGGTGAGAGTGAGGGTTAGGTTTAGGGTTAGGGTTAGGGTTAGGGTGAGGGCTATGTTGAGTGTGAGGGTTAGGTTGAGGGTGAGGGTTTGTGTTAAGTAAGGGTTAATGTTATGATTAGGGTGAGGATTTGGTTGAATTTGAGGGTTAGAGGAAGGTTAGGTTTAGGGTGAGGGATAGGTTTAGGGTTAGGGTGAGGGTTAGGGTTAGCGTGATGTTTTGGGTGAGGGTGAGGGTTAGCGTGATGGTGAGTGAGTGGGTGAGGGTAAGGGTTAGGGTGAGGATGACGGTTAGGGTTAGGCTTAGGGTGAAGATTAGGGTGAGCATTAGCGTTTGGGTGAGGGGTAGGGTGAAGTTTAGGGTTTGTCTTAGGGTAAGGGTTAGGGTTAGTGTGAGGGTTAGGGTGAGGGTAAGGGTTAGGGTGAGTGTGGTTTAGGGTTAGTGTTAGCTTTAGGGTGAGGGTTAGGGTGAGGGTTAGGGTTAGGGTTGGGGTGCTGATGAGGGCTAGGGTTAAGGTGCGGGTTAGAGTTAGGGTGAGGGTTAGGATTAGTGTTAAATTGAAGGTAAGTGTGAGGGTGAGTGTTAGGTTTAGGGTTAGGCTTAAGGTTAGGGTTAGAGTTAGGGTGAGGGCTTGGGTTACGGTGAGGGTGAGGTTTAGGATGAGGTTTAAGTTGTGGGTTAGTTTTAGGGTTAGGGTGATGGTGAGGGTTTGGGTGAGGGTATGGGTTAGGGTTCGTGTTACTGTGAGGGTTAGGGTGAGGGGTATGTTTAGGGTTTTGTTTATGTTGAGGGTGTGGTTTAGGGTGAGTGTAAGGGTCAAGGTTTGGGTTAGGTGAATATTAGGGTTAGGTTTAGGGTGAGGATTAGGTGACAGTGATGGTTAGGGTGAGGGTTTGGGTCAGGGTGAGGGTTAGGATTAGGATAAGGGTTAGGGTTAGGGTTAGGGTGAAGGTAAGTTTGAGGCTGAGGGTTTCAGTTAGTTAAGTGTTAGGGTTAGTGTTAGGGTTATGGTGAGGGCTAGGTTGAGGGTGAGGTTTAGGGTGAGGGTGAGGGTGAGGTTGATTGTTAGGGTGTGGGTGAATATTAGGGTTAGGTTGAGGGTTAGGGTGACGGTGAGGGTTAGGGTGAGGGTGAGTGTTAGGGTTAGGTTTAGGGTTAGTGTGAGTATTAGGGGTAGGATGAGCGGTATGGTGAGGCTTGGGGTTAGGTTTAGGGTGAGGTTTAGGGTTATTCTGAGGGTAAGGTTTATGGTTAGGGTTAGGGATAAGGTTAGGGTGAGGGTAATGGTTAGGGTGAGTGTTAGGATGAAGGTGAGGGTTAGGGTTAGGGTGAGGGTGAGTGTTAGAGTGATGTTTAGTATTAGGTTTAGGTTTAGGGTTATGGTTATGGTGAGGTTTAGGTTGAGGGTTAAGGTTAAGGTTAGAGCTAGGGTTAGTGTGAGGTTTAGGGTGAGGGTAAGGGTTAGGGTGAAGGTGAGGGTGAGGGTGAGGGTAGAGTCAGGGTAAGGGTTAGCGTGAAGTTTAGGGTGAGGGTGAGAGTTAGGGGCAGGGTTAGGTTTAGGATGAGGGTTAGGGTTAGGGTGAGGGTTAGGGTGAGGGTTAGGGTTAGGGTGAAAGTTAGGGTGAGTTTGAGGTTTAGGGTAAGTGTTAGGGTTAGGGTGAGTGTTAGGTTTAAGGTGATTTTTAGTGTCAGGGTGAGGATTAGGGTTAGGGTGAGGTTGATGTTGAGGGCGACGTTTAGGGTTAGTGTGAGTGTTAGAGTGAGGGTAAGGTTTAGGGTGAGGGTTACGGTGAGGGTTAGGGTGAGGGTTCGGGTCAAGGTGAGGGTTAAGGTGTGGGTGAGGGTTAGGGTTAGGGTTAACTTTATGGTGAGGTTTAGGGTGAGAGATAGGGTTAGGGTTAGGGGTAGGATGAGGTTGAGGGTTAGGGTTAGAGTTAGGGTTAGGTTGAGGTTTAGGGTGAGGTTTAGTGTGAGGTTTAGGGTTAGAATCAGAGTTAGAGTTAGGGTTAGGGTGAAGGTGAGGTTTAGGGTTAGGTTTGGGGATTCAATTAGGGTGAGGGTGAGGTTGAGGAATAGTGTTAGGATTAGGGTTAGTATTAGGGTGAGGGTTACAGTTATGTTTAGGGTTAGGGTTAGGGTTAGGGTGAGGGTGAGATTTAGGGGGAGTGTTAAGGTTAGGGTTAGGGTTAGGGTGAGGGTTAGGTTGAGGGTCAGGGTGAGGGTGAAGATTAGGGTGAGGGTTTGGATTAGGGTTATTGTGAGGGTTAGGGTTAGGGTGAGGATAAGTTTTAGGGTGAGGGTTTGGGTGAGGGTAAGGGTAAGTTTTAAGTTAAGGTTTAGAGTGAGTTTGAGGGTGAGGAATAGGGTTACAGTGAGGCTTAGGCTGAGCAGTAGGGTTAGGGTGAGGATGAGGGTAATGGTTAGGGTTAGGGTTTAGGGTGAGTATTAGTGTTAAGTTTAGGGTTAGGGTGAGGGTTAGGGTGAATGGTAGGGATAGGTTTAGGGTGTGGTTTAGGGTTAGTATGATGGTTAGGTTTAGGTTTACGGTTAGGATGAGGGTAAGGGTTAGGGTGAGTGTTAGGATGAAGGTGAGACTTTGTTTAGGGTGAGGTTTAGGGTGATGTTTAAGGTTAGGGTTAGGGTTAGGGTTAGGTTGAGGGTTAGGATGAGGGTTAGGATTAGGGTTAGGTTTAGGTTTAGGATGGGAGTTAGGGTGAGGATAAATTTTAGGTTGAAGATTTGGATTAGGGTTAGGGTTAGGGTGAGGGGTAGGGTGATGGTTAGATTTAGGGTTAGGGTCATGTTTAGGGTTAGGTTGAGGGTGAGGATGAAGTTTAGGGTTAGGATTAGATATAGAGTTAGGGTTAGGCTGAGCGTGAGGGTGAATATGAGGGTGAGGGATAGGGTTAGGGTTAGCGTGAGGGTTAGGTTTAGGGTTAGGCTTAGTGTTAGGGTTAGGGTTAGTGTGAGGGTGATGGTGAGAGTTAGTGTTAGGATTAGTGTTGCGGTTAGGGTTAGGCTGAGGGTGAGGGTGATGGTGACGGTTAGATTTAGGGTTAGGTTGAGGGTTAGGCTTAGTTTGATGGTAAGGGTGAGGGTGAGTATAAGGTTTAGGTTGAGGATTAGGGAAAGATTGATGGTTAGTGTTAGGGATAGGGTTAGGTTGAGCGTTAGGGTAAGGGTGAGGGATAGGTTTAGTGTGAGGGTTAGGGTTAGTGTTAGAGCTAGCATGCGGGTGAGGATTAGGGTTAGGATTAGGGTTAGGGTTAGGGTTAGGCTGAGGGTAAGGGTGAGGGTGGGGGTGAAGGATAAGGTTAGAATTAGGGTTTGGTTTAGGGTGATTGTTAGGTTTAGTGTGACTCTTTGGGTTAGGGTAAGATTGAAAGTTAGGGTAAGGATAAGGGTTAAGGTTTGGGTTAGGCTGAGGGTGAGGTTTAGGGTTAGGTTGAAGGCTAGGTTGAGGATGAGGGTTAGGGTGAGAGTGAGGGTGAGGGTGACGGTGAGGATTAGGGTTAGGGTTACTGTTAGACTGAGGGTGAGGGTGAGGGTGAGAGTTAGGTTTAGGGTTAGTCTTAGGTTTAGGTTTAGGCTTAGGGTGAGTGTGAGGGTGAGGGTGAATGTTAGGGATAGTGTGAGGGTTAGGGTTAGTCTTAGGGTGAGGGTTAGAGTTAGGGTGATATTTAGGGTGAGAGTGGGGGTTAATGTGAGGGTGAGTGTTCAGGTGAGGGTAAAGGTTAGGGTGTAGATGAGGGTTAGCTTAGGGTGAGGGTTAGGGTTAGGTTAAGGGTGAGGGCTAAGGTGAGGGTTAAGGTTAGGTTAGGGTGAGATTTCCGGTTAGTGTTAGGGTTAGGGTGAGTGGTACGATGATGGTTACAGTTAGGGTTAGGATTAGTTTTAGGGTGAGGGTTAGGGTTAGGGTTAGGGTAGTGTGAGGGTAAGGGGTAGGGTGAGGGTTAGGGTTAGGGTGAGGATGAGGGTGAGGGTGAGGGTTACGGTTATGGTTATGGTTAGGGTTACGATGAGTGTTAGGGTTAGGGTTAGGGTTAGGATGAGGATTAGAGAGAGGGGTAGGGTTAGGGTTAGGGTGAGGGTGAGGGTGAAGGTTAGGGTTAGGGTGAGGGTGAGGGTTAGGGTGAGCGTAAGGGTTAGGGATAGGGTTTGGGTGAGGGTAAGGGTGAGGGTTAGGTTTAGGGTTAGGTTTAGGATGAGGGTGAGAGTTAGGGTGATGGTAAGTGTTAGGGTGAGTATTCGGGTGAGGGTGAGGGTTAGGGTTAGGATTAGGGTTACGGTGAGGTATCGGGTGAGGGTTAGTTTTCGGCTTAGGTTTAGGGTTAGGGTTAGGGTGAGGTTTATGGTGAGGGTTAGGGTTAGTGTTAGGGTTATGTTTTGGGTGAGTCTTAGGGTTAGGGTTCGGGTTCGGGTTAGTGTTATGGTTAGGGTAGGGTGAGGGTAACATTTAGGGTGAGGGTTAGGGTTAGGTTGAGGTTGAGGTTGAGGGTGAGGGTTACGGTTAGGATGAGGGGTAGGTTTAGGTTTAGGGTGAGGTTAAGGGTGAGGGTGAGTGTTAGGGTTAGGATGATCGTTAGAATTAGGGTTAGGTTTAGGTTGTGGGTTAGGGTGAGGGGTAGTGTAAGGGTTAGTGTGAGGGTTAGGGTTAGTGTGAGGGTTAGTATTAGGGTTAGGGTTAGGTTGCGGGTGAGTGTTAGGTTGAGGATAAGGGTTAGGTTTAGGGTTAGGGCTAGGGTGAGGGTTATGTTGAAGGTTAGGGTTAAGTTTAGGGTTAGTGTGAGGGTGAGGGTTAGGGTTAGTGTAAGAGTAAGGGTGAGGGTTATGTTTAGTGTGAGGGTTAGGGTTAGGGTGAGGGTAAGTTTTTGGGTGAGGGTTAGATTGAGGGTGAGGGCTAGGGTTAGGGTTAGTGTTAAGGTGATTGTTAGGGTGAGTGCTATGATTAATGTTAGGGTTAGGGTTTGGGTGAGGGTTAGTGTGATGGTAAGGGTTTGGGTGAGGTTTAGTGTGAGGGTGAGAGTTAGGCTTAGCGTTAGGATTAGGGTGAGATTTAGGTTTAGGTTTAAGGTTTGAGTTAGCTTGAGGGTGAGGGTGAGGGTGAGGGTCACGGTTAGGGTGAGGTTCAGGGTTATGTTTAGCGTGAGGTGGGGGTTAGGGTGAGGGTTAGGGTTAGAGTCAGTGTTATTGTGAGGGCTAGGGTGAGGGTGAGGCTTCGTGTTAGGGTTAGGAATAGGCTGAGGCTTAAGGTTATGGTTAACGTTAGGGTGAGAGTTAAGATGAGGGGTAGGATTAGAGTTATTGTGAAGGTGACATTTAGTGTAATGATTAGGGTTAGGTTTAGGTTTAGGGTGAGGGTTAAGTTTAGTGTGAGGTTTTCGGTTATGTTAGGGTTAGGGTTAGGTTTAGGCTGAGGGTGAATGTGAGCGTGAGGGTGAGGGTTAGGGTTAGGTTAAGGGTGAGGGTTAAGGTGGGGGTTAAGGTTAGGTTAGGGTGAGGGTTAGTATGAGGGTAAGGGTTATGTTGAGGGTTAGGGTTTGGGTGAAGGTTAGGGTTAGGGTGAGGGTTAGGGTTATGTTTAGGGTTTGGCTTAGGTTTAGTCTTAGGGTGAGGGTGATGGTGAGGGTGATGGTTAGGGTTAGGTTGAGGTTTAGGGTTAGTTTGAGTGTAAAGGTGAGGGTGAGGGTAAGGTTTACGGTGAGGATTAGGGTGAGAGTGAGGGTTACCCGTTTAGGGTTAGGGTTACGGTAAGGGTTAGGGTAAGGGTGAAGTTTAGGCTTAGGATGAGATTTTGGCTGAGTGTGAGGGTTAGGGTGAGGGTTAGTGTTAGGGTTAGAATTTGGGTGAGATTTGGGGTTAGAGTTAGGGTTAGGATGAGGGTAGGGTGAGGGGTATGGTTAGGGTTAGGGTTAGGGTTAGGTTAGGGTAAGGGTTAGGGTGAGGGTTAGCGTGAGTGTGAGGTTTAGGGTTAGGCTTAGAGTTAAGGTGAGGGTTAGGGTGAGTGCTATGGTTAATGTTAGGGTTAGGGTTATGGTTAGGGTTAGGGTGAGGGTGAGGTTGAGGGTTATGGTTAGGGTAAGGGTTAGGGTTAGGGTGAGGATAGGATTAGCGTGAGCGTGAGGGTTACAGTGAGTGTTAGGTTTAGGGTGAGGGATAGGTTTAGGGTTAGGGTGAGGGTTATGGTTAGGATGATGTTTAGGGTGAGGGTGAGGATTAGTGTGAAGGTGAGTGTTCGGGTGAGGATGAGAGTTAGTGTGTGGGTGAGTGATGGGATTAGGTTGAGCATTAGGGTGACAATGAGGGTTGGGGTGAGTGTGAGGATTAGGGTTAGTGTTAGGGTGATGGTTAGGGTTATGGTTAGTGTTAGGGTGAGAGTTACGGTGAGGTGAAGGATTACAGTTAGGGTGAGGGTTAGGATTTGTGTGAGGCATCGGCTTAGGGTGAGGGTGATTTTGAGGGTTAGGGTTAGGGTTAGGTTGAGATTTAGGGTTAGTTTGAGGGTAAATGTAAGGGTGAGGTAAGTTTTACTGTGAGAATTAGGGTGAGGGTGAGGGTTAGGATTAGCTTTAGGGTTACGGTAAAGGTTAGATAAGGGTGAGGGTTAGGTTTAGTGTGAAGGTTAGGTTTATGTTGAGGTTGAGGATTAGCGTTACGGTTAGTGTGAGGGTTAGGGTTAGCATTGGGGTTAGGGTGAGGGTAATGTTTAGGGTGAGGTTTAGGGTGAGGGTGAGGGTTAGGGTTAGGATTAGTGTTAGGGTTAGGGTTAGGCTGAGGGTGAGGGTGAGGGTGAGGGTGAGGGTTACGGTTAGGTTAAGGGTGAGCGTTACGTTTAGGGTGAGGTGAGGGTTAGGGAGAGGGTTAGGGTTAGGTTCAGTGTTAGGGTGAGGACAAGGGTGAGAATGAGTGTTAGGGTTAGGGTTAGGGATAGGGTGAGGCTTAAGGTTACGGTTAGGGTTAGGGTGAGGGTTAGACTGAGGGGTAGGATTAGGGTAATTGTGAGGGTTACATTTAGTCTGAGGTTTAGGGTTAGGTTTAGGTTTAGGGTGAGGGTTAGGTTTAGTGTTATTGTTTCGGTTAGAGTTAGGCTGACGGTTAAGGGTAGTGAGAGGGTGAGGTTTAGGGTTAGGGTTAGGTTAAGGGTGAGGGTTAAGGTGAGGGTTAAGGTTAGGGTTAGCGTGAGGGTAAGGGTTTCGGTGAGGGTTAGGATTAGGGT
Organism: Dipodomys merriami; assembly: GCF_024711535.1. Taxonomy (NCBI): domain Eukaryota; kingdom Metazoa; phylum Chordata; class Mammalia; order Rodentia; family Heteromyidae; genus Dipodomys; species Dipodomys merriami. The sequence goes on along the minus strand of NW_027203438.1, from coordinate 1,890,631 downwards.
GATATTTAGGGTTAGAGTTAGGGTGAGGGTTAGGCTTAGGGTGAGGGTGATGGTGAGGATTAGGGTTAGGGTTAGGTTGAGGTTTAGGGTTAGGGTTAGGGTTAGTGTGAAGGTTATGCTGATGGTTAGGGTTAGGTTTAGCGTGAGGATTAGGTTTAGTGTGAAGGTTAGGGTTAGGGTTAGGTTTATGTTGAGGGTGAGTATTAGGGTTAGGGTTAGCGTGAGGGTTAGGGTAAGCATTGGGGTTAGGGTGAGAGTAATGTTTAGGGTGAGGGTGAGGTTTGTGTTTAGCTTTAGGGTTAGGTAGAGGGTTAGGATGAGGGTTAGGGTTAGGGTTATGGTTAGGGTGAGTGTGAGGGTTAGGGTTTGGGTTAGGATTAGGGTGAGGGTTAGGGTGAGGGTGATGGTTAAAATGAGGGTAAGTGTTAGTGTGAGTGTTAGGGTGAGTGTGAGATTTAGGGTTAGGGTTAGGTTTAGGGTGAGGGGTCGGGTGATGGTTACGGTTAGGGTTAGGGTTTGTTTTAGGGTGAGAGTTAGAGTGAGGGTTAGTGTTAGTGATTGGTTTAGAGTTAGGTTTAGGGTGAGGTTTAGGGTGAGGATTAGGATTATGGTAGGGTGAGGTTAAGGGTTAGCGTGAGGGTTAGGGTTAGGCTGAGGGTAAGGGTCAGGGTAAGGGTTAGGGTTAGTGTTACGATGAGTGTAAAAGTTAGGCTTAGGGTTAGAAGAGTTTTAGGGTGAGTGGTATGGTTAGGGTTAGGGTTAGGTTTAGGGTGAGGGTTAGGGTTAGGCTTAGGTTTATGATGAGGGTTAGGGTCAGGGGTAGGGTAATTGTTAGTGTGAGGGTTAAGGTTGGTGTGAGGGTTAGGTTTAGGGTTAGGGTGAGGGTGAGTGTTAGGGTGAGTATGAGGGTTAGGTTTAGGGTTAGGGTGAGGTTTAGGGTTAGGTTTCGGGTTATTGTGAGGGAGATTGTTAGGGTTAGGATGAAGGTTAGGGTTAGGGTTAGGGTTATGGTGAGGGTTAGGTTGATGTTTAGGGTTAGGTTTAGGGTTAGGGAAAGGGTGAGGGTTAGGGTTAGGGTTATGGTTAGGGTCTGGCTGAGGTTTAGGGTGAGGTTTAATGTTAGTGTTATGTTTAGGGTTAGGGTGAGTGTTAGGGTTAGTGTTAGGGTTAGCATAAGGTTTAGGTTTAGGGTTAGTGTTAGGGTAAGGTTTAGTGTGAGTGTTAGTGTGAGGGTGAGGGTTAGGGTTAGGGTTAGGGTGAGGGTGAGGGTGAGGGTTTCGTTAATGTTACGTTTAGGTTAAGGGTTAGTGAGAGGATTATCGTTTGGGAGAGGGTTAGTGTGAGGGTAAGTGTTAGGGTTAAGGTGAAGTTTAGCGTTAGGTTGAGGGTGAGCATGAGGGTTTTGGGTAGGTAAGGGATAGGTTTAGTGTTAGGGTTAGGGTTAGGATAGGTTGAGGGAAAACGTGTGGGGTAGGTTATGATTAGGGTGAGGGTTAGGGCTAGTGTGAGGGTTAGGTTTAGGGAGAGGATTAGGATTAGGGTGAGAGTAAGGGTTAGGTTGAGTTTTAATATGAGGGTGAGGTTTAGGGTTAGGGTTAGGGTTAGCGTGAGGCTTAGGGTGTCTGCTAAGGTTAGGTTTAGTGTGAGGGTGAAGGTGAGGGTTAGGGTTACTCTTAGGTTTAGTGTGAAGTTTAGGGTGAGAGTAAAGGGTAGGATGAAGTTTAGGGTCATGGTGAGAGTTAGGATTAGGGTTAGGGTGAGGGTTAGATTTAGGCTTAGTGTTAGGGTAAGGGTTAGGGTCTGGTTAAGGGTTAGGGTGAGGGTTAGGGTTAGGGTTAGTGTTAGGGTGAGTGTGAGGGTGAGTGTGAAGTTTAGGGTTATGATTAGGTTTAGGTTAAGGGGTCAGCTGAGGGTGAGGGTGAATTTGAGGGTGAAGGATAGGGTTATGGTTATGGTTATGGTGAGGCCTAGGTTGAGTGTTTGGGTTAGGGTGAGAGTGAGGGTTTGGGTTAGTTAAGGGATATGGTTATGGTTAGGGTGAGGATTAGGTTCAGTTTGAGTGTTAGTGGGAGGGTTAAGGTTAGGGTGAGGGTTAGGGTTAGGGTGAGGGTTAGGGTTAGCGTGATGTTTTGGTTGAGGGTGAGGGTTAGCGTGAGTGTGAGTATTTGGGAGAGGGTAAGGGTTAAGGTGAGGATGAAGGTTAGGCTAAGGGTTAGGGTGAGAGTTAGGTTTAGAATTAGGGTTTGGGTGAGGGTAAGGGGGAGGGGGAGGGTTAGTTTTAGGGTAAGGGTTAGGGTTAGTGTGAGTGTTAGGGTGAGGGTAAGGGTTAGGGTGAGTGTTAGGGGGAGGGGGCGGCTTAGGGTCAGTGTTAGGGTTGGATGAGTGTTAGGTTTAGAGTTAGAGTTAGGGTGAGGGCTAGGGTTAGGGTGAGGGTGAGGTTTTTGGTGAGGGTTAGGCTGTGGGTGAGTCTTAGTGTTAGGGTGAGGGTTAGAGTGACAGTGACTGTTAGGGTGAGGAATTGGATTAGTGTTCGTGTTAGGGTGAGGGGTATGGTTAGGGTTATGGATATGGTGAGGGTGGGGTTTAGAGTGAGGGTGAGGGTGAGTGTTTGTGGTTGGTAAATATTATGGTTATGTTTAGGGTGAGGATTAGTGTGACGGTGAGGGTTATGGTGAGTGTTTGGGTCAGGGTGAGGGTTAGGGTGAGGGTGAGGGTTCGGTGAGGGTGAAGGTTTGGGTGAGGACTAGGGTGTGGGTTATGGTTAGGGTTAGGATGTGGGTGATGGTTAAGGTTAGGGTAAGGGTTAGGGTGAAGGTTAGGGTTAGGGTGAGGGTTAAGGTTAGGATTAGGTTTATGGTGAGGGCTAGGCTGAGGGTGAGGGTTAGGGTTAGTGTAAGGCTTAGGGTGAGGTGTAGGGTGAAGGTTAGGGTAGGGTGAGGTTTAGGGTGAGGGTTAGGTTTAGTGTTAGGCTTAGGGTTTGGAGAGTGTTAGGGTTAGGGTGACAATTAGGGTTAAGGTTAGGGTTAGAGTAGGGTAAGGGTAAGGGTTAGTGTGAGGTTTAGGGTGAGTTTGAGGGTTAGGTTTAGGGTTAGGGTTAGGGTGAGTGTTAAGGTTAGTGTGAGAGTTAGGGTTAGGTTTAGTTTTTGTGTTACGGTGAGGGTAAGGGTTAGGGTGAGGGTTAGGATTAGGGTTAGGGTTAGTGTAAGGGTGAGCGTGAGGGTTATGTTTAGGGTAAGGGTTAGGGTTAGGGTTAGGGAGATGATTAGTGTGAGCGTGAGGGTTTTGGTGAGGGTTCGGTTTAGTGTTAGGGTTAGGGTTTGGGTGGGTGTTAGGGTTAGGGTTCGGGTTTGGGTTATTGTTAGGGTTAGGGTAGGGTGTGGGTAAGATTTAGGGTGAGGGTTAGGGTTAGGTTGAAGTTGAGTGTGAGAGTTAGGGTTAGGTTTACTGTGAGGATGAGGGTTAGGGTTAGGGGTAGGTTTCGGACTAGGGTGATGGTGAGGGTGAGGGTTTGGGTGAGGGTTAGGGTTAGGATGAGCATTAGGATTAGGGTTAGGTTTACATTGTGGGTTAGGGTGAGGGTTAGGATTAGTGTGAGGGTTAGGATTATGGTTAGGGTTAGGTTGAGGGTGAGTGTTAGGGTGAGGATGAGGGTTAGGTTTTTGGGTTAGGGTTAGGGTGACGATTAGGGTTAATTTAGGGTTAGGGTGAGGCTAAGGGTTAGGTTTAGGGTAAGGGTTAGGGTGAGGGTTATGTTTAGTGTGAATTTTAGGGTTAGGTGAGGGTAAGGGTTAGGGTGAGGATTAGCGTGATGGTGAGGGTTAGGGTTAGGTTAGTGTTAAGGTGAGGGTTAGGGTGAGTGTTAAGGTTAATGTTAGGGTTACGGTTAGGATGAGGGTTAGGGTGAGGTTTAGCGTTAGGGTAAGTGTTAGGGTGATGGTGAGTTTGAGGGTTAGGGTTAAGGTTCTGGTGACCATTATGGTTAGGGTGAGGGTTAGGGTTTCCGTTACGGTTAGTGTGAGGGTGAGGGTGAGGGTGAATGTTAGGGTGAGGGTGATGGTGAAGGTTAGGGTTAGGGTTAGTTTGAGGGTTGGGGTTAGTGTTAAGGTATGGGTGACCGTGAGGTAAGGTTTAGGTGAGGATTAGGGTGAGGGTGGGGGTTAGGCTAAAGGTTAGGTTTAGGGTGAGGGTTAGGGTAAGGTGAGGGTTAGGTTTAGTGTGAGGGTTAGGGTTAGGGTGAGGGTGAGGTTGAGGCTTAGGGTTAGAGTTAGGGTTAAGGTTATGGTGAGGCGCAGGGAGAGGGTTAGGGTTAGGGTTACCGTTATGGTGAGTGGTAGGATGAGGGTTAGGGTTAGGGTTAGGATAAGGGTGAGGGTTAGTGTGAGGATGAGGGTTAGGGTTAGGGTGAGGATTAGGGTTAGGGTTACTGTCAGGGTTAGGGTTAAGGTGAGGGTAAGTGTGAGGGTTATGTTTAGTGGGAGGGTTCAGGTTAGGGTGAGGTTTAGTTTCAGGGAAAGTGTTAGGGTAAAGGTTAGGGTAAGAGTTATGGTTAGGTTTAGGGTTAGAGTGAGGGTAGGGTGAGGGTTAGGGTTAGGGTTAGGGTGAGAGTTAGGGTGAGGCTTAGGATAAGGATTCGGGTGAGGGTGATGGTTAGGGTGAGGGTGAGGGTTAGGGTTAGGTTGGGGGTTAGGGTTAGGGTGAGGTTCAGGGTTAGGGTGTGGTCTAGATTGAGGGTGAGTGTTAGGTTGAGGGTGAGGGTTAGGGTTAGCGTTGTTTAGGGTGAGGGTTAGGGTTAGGGTTAGGGTTAGAGTTAGTTTGAGGTTGAGGGTGAGTTTTATTGTTAGGATTATTGTTAGGGTTAGGTGTAGTCTGAGGGTGAGAATGAGGGGGAGGGTTAGTGTTAGGGTGAGGGTTAAGGTGAGGGAAAGGGTTAGGTTTAGGGTTAGTGATAGGGTGAGGTTTAGGGTTAGGGTTAGGGTTAGGGTGAGGGTTAGACTGAGGGGTAGGGTTAGGGTTAGCGTGAGGGTTAGGTTTAGTGTGAGGGTTAAGGTTAGGGTCGGGCTTAGGGTTAGGATGAGCATTAGGTTAAGTGTGAGGTTTACAGTTAGGGTTAGTGTTAGGCTTAGGTTTAGGCTGAGGATGAAGGTGAGGGTGTGGGTGAGGGTTAGGTTTAGAGTTAGGGTGAGGGTTGAGGTGAGGGATTTGAGTAGGGTTAGGGTTAAGGTTTAGGGTGAGGGCTTGGTTGAGCGTGAGGGTTAGGGTGAGGGTTTGGGTTAGGGAGAGGCGTAGGATTAGCGTTAGGTTGAGGCTTAGGTTGAGGTGTATGGTTAGGGTTCGGGTGAAGGTTAGGTTTATTGTTAGGGTAAGAGTTAGAGTTAGGGTGAGGGGTAGGGTGTGTGTCAGAGTTAGGGTGAGGGTTAGGGTGAGGGTGAGGTTTAATATTAGTGTTAGGGTTAGTGTGAGGGTTAGGGTTATAGTTAGGGTGAGGGTGAGGTTGAGGGATACGTTTAGGATTAGGGTTAGGATTAGGTTTAGGCTGAGGGTGAGGGTGAGATTGAGTGTTAGGTTTAGGGTGAAGGTTAGGGTTAGGGTTAGTGTGAGGGTTAGGATGAGGTTTAGGGTTAGGGTTAGGTTGAGGGTTTGGGTTAGGGTGAGGGTAAGTGTTAGGTTTAGGATTAGTGTTAGGGTTATGGTTAGGCTTAGGGTGAGGTTGAGGATGAGGGTAAGGGTTAGGATTAGGGTTAACCTTAGGTTTATGGTGAGGGTTGGGCTGAGGGTTAGCTTTAATGTTAGGGTTAGGGTTAGGCTGAGGGTTGGGGGAGTTTGAGGGTGAGGGTTAGAGTTTGGTTGAAGGTTAGGGTGAGGGTTAGGGTTACGATTAGGGTGAGAGTTATCGTGACGGTTAGGGTTAGCGTTAGCATGAGATTTAGGGTGAGGGTGAGGTATAGGTTAGGATTAGGGTTATTGTTAGGTTTAGGCTGTGGTTGGGGGTGATGTTGAGGGTTAGGGTTAGGATGAGGGTTAGGGGTACTTTTAGGGTAAGGGTTAGGTTTAGGTTTAGGGTTAGTGTTAGAGTGAGGGTTATGGTGAGTGTTAGGGTTAGGGTTAGGGTTAAGCTTAGGGTTAGGGTTAGGGTTAGTGTGAGGCGGAGGATTAGGCTTAGGGTTAGTGTGAGAGGGAGGGTTAGGTTTAGGCTTAGGGTGAGGGTTCGGGTGAGGGTTCGGGTTAGGGTGGGGGTGATGGTTAGATTTGGGTGAAGGCTATGTTTAGTGTGAGGGTTAGGGTTAGGGATATTGTTAGTGTTAGGGTAAGGGTTAGGGTGAGGGTGAGAGTGAGGGTTAGGGTTAGGGTTAGGGTGAGCCTGAGGGTGGGGGTTACTGTTAGGATTAGGGTTAGGGTTAGGTTTAGGCTGAGGGTGAGGTTGAGGGTGGGATGAATTTATGGTTAGGGTTAGGATTAGGGTTAGGGTGAGGGTTAGGTTTAGTGTGAGGGTTAGAATTAGGGTTAGAGTTAGGGTTAGCGTGAGGGTAAAATATAGGGTGAGGGTGAAGGTAAGGTTTAGGGTTAGGGTGAGGTTTAGGTTTAATGTAATGGTCAGGGTTAGTGTTAGGGTGATGGTAAGGGTTAGGGTGAGATTTAGGGTGAGGGTGAGGTTAAGGCTATGGTTAGCGTTAGGATTAGGGTGTGGGTGAGGTTTTGGGTTAGGGTGAGGTTGAGGGTTAAGTTGAGGGTAATGGTTAGGTTTTGGGTTAGGGTGAGGGTGAGGGGGATGGGTAGGGTTAGGGTTTGGGTTTGGTTGAGGGCTAGGGTGAGGGTGAGTGTTAAGGTGAATGTGAGGATGAGGGTGAGGGTTTTGCTTAGTAAGGGATAGGGTTAGGGTGAGGAATAGGGTGAGGTTGAGTGTTAGGCTGAGGGTTACGTTTGGCGTGAGGTTTAGGGTTTGGGTTAGGGTGAGGGTAAGTTTTCGGGTGATGTTTAGGGTGGGGGTGAAGATTACGTTAGCATTAGGTTGAGGGTCCAGGTTTGGGTGAGTTTTAGGGTGTGGGTGATGGTTAAGGTTAGGGTGAGGGTTAGGGTGAGGTTGAGGGTTAGGGTTAGTGTGCGGTTTAGGTTTAGTATTAGTGTTAAGGTTAAGGTTAGGCTTAAAGTGAGGGTGAAGGTGAGGTTTAGGGTTAGGGTTAAGTTGAGGGTTAGGGTTAGGGTTTGGGTTAGAGTTAGGGTGAGGGTGAGGGTGAGGGATAGGTTTAGGATTAGGTTTAGGGTTAGGTTTAGGCTGAGGGTGAGGGTGAGATTGAGTGTTAGGGTTAGGGTGAGGATTAGGGTTAGGGTTAGGGTGAAGTTTAGGGTTAGGGTTAGGTTATGATGAGGGTTAATGTGAGAGGTATGGTTAGGGTTAGTGTGAGGGTTAGGGTTAATTTGAGGGTTAGGGTTAGGGTTAGGTTTAGGGTGAGTGTAAGTTTTAGGTTGAGGGTTACGGTCAGGGTGACGGTGAGGGTTAGGGTGAGGGTTAGGGTTAGTGTTAGGTTTAGGCTTAGGCTGAGGGTGAGGTTGATGGTGGGGTGAGGGTTTCGATTAGGGTTAGGATTCTGGTGAGGGTTATTGTGAGGTTTAGGGTTAGCGTTAGGTTTAGGCTTAGGCTGAGGGTGAGGTTGATGGTGGGGTGAGGGTTTCGGTTAGGGTTAGGATTAGGGTTATGGTGAGGGTTAGGTTTATTGTGAAGGTTAGGGTTAGGGTTAGAGTTAGGGTTATCGTGAGGGTAAGGGTTAGGGTGAGGGTTAGGGTGAGGGTGAAGTTAAGGGTTAGGTTTAGGGTGAGGGTTAGTTTTAGGGTGAGGGTTAGGTTTAGGGTTAGGGATAGTTTTAGGGTGAGGTTAAGTGTTAGTGTAAGATTTAGGTTGAGGGTGAGGTTAGGGTTAGGGTTAGCGTTAGGATTAGTGTGTGGGTTAGGATTGGGGTTAGGGTGAGTGTGAGGGTTAGGTTGAGGGTTAGGGTTAGGTTTCGGGTTAGGGTGAGGTTGAGGGTGATGGTTGGGGTTAGGGTTAGGGTTAGGTTAGGGGCTAGGGTGAGAGTGTGGGTTAGGTTGAAGCTGAGGATGATGATGAGGGTTTCAATTAGGTAAGGGTTAGGGTTAGGGTGAGTATTAGGGTGAGGTTGAATGTTAGGGGGAGGGTTAGCGTTACAGTGAGGGTAAGGGTTAGGGTAAGGGTGGGGGTTAGTTTTAAGGTGATGTTTAGGGTAGAGTTGATTATTACGTTAGCTTTAGGGTGAGGTTTCAAGTTTAGGTGAGTTTTAGGGTGTGGGTGAGGGTTAGTGTTAGGGTGAAGTTTTGGGTAAGTTTAGTGTTACGGTGAGGGTTAGGGTTAGGGTTAGGGTTAGTGTTCCCCTTAGGGTGAGGGTGAGGGTGAGGGTGAAGTTTCGGGTGAGAGTGAGGGTGAAGTTTCGGGTGAGATTGAGGGTTAGGTTGTGGTTGAGGGTTAGGGTTAGGGTGAGGGAAAGGGTGACAGTGAGGGTTGGGGTTGGGTTAGGGTTAGAGTTAGGGTGAGTGTTAAGGTTGTGTTAGGGTTAGAGTTAGGGTGAGGGTGAGCATTTGGCTTAGGATTACGGTTAGATTTAGGGTTAGACTGAGGGTGAGGATAAGGGCGAGGGTTTGGGGTAGGGTGAGGGTTAGGGTGAGGGTGAGGTTAAGGTTAGGGTTAGGGTTAGGGTTAGGGTTAGGATTAGGGTTAGGATGAGGGTTAGGGTTAGGGGTAGGTTGAGGGGAAGTGTGAGGGTTAGGGTTAGTGTGATGGTTAGGTTTAGGGTTAGGTTTAGGTTTAGGTTTAGGATTAGGGTTAGGGTAAGGCTTAGGGCGAGGGTGAGGGTCAGGGTCAGGGTTAGGGTTAGGGTTAGGGTGAGAGTTATTATTAGTGTTAGGGTTAGGGTTAGGGTGAGGGTAAGGGTTAGAGTGAAGTTTAGGTGAGGGTGAGGGTCAGGGTGAGTGTTAGGGTTAGGGTGAGGTTTAGGGTTCGGGTTAGGCTTATTGTGAGGGCTAGGTTGAGGGTGAGGGTTAGGGTTATGGTTAGGCATAGCGGGAGGATTAAGGTTAGGGTTAGGGTGAGGGTGAGTGTTATGCTGAGGCATAGTTTTAGGTTTAGGTTGAGAGTTAGGTTTAGTGTGAGGGTTAAGGTTAGGGTTAGTGTTAGGGTGAGGGTTAGGCTTAGAGTTAAGGTTATGATTAAGCTTATTGTTAGGGTTAGGGTTTGGGTGAGGGTTAGGATGAGGGTTAGGATTAGGATTAGGGTTAGTGTAAGGGTGAGGGTGAAGGTTAGGCTTAGGTTTAGGCTAAGGGTTTTGGTGAGTGTTAGGTTGTGGGTTAGGGTTAATGTTAGGGTTAAGGTTAGGGTGAGGATTAAGGGGTATTTGAGGGTGAGGGTCCAGGTTAGGTTTATTTTAGGGCTAGGGTTAGGAATAGGGTTAGGGTGAGGGCTAGGGTGAGGGTGAGGGTTAGGATTTGGCTTAGGGTTAGACTGAGGGTTAGGGTTAGGTTTAGGGTAAAGGTTAGGTTTAGGGGTAGGGATAGGGTTAGTGTGGGGGCTAGGGTGAGGGTGAGGTTTAGTGTCAGTATTATGGTTAGTGTGAGGTTTGCGTTAGGGTTAGGGTTAGAGTTAGGGTGAGGGTGATGGTGAGGGATAGGGTTAGTATTAGAGTTAGAGTTAGGTTTAGGCTGAGGGTGAGGGTGAGATTGAGTGTTAGGGTTAGGGTGACGGTTAGGGCTATGGTTAGGGTGAGCGTGAGAGTTAAGTTTAGGGATATGATGAGGGTTAGTGTGAGAGGTAGGGTTAGGGTTAGTGTGAGGGTTAGGGTTAGTTTGATGGTTAGGGTTAGGGTTAGGTTTAGGGTGAGTCTAAGGTTTAGGGGGAGGGTTAGGGAGATGGTGACGGTGACGGTTAGGATGAGGGTGAGTTTAGGGTCAGGGTTAGGGTTAGTGTTAGGGTGAGGGTTAGGTTTAGGGTTAGGAGTAGGGTGAGGGTTAGGTTGAGGTTTAGGGTTAGGGTTAGGGTTAGGGTTAGGGTGACAGAGAGGTTAGGTTTAGTTTTAGGGTGAGGTTTCGGGTGAGGGTGAGGATTAGGGTGAGGGTGATCGCTAGGGTTTTGGTGAAGGTTAGGTTTAGTGTGAGGGTTATTGTTAGGATTAGGGTTATTGTTAGGGTAAGTGTTAGGGTTAGGGTGAGTGTGAGGGTGAGGGATAGGTTTAGGTTTAGGGTCAGCCTGAGGGTGGGGGTTAGATTTAGGATTAGGTTTAGGGTAAGGGTTAGGCTGAGGGTGAGGTTGAGGGTGGGGTGAGGGTTTCGGTTAGGGTTAGAATTAGGGTTAGGGTGAGGGTTAAGTTTAGTGTGAGGGTTAGGGTTAGGGTTAGAGTTTGGGTTAGCGTGAGGGTAAGGGTTAAGTTGAGGGTTAGGGTGAGGGTGAAGTTAAGGGTTAGGGTTAGGGTGAGGGTTAAGTTTAGTGTGAGGGTTAGGGTTAGGGTTAGTGTTAGTGTTAGGGTGAGGGTAAGGTTTAGGTTGAGATTTAGTGTGACGTTTAGGTTAACATTAGGGTTAGAGTTAGGATTAGGTTGCGGGTTAGGGTTGGGTTTAGGGTGAGTGTTAGGTTGAAGGTTACGGTTAGGTTTAGGTTTAGGGTGAGGGTGACGGTGATGTTTAAGGTTAGGGTTAGGTTTAGGTTGGGGACTAAGGTGAGGGTGAGGTTTAGGGTGAAGGTGAGGATGAGGGTCACGCTTTCGGTTGGGTAAGGGTTAGGGTTAGGGTGAGGAATAGGGTGAGGTTGAGTGTTAGAGTGAGTATTAGGGTTAGCATGAGGGTTAGGGTTAGGGTGAGGGTTAGGTTTAGGGTGATGTTTAGGGTGGGGGTGAGAATTACGTTAGCGTTAGTGTGAGGGATCAGGTTTGGGTGAGGTTTAGGGTGTGGGTGATGGTTAGGGTTAGGGTGAGGGTTAGGTTGATGGTGAGAGGTAGGGTGAGGGTGATGGTTCGGGTTAGGATTAGGGTTAGGTTGAGGGTTAGGGTGAGGGTTAGGGTGAAATGTAGGGTTAGGGTTAGGTTGAGGTTTAGGTTTAGTGTGAGGGTTAGGGTTAGGGTTAGGGTGAGGTAAAGTGTTAGGTTGAAGGTTAGGGTGAGAGTGTGGGTTATGGTTAGCATGAGTCTTAGGGTGATGGTGAGGTTGATGGTTAGGGTTAGGTTGAGGTTTAGGGTTAGTTTGAGGGTAAAGGTGAGGGTGAGTGTAAAGTTTAGGGTGAGGATTAGGGTGAGGGTGAGGGTTACGCGTTTAGGGTTAGGGTTAGGGTAAGGGTTAGGGTAAGGGTGAAGTTTAGGCTTAGGATTAGGTTTTGGCTGAGTGTGAGGGTTAGGGTGAGGGTTAGTGTTAGGGTTTGGGGTTAGGGTTAGGGTTAGGATGAGGGTAGGGAGAGGGGTATGGTTAGGGTTAGGGTTAGGATTAGGTTAGGGTAAGGGTTAGGGTGAAGGTTAGCGTGAGGGTGAGGTTTAGGGTTAGGCTTAGAGTTAAGGTTAGGGTTAGGGTGAGTGCTATGGTTAATGTTAGGGTTAGGGTTAGGGTGAGGGTTAGGGTTAGGGTTAGGATTAGTGTAGGATTAGGGTTAGGGGTATGGTTAGGATGAGGGTGAGGGTGAGTGTGAGGGTTATGGTTAGGGTAAGGGTTAGGGTTATGTTTAGGGATAGGATTAGGGTGAGCATGAGGGTTAGAGTTAGGGTTAGGTTTAGGGTGAGGGATAGGTTTAGGGTTAGGGTGAGGGTTATGGTTAGGATGATGTTTAGGTTGAGGGTGAGGATTAGTGTGAAGGTGAGTGTTGGGGTGAGGATGAGAGTTAGTGTGTGGGTGAGGGTTAGGGTTAGGTTGAGTTTTAGGGTGACAATGAGGTTTGGGGTGAGTTTGAGGATTAGGGTTAGTATTAGGGTGATGGTTAGGGTTATGGTTAGTGTTAGGGTGAGAGTTACGGTGAGGTGAAGGATTACGGTTAGGGTTAGGGCTAGGATTTGTGTGAGGCATCGGCTTAGGGTGAGGGTGATGTTGAGGGTTAGGGTTAGGGTTAGGTTGAGATTTAGGATTAGTTTGAAGGTAAATGTGAGGGTGAGGTAAGGTTTACTGTGAGAATTAGGGTGAGGATGAGGGTTAGGATTAGGGTTAGGGTTACGGTAAAGTTTAGATAAGGGTGAGGGTTAGGTTTAGTGTGAAGGTTAGGTTTATGTTGAGGTTGAGGATTAGCGTTAGGGTTAGGGTTAGCATTGGGGTTAGGGTGAGGGTAATGTTTAGGGTGAGGTTTAGGGTGAGGGTGAGGGTTAGGGTTAGGATTAGTGTTAGGGTTAGGCTGAGGGTGAGGGTGAGGGTGAGGGTGAGGGTTACGGTTAGGGTAAGGGTGAGAGTTACGTTTAGGGTGAGGTGAGGGTTAGGGTGAGGGTTAGGGTTAGGTTCAGTGTTAGGGTGAGGACAAGGGTGAGAATGAGTGTTAGGGTTAGGGTTAGGGATAGGGTGAGGCTTAAGGTTACGGTTAGGGTTAGGGTGAGGGTTAGGCTGAGGGGTAGGATTAGGGTTATTGTGAGGGTTACATTTAGTCTGAGGTTTAGGGTTAGGTTTAGGTTTAGGGAGAGGGTTAGGTTTAGTGTTATTGTTTCGGTTAGAGTTAGGGTTAGTGTTAGGTTTAGGCTGACGATTAAGGGCAGTGAGAGGGTGAGGGTTAGGGTTAGGGTTAGGGTTAGGGTGACGGTTATGCTGAGGGTTAGGGTTAGGGTTAGCGTGCGGATTAGGTTTAGTGTGAGGGTTAGGGTTAGGGTTAGGTTTATGTTGAGGGTGAGTATTAGGGTTATGGTTAGCGTGAGGGTTAGGGTAAGCATTGGGGTTAGGGTGAGAGTAATGTTTAGGGTGAGGGTGAGGTTTGTGTTTAGCTTTAGGGTTAGGTTGAGGGTTAGGATGAGGGTTAGGGTTAGGGTTATGGTTAGGGTGAGTGTGAGGGTTAGGGTTTGGGTTAGGATTAGGGTGAGGGTTAGGGTAAGGGTGATGGTTAAAATGAGGGTAAGGTTTAGAGTGAGTGTTAGGGTGAGTGTGAGATTTAGGGTTAGGGTTAGGTTTAGGGTGAGGGGTAGGGTGATGGTTACGGTTAGGGTTAGGGTTAGTTTTTGGGTGAGATTTCTAGTGAGGATTAATGTTAGTGATTGGTTTAGAGTTAGGTTTAGGGTGAGGTTTAGGGTGAGGATTAGGGTTATGTTAGCGTGAGGGTAAGGGGTAGCGTGAGGGTTAGGGTTAGGCTGAGGGTAAGGGTCAGGATAAGAGTTAGTGTTAGGGTTAGTGTTACGATGAGTGTTAGAGTTAGGCTTAGGGTTAGATGAGTGTTAGGGTGAGTGGTATGGTTAGGGTTAGGGTTAGGGTAGGGTGAGGGTTAGGGTTAGGCTTAGGTTTATGATGAGGGTTAGGTTCAGGGGTAGGGTTATTGTTAGTGTGAGGTTTAGGGTTGGTGTGAAGGTTACTGTTAGGGTTAGGGTTAGGGTGAGGATGAGGGTTAGGGTTAGGGTGAGGTTTAGGGTTAGGTTTCGGGTTATAGTGAGGGAGATTTTTAGGGTTAGGATGAGGGTTAGTGTTAGGTTTAGGGTTAGGGTGAGGGTTAGGTTGATGTTTAGGGTTAGGTTTAGGGTTAGGGTAAGGGTGAGGGTTTGGTTGAGGGTTAGGTTTAGGATTAGGGTTAGGGTTAGTGTTAGGCTGAGGGTGATGGTGAGGGTGAGGGTGAAGATTAGGGTGAGGGTTAGGTTAGGGTTAGGCTTAGGGTGAGGGTGAGGGTAAAGTTTAGGTTTAGGTTGAGGTTTAGGTTTAGGGTGAGGGCTACGGTGAGGGTGAGGTTTAGTGTTAGTCTGAGGGTGAGTGTGTGGGCTTCAGTTAGGTAAGGATTAGGGTTAGGGTTAGGGTTAGTGTTAGGGTGAGGTTAAGGGTTAGGGTTAGGTTTAGAATGAGGTTTAGGGTTAGGCTGAGGGTGAGGGGTAGGGGTAGGATTAGGGTAAGGGTTTGGGTTAGGGTGAGGGTTAGGGTAAGGGTGAGTGTTAGGTTCAGAATTATTGTGAGGGTTAGGGTTAGGGTTAGGTTTAGGGTTAGGGTGAGGGTGAGGGTTATGGTGTGAGTTAGGGTTAGGGTTAGTGTGAGGGTTAGGCTTAGTGTGAGGAAAAGGGTTAGGGTGAGCGTTATTGTGTGGGTTAGGGTTAGGTTTAGAGTAATTGTTAAAGTTAGAGTGAGGGTTAAGTTTAGGGTTAGGGTTAGGGTGAGGGTGAGGGTGAGGGATAGGTTTAGGGTTAGTGTGAGGATAAGGGTTAGGTTGAGGTTTAGGGGGAGGGTGAGTGTTAGGGTTTGCATTAGGGTTAGGGTGAGGGTTAGGGTTAGGGTTAGGGTTAGTGTTACGTTGAGGGTTAGAGTTAGGGTTAGGATTAGTGTAAGCGTTAGGGTTAGGTTGAGGGTTAGGGTTAGGGTGATGTTTAGCGTGATGGTGAGGGTGAAGGTGACTGTGACGGTGAATGTTGGGGTTAGGTTTAGGGTTAAGGTGAATGTGAGGATTAGGTTTATAGTTACGGTTAGGGTAAGGGATAGGATGAGAGTGAGGGTGAGGGTAAGGGTGAAGGTTAGGGTTAGGGTTAGGGTGAGGGTGAGAGTCAGGGTTAGCATTAGGGTTAGGGTGAGGATGAGGGTTAGCGTGAGGGTTAGGGTTACAGTTAGGGTTAGGATTAGGGTGAGTTTTACGGTGAGGGTTTGGGTTAGGTTTAGGGTTAGGGTCAGGGTTACGATTAAGGTTATGTTGAGGTTTAGGATTAGGGTGAGGGCTATGGTGAGGGTGAGTGTTAGAGTGAGTGTGAGGGTGAGGGTGTGGTTTTCGGTTAGTTAAAGGTTTGGGTTATGGTTAGTGTTAGAGTTATGGTTTGGTTTAGAGTGAGGGTTAGGGTTAGGAAGATGTTTAGTGTGAGGCTGAGGGTTAGATTGAGGGTGAGGATTCAGGTGAGGTTGAGGGTTCGGGTTCGGGTTCGGGTTAGGTTGTTGGTTAGTGTTAGGTTCAGTGTGAGGGTTAGGCTGACGGTGAGGGTGAGGCTTAAGATTAGGGTTAGGGTTAGGGTGAGGGTAAAGGTGAGGGCTAGCGTGAGTGTGAGTGTTAGGGTGAGAATGAGGGTGAACGTGAGGGTTTCAGATAGGTAAGAGTTAGGGTTATTGTTAGGGTGAGGATTAGGTTGAATGTGGGGTTATTGTTAGGGTGAGTGTTAGGGTGAGTGTTAGGGTCAGAGTTAGGGTGAGGGTTATGGTTAGGGTTAGGTTTAGGGTTAGGGTGTGGGTGAGGGTTACGGTTAGAGGTAGCGTTAGGGTTACTGTGAGGGTTAGGGTTAGTGTGAGGTTTAGGGTTAGGGTTATGGTTAGGGTCAGGTTGAGGGTAAGGGTTAGGATGAGGGTTAGGGTGAGGGTGAGGGTTAGGTTTAGCATTAGGGTTAGGGTGAAGATTAATGTGAGGTTTAGGTTTAGGTTTAGGTTTAGGGTGAGGTTGAGGGTTACGGTGAGGGTTAGGTTTGGGTTAGGGTTAGGGTTAGTGTGAGGGTGAGGATGAAGTTTAGGGTTAGGGTTTGGGTGAGGTTTAGGTTTAGGGTGAGGGCTACGGTGAGGTTGTCGGTTAGCGTGAGTGTGAGGGTGAGGGTGAGGTTTTCAGTTAGGTAAGGATTAGGGTTAGGGTAACGTTAGGCTTAGGTTTAGGGTGAGGGTAAGGGTTAAGATAAGGGTTTGGTTTAGAATGAGGTTTAGGTTTAGGGTTAGGCTGAGGTTGAGGGTTAGGGTGAGGGTTAGGGTTAGGGTTAGGGTAAGGTTTTGGGTTAGGGTTAGGGTTAGGGTGAGGGTGAGGGTGAGGGTGAATGTTAGGGTTAGGGTTAGGGTTAGGGTGAGAATTAGTGTGAGTTTTAGGGTTAGGTTTAGGGTAAGTGTTAGGGTTAGGGTTAGGGTGATGGTGATGTTGAGGGTTAGGGTTAGGGTTAGAGTGATTGTGAAGCTGAGGGTTAGGGTTAGTGTTAGGGTTAGTGTGAGGATAAGGTTTAGGGTGAGGGTTATGGTTAGGGTGAGTGTTAGGGTTAGTGTTAGTTTTAGGGTCAGGGTTAGTGTTAGGGTTAGTCTTAAAGTGAGGGTTAGAGTGAGGGTGAGGATTTGGGTTAGTGTTAGGGTTAGGGTGAGATTTAGGGTTAGGGTTAGGGTTAGGGTAAGTGTTAGAGTTAGGGTGAGGGTTATGTTTAGGGGTATGGTTAGTGTTAGGGTGAGCATTAGAGTGAGTGTTAGGGTTAGGGTTAGGGTTAGGGTAAAGTTTAGGGTGAGTTTTAGTGTGAAGTTTAGGTTTAGGGTGAGGGCTACGGTGATGGTGATTGTTAGGGTGAGTGTGAGTGTGAGAGGGAGGTTTTCCTTTAAGTGAAGTTTAGGGTTATGGTTAGGGTGAGTATTAGGTTGAGGGTGAGTTTTAGTTTGAGTGTTAGGGTTAGGGTGAGAGTTAGGGTTAGGGTTAGGGTTAGTGTGAGGATTAGGTTAGTGTGAGGATTAGGGTTAGAGATAGGGTTAGGTTGAGGGTAAGTGTTAAGGTTAGGGTTAGGATTAGGGTGAGGGTTAGGGTTAGCTTTAGGGTTAGGGTGAGGATTAATGTGAGGTTTAGTTTTAGGGTTAGGGTTAGGGTGAGGGTGAGGGTGAGGGTTAGGTTGAGGGTTAGTGTTAGGGTTAGGGTGAGGGTGAGGGTGAGGTTTAGGGTTAGGGTTAGGGTGAGGTTTAGGCTTAGGGTGTGGGCTACAGTGATGGTGGGGTTTGAGTGAGTGTGAGGGTGAGGGTGAGGTTTTCAGTTAGCTACGAATTAGGGTTAGGGTTAGGGTGTGGGTTAGGTTGAGGCTGAGGGTTAGATTTAGGGTTAGGGTTAGGTTGATGGTTAGGTGTAGGGTTAGATTGAGGGTTAGGGTTAGGGTGATGTTTAGGGTGAGGCTGAGGGTTAGGGTGAGCGTGAAGGTTCGGGTGAGGGTGAGGGTGATGTTAGGGTGTGGTTTAGGGTTAGGTTTATAGTGAGGGTTAGGTTGACGGTGAGGGTTAGGGTTAGGGTAAGGTTTAATGTTAGAGTGAGGGTTAGGGTTAGTGTTAGGGCTAGGGTTACGGTGAGGGTGAGGTTTAGGTTCAGGAGTTGGGTTTTGGTTAGGGTAAGGTTTAGGGTTAGGATGAAGGTAAGGTTCAGGGTTAGGGTTAGGGTGAGGGTGAGCGTGCAGGTGATGGTTAGGGTTAGGTTTAGGGTTAGGGTGAGGCTTAGTGTGAGGGTTAGTTTTAGTGTTAGTGTAAGGGTTAGGGTTAGGGTGAGGGTTAGGTTTCAGGTTAGGTTTAGGGTGAGGGTGAGGTTGAGGGATAGGCTTAGGGTTAGTGTGAGGATAAGGGTTAGGGTGTGGGTTAGTGTGAGGGTTTGGGTTAGGGATAGAGTAAGTGTTAAGTTTAGGTGAGGGTTAAGTTTAGGGTGAGGGTTAGGGTGAGGGTGAGGGTGTGGGTTAGCTTTAGGGTTAAGTTTGAGGATAAGGGTTAGGGTGAGGGTAAGGTTTAGGGTTAGGTATAGAGTTAGGTTTAGGTTTAGGGTTAGGGTGAGAGAGAGTGTTAGGGTTAGGTTTAGGGTTAGGGTGAGGGTTAGGGTTAGCGTGAAGTTTAGGGTGACTATGAGGATTAGGGTGAAGGTGAGTTTGAGGTTAAGGGTTAGGGTGAGGGTGATGTTGAGGGTGAGGGTTAGGGTTAGGGTTAGGGTGAGGCCTAGGGTTAGTGTGAGGTTTAGGCTGAGAGTGAGGTTGTGGGTGAGGGTTAGGGTGACGGTGACAGTGAGGGTGAGGATTAGGTTTAGGATTAGGGTTAGGGTGAGTTTTAGGTATTGGTTTAGGGTTAGGATGAGGGTTAGATTTAAAATGAGGGTTAGGGTTAGTGTTATTGGTAAGTTTAGGTTTAGGGTTAAGGTAAGAGTGAGGTTTAGGTTTAGGGTTATGGTGAGGTTTAGGTTCAGGGTGAGGGCTATGATGAGGGTGAGGTTTAGGGTGAGTGTGAGTGTGAGGTTGAGAGAAAGTGTTACGATTTGGGTTAGGGTTATGGTAAGGCTGAGGGTGACGGTGAGGGTGAGGGTGAAGGTTAGGTTTAGTGTTAGGGTTAGGGTGAGGGTGAGTTTGAGGGTTAGGTTTAAGACTAGGGTTAGGGTTAGAGTTAGGCTAAGGGTGATAGTGAGGGTGAGGGTGAATTTTAGGGTTAGGGTTAGGGTTAGGTTTACGGTGAGGGATAGGGTGAGTGTGAAGTTTAGGGTGAGATTGAGGGTGAAGGTGAGGGTTTTGGTTAGGGAAGAGTTAGGATTAATGTTAGGGTGAGGATGAGGTTGAATGTGAGGGTTAGTGTGAGGGTGAGCGTCAGGGTGAGGGTTAGGGTTAGAGTTAGGGTAAGGGTTAGGGTTACGGTTAGGATTAGGGTTAGGGTGAGGGTGAGGGTTAGGGTGAGAGGTAGGGTTAGGGTTAGTGTGTGGGTTAGGTTTAGTGTGAGTGTTAGGGTTAGGGTTAGGGTCAGGTTGAGGGTAAGGTTAAGGGTGAGAGTTAGTGTGAGGTTGAGGGTTCCGTTTAGCTTTAGGGTTAGGGTGAGGATTAATGTGAGTGTTAGGATTATATTTAGGGTTAGGGTGAGTGTGAGGTTAGGGTTAGGGTTAGAGTTAGGGTTAGGGTGAGGGTGAGGGTGAGGTTTAGGGTTAGGGTAAGGGTGAGGTTTAGGTTTAGGGTGAGGGCTACGGTGAGGGTGTGGTTTAGGGTGAGTGTGAGGGTGATGGTGAGGTTTTCAATTAGGTAAGGATTAGGGTTAGGTTTAGGGTGAGGATTAGGTTGAGGGTGAGGGTTACTTTTAGTATTAGGGTTAGGGTGAGGGTTAGGGTTAGATTGAGGGTTAGGGATAGGGTGTCGTTTAGGGTGAGGCTGAGGGTTAGGGTGAGGGTGAAGTTTCGGGTGAGGGTGAGAGTGAGGGTTAGGTTTATAGTGAGGGTTAGGGTGACGGTTAGGGTTAAGTTTAGGGTAAGGTGTAGGGTTAGGGTGAGGGTTAGGGTTAGTGTTAGGGCTTGGGTTAGGGTGAGGGTGATGCTTAGGGTTAGGGTTAGGGTGAGGGTGAGGGTAAGGGTTAGGGTAAGGGAGAGGATGAGGGTTAGGTTTAGGGTTAGGGTTAGTGTAAGTGTTAGGGTTAGGTTCAGGGTTAGTGTTAGGGTGATGTTTAGGGTGACTGTGAGGTTTAGGGTGAGGGTGAGGGTGACAGTGAATGTTGGGTTTAGGTTTAGGGAAAGGGTGAGGCTGAGAGTTAGGGTTTTGGGTAGGGGTTTGGTTACGGTAAGGGTTAGGGTTAGGGTGAGGGTAAGGTTCAGGTTTAGGGTTAGGATCAGGGTTAGGGTGAAGGTGAGGGTTTTGGTTAGGTTCAGGTTTAGGGTGAGGCTTAGTGTGAGTGTTAGGATTAGGGTTAATGTAAGGGTTATTTTAAGGGTTAGTGAAAGGGTTAGGGTTAGGGTGAGGGTTATGTTTCAGGTTAGGTTTAGGGTTAGGGTGAGGGTTAGGGTTAGGGTGAAGTTTAGGGTGACGGTGAGGGTTAGGGTGAGGGTGAGTTTTAGGGTGAGGATTAGGGTGAGGGTGAGGGTGAGGGTGATGGTGAGGGTTATTGTTAGGATTAGGGTTAGGGTGAGTGTGAAGGTTAGGGTTAGGATTATGGTTTGGTTAAGTTTTAGGCTGAGTGTGAGGGTGAGGGTGAGGTTTAGGGTTAGGGTTAGGGGGAGGGTGAGAGTTACGGTTAGCGTTATTGTTAGGGTGAGGATGAGGGTTAGAGTGAGGGTTAGGGTTACGGTTAGGGTTAGGATTAGGGTGAGGTTTATGGTGAGGGTTAGGTTTAGGGTTAGGGTTAGTTTGAGGGTTAGGGTTGGGGTTATGTTGTGGTTTAGGTTTAGGGTGAGGTCTACTGTGAGGGTGAGGGTTAGGGTGAGTGTGAGGGTGAGGGTGTGGTTTTCGGTTAGGTAAGGGTTTGGGTTATGGTTAGTGTTAGGGTTATGGTTAGGTTTAAAGTAAGGATTAGGGTTAGGGAGATGTTTATTGTGAGGCTGAGGGTTAGGGAGAGGGTGAGGGTTCAGGTGAGGTTGAGGGTTCGGGGTCGGGTGAGGGTTAGGTTGTGGGTTAGGGTTAGTGTTAGGGTGAGGGTTAGGCTGAACGTGAGGGTGAGGTTGAAGATTAGAGTTAGGGATAGGGTGAGTGTTAAGGTGAGGGCTAGCATGAGTGTGAGTGTTAGGGTGAGAATGAGGGTGAACATGAGGTTTTCGATTAGGTAAGAGTTAGGTTATTTTTAGGGTGAGGATTAGGTTGAATGTGTGGGTTCGTGTGAGAGTTAGGGTTAGGGTGAGTGTTAGGGTCAGAGTTAGGTTCAGGGTTAGGATTAGGGTTAGGTTTAGGGTTAGGGTGAGGGTGAGGGTTACGGTGAGAGGCATGGTTAGGGTTAGTGTGAGGGTTAGGGTTAGTGTGAGGGTTAGGGTTAGGGTTTGGGTTGGGGTCAGGTTGAGGGTAAGGGTTAGATTGAGGGTTAGTGTGAGGGTGAGGGTTAGGGTTAGCCTTATGGTTAGGGTGAGGATTAAGGTGAGGTTTAGGTTTAGGATTAGGGTTAGGGTGAGGGTGAGGGTTAGGGTGAGTGTTAGGTTAGGGTTAGGGTTAGGGTGAGGGTGAGGGTGAGGTTTAGCTTTAAGTTTAGGGTGAGGTTTAGGTTTAGGGTGAGGGCTACGTTGAGGCTGTGGGTTAGGGTGAGTCTGAGGGTGAGGGTTAGGTTTTCCATTAGGTAAGGATTAGGGTTAGGATTAGGGTTAGGGTTAGGGTTAGGGTTAGGGTGAGGGTAAGGGTTAGGGTTAGGATTAGGGTTTGGTTTAGGGTGAGGTTTAGGTTTAGGTTTAGGCTGAGGGTGAGGGTTACGGTGAGGAGTAGAGTTAGGTTTAGGGTAAGGTTTTGGGTTAGGGTGAAGTTTAGGGTTAGGGTGAGGGTGAGGGTTAGGCTTAGGGTTAGTGTCAGGATAAGGGTTAGGGTGATCTTTAATGTGAGTGTTAGGCTTAGGGTTAGAGTAATTGTTAAGGTTAGAATGAGGGTTAAGTTTAGGGTTAGGGTTAGGGTGAGGGTGAGTTTGAGGGTGACGTTTAGGGTTAATGTGAGGATAAGGGTTAGTGTGAGGTGTAGTGTGAGAGTGAGTGTTAGGGTTAGCATTAGTGTTAGGGTGAGGGTTAGGGTTAGTCTTAGGGCTAGGGTTAAGTTGAGTGTTGGAGTTAGGGTTAGGGTTAGTGTAATGGTTAGGGTTAGGTTGAGGGTTAGGTTTAGGGTGATGTTTACGGTGACGGTGAGGGTGAAGTTGATGGTAAAGGTGAATGTTGTGGTTAGGGTTAGGGTTATGGTGAAGGTGAGGGTTAGGGTTATGATTACATTTAGGGTAAGGGATAAGGTGAGGCTGAGGGTGAGGGTGAGGATGAAGGTTAGGGTTAGGGTTAGAGTGAGGGTGAGAGTTAGGTTTCGCGTTAGGGTTAGGGTGAGGATGAGAGTTAGCGTGAGGGTTTGGGTTATGGTAAGGGTTAGGATTAGGGTGAGGTTTAGGGTGAGGGTTAGGGTTAGGGTTATGTTGAGGTTTAGGTTTAGGGTGAGGGCTATGGTGAGGGTGAGGGTTAGGGTGAGTGTGAGGGTGAGGGTGTGGTTTTCTGTTAGGTAAGGTTTTGGGTTATGGTTAGTGTTAGGGTTATGGTTAGATTTAGAGTGAGGGTTAGGGTTAGAGAGATGTTTTTTGTGAGGCTGAGGATTAGGATGAGGGTGAGGGTTCAGGTGAGGTTGAGGGTTCGGGGTTGGGTGAGCGTTAGGTTGTGGGTTAGGGTTAGTTTTACGGTGAGGGTTAGGCTGACAGTGAGGGTGAGGGTAAAGATTAGTGTTAGGGTTAGGGTGAGGGTTAAGGTGAGGGGTAGCATGAGTGTGAGTGTTAGGGTGAGAATGAGGGTGAACGTCAGGGTTTCGGTTAGGTAAGAGTTAGGTTTATTTTTAGGGTGAGGATTAGGTTGAATGTGAGGGTTAGTGGGAGGGTTAGGGTTAGGGTCAGAGTTAGGTTGAGGGTTAGGATAGGGATTAGGTTCAGGGTTAGGGTGAGGGTGAGGGTTACAGTGAGAGGAAGGATTAGGGTTAGTTTGAGGGTTAGGGTTAGGGTGAGCGTGAGGGTTAGGGTGAATGTTAGGTTAGGGTTAGGGTTATGGTTAGGGTCAAGGTGAGGGTGAGGTTTAGGGTTAGGGTTAGGGTGAGGTTTAGGTTTAGTGTGAGGGCTATGGTGAGGGTGTGGGTTAGGGTGAGTCTGAGGGTGAGGGTGAGGTTTTCAGTTAGATAAGGATTAGGCTTAGGGTTAGGGTGAGGGTAAGGGTTAGGGTTAGGATTAGGGCGAGGTTTAGGGTGAGTTTTAAGTTTAGGGTTAGGCTGAGGTTGACCGTTAGTATGAGGAGTAGAGTTAGGGTTAGGGTAAGGGTTTGTGTTAGGGTGAGGGTTAGGGTTAGGTTTAGGTTGAGGTTGAGGGTGAGGGTGAGCGTTAGTGTTAGGGTTAGGGTTAGGGTGAGGGTGAGGTTGAGGGTTAGGCTTAGGGTTAGTGTGAATATAAGGGTTAGGGTGAGCATTAGTGTGAGGGTTAGGTTTAGGGTTAGAGTAATTGTTAAGTTTAGAGTGAGGGTTAAGTTTACGGTTAGGGTTAGGGTGAGGTTGAGGTTGAGGGTTAGGTTTAGGGTTAGTGTGAGGATAAGGTTTAGAGTGAGATTTAGGGTATGGGTGAGTGTTAGGGTTAGCATTAGGGTTAGGGTGAGGGTTAAGTTTAGTGTTAGGGTTAGGGTTAAGTTGAAGGTTAGGGTTAGGGTTAGGGTTAGTGTAAGGGTTAGGGTTAGGTTGAGAGTTAGGGTTAGGTTGATGTTTAGGGTGACGGTGAGTGTTAGGGTGAGGGTGAGGGTGAAGGTGATGGTGACGGTGAATTTAGGGGTTAGGGTTAGGGTTACGGTGAAGGTGAGGGTGAGGGTGAGGGATAGGGTTATGGTTAGGTTGAGGGTGAGAGTTAAGGTTAGCGTTAGGGTTAGGGTGAGGGTAAGGCTTATGGTGAGGGTTAGGGTTACGGTTAGGGTTAGGGTTAGAGTGAGGTTTAGGGTGAGGGTTACGGTTAGGGTTAGGGTTAGGGTGAGGGTTAGGGTTAGGGTTGTGTTGAGGTTTAGGTTTAGGGTGAGGGTTATGGTGAGGGTGAGTGTTAGCTTGAGTGTGAGGGTGAGGGTGTGGTTTTCGGGTAGGTAAGGGTTTGGGTTATGTTTAGTGTTCTGGTTATGGTTAGGTTTAGAGTGAGGGTTAAGGTTAGGGGGATGTTTAGTGTGAGGCTGAGGGTTAGGGTGAGGGTGAGGTTTCAGGTGAGGGTTCGGTTTCGGGTTCGCGTGCGGGTTAGGTTTAGGTTTAGGGTGAGGGTTAGACTGACGGTGAGGGTGAGGGTGAGTGTTATGATTAGGTTGAGTGTTATGGTTAGGGTTAGGATTAGGGTGAGGGTGAGGGTGAGGCTTAGGGTGAGGTTGTGTGCTAGGGTGAGGGTTAGGGTTCAGGTTAGCATAAGGTTTAGGGTATGGGATTGGGTTAGGATTAGGGTGAAGTTTAGGGTGAGGGGTAGGGTTAGGTTTAGTGTTCTGGTGAGGGTTAGGGTGAGGATGATGGTGAGAGTTATTGTTAGGGTTAGGGTTAGGGTTAGGGTGAGTGTGAGTGTTAGGGTTAGGGTTAGGGAGAGGGTTAGGTTTAGTGCTAGGGTTAGGGTAAGGGTGAGGTGTAGTGCCAGGGTTAGGGTGAGAGTGACAGTGAGTGTGAGGTTTAAGGTTAGGATTAGGGTTATGGTGAGTTTTAGGTTTAGGGTTAGCGTTAGGGTGAGGGTTAGGATTAGAATTAGGGTTAGGGTTTGGGTTATTGTTAGGTTTAGGGTTAGGTTTAGGGTTAGGGTAAGGTTCAGGGTTACGGTTAGGAAGAGTGTGAGGGTGAAGGTGAGGGATAGGGGTAGGTTTAGGTTTAGGGTGAGGCTTAGTGTGAGGTTTATGGTTAGGGTTTGTGTAAGGGTTAGGATTAGGGTGAGGGTTAGATTTCAGGTTAGGGTTAGGGTGAGGGTGAGGTTGAGGGTTAGGCTTAGGGTTAGTGTGAGGATAAGGGTTAGGGTGAGGGTTATTGTGAGCGTTAGGGTTATGGTTGGAGTAAGTGTTAAGTTTAAAGTCAGGGTTAAGTTTACTGTCAGGGTTAGGGTGAGGGTGAGGGTGAGGTTTAGCGTTAGGGTTAGTGTGAGGATAAGGTTTATGGTGAGGGTGAGGGTTAGGGTTAGGTTTTGAGTTAGGTTTAGGTTTAGGGTTAGGGTGAGGGTAATGGTTCGGATGAGGGTATGGGTTAGGGTGAGGGTGGGGGTGATCTTGAGGGTTAAGTTTAGGGTGAGGATGAGGGTTAGGGTGAGGATTAGGGTTAATTTTAGTGTTAGGGTTAAGGAAAGGGTGAGGGTGAGGGTTAGGGTTAGTTTGAAGGTCAGGGTGAAGGTGAGGTTGACGGTTAGTGTTAGGATGAGGGTGACATTGAGGGTGTGGGTTAGGGTTAGGATTAAGGTTAGGGTGAGTGTGAGAGTTAGGGTTAAGTTTAGGGTGAGGGTGAGGTTGAGGGTTAGGGTTAGGGTTAGGGTTAAGGTGAGGGTACGGTTTAGGTTTAGGGTTATAGTAAGAGTTAGTTTTAGGGTGAGAGTTAGAGTTAGGGTTAGGTTGAGGATTAGTGTTAGGGTTAGGGTTAGGGTTAGGGTATGGTTAGGTTTAGGGTGAGGGTTAGTGTTTGGGTTAGGGTGAGGGTTATGGTTAGGTTTAGGTTTAGAGTGAGGTTTAGGGTTAGGGTTAGGGTGAGGGTGAAGGTTAGGGTTAGATTTAGGGTTAGGGTGAGGGTTAGGTTTAGGGT
This sequence comes from Dipodomys merriami, assembly GCF_024711535.1. Classification (NCBI taxonomy): domain Eukaryota; kingdom Metazoa; phylum Chordata; class Mammalia; order Rodentia; family Heteromyidae; genus Dipodomys; species Dipodomys merriami. The sequence continues at coordinate 1,865,609 of NW_027203438.1, read as the reverse complement.
GATGGTGAAGGTTAGGGTGAGAGTGAGGGTGAGGGTGATGGTGAGGGTTATTGTTGGATTTTGGTTAGGGTGAGTGTGAGGGTTAGGTTTAGGATTAGGGTTTGGTTAAGTGTTAGGCTGAGTGTGAGGGTGAAAGTGATGGTTAGGGTTATGGTTAGGGGGAGGACTAGGGTTAGTGTGAGGGTTATGGTGAGGGTGAGGTTGAGGGTCAGGGTTAGGGTGACGGTGACATTGTGGGTGAGGTTTAGGGTTTAGATTAGGGTCAGGGTGAGTTTTAGCTATAGGGTTAGTGTTAGGATTTGGGTTTAAATCAGGATTAGGTTTAGGGTTAGGGTTATTGTTAGGGTTAGGGTTAGGGTAAGAATGAGCTTTAGGGTTAGGGTTAAGGTGAATTTTATGTTCAGGGTGAGGTCTATGTTGAGGGTGAGTTTTAGGGTGAGTGTGAGGGTGAGTGCGAGGGTAAGGGTTACGATTTGGGTTAGGGTTATGGTAAGGCTGAGGTTGACGGTGAGGGTGAGGTTGAAGATTAGGGTTAGGGTTAGGGTTAGGGTTAAGGTGACAGCTAGCGAGAGTGTGAGTGTTAGGTTGAGAATGAGGGTGAACGTGAGGGTTTCGGTTAGGTAAGAGTTAGGGTTATTTTTAGTGTGAGGATTAGGTTGAATGTGAGGGTTAGTGTGAATGTTAAGGTTAGGGTGAGTTTTAGGGTCAGAGTTAGGCTGAGGGTTAGGGTTAGGGTTAGGTTTAGCGTGAGGGTGAAAGTGAGGGTTAGCGTGAGAGGTAGGATTAGGGTTAGTGTGAGAGTTAGGGTTAGTTTGGGGGTTAGGGTTAGGGTTAGAGTTAGGGTCAGGTTGAGGGTAAGGGTTAGGTTGAGGGTTAGGGTGAGGGTGAGGGTTAGGGTTAGCATTAGGTTTAGGGTGAGGATTAATGTGGGGGTTAGATTTAGAGTTAGGGTTAGGGTTAGGGTGCGGGTGAGGGTGAGGTTTAGAGTTAGGGTTAGGGTGAGGTTTAGGTTTAGGGTGAGGGCTACTGTGAGAGTGTGGGATAGGGTGAGTCTGAGGGTGAGGGTGAGGTTTTCCGTTAGGTGAGGATTATGGTTAGGGTTAGGGTTAGGGTTATGGTGAGGGTAAGGGTTAGGGTTAGGGTTAGGTTTAGAGTGAGGTTTAGGTTTAGCGTTTGGCTGACGATGAGTGTTAGGTTGAGGGGTAGGGTTAGGTTTAGTGTAAGGGTTTGGGTTAGGGTGAGCTTTAGGTTTAGGGTGAGGCTGAGAGTGCGGGTGAGGGTTAGGTTTAGGGTTAGGGTTAGGGTGTGGGTTATTTTGAGGGTTAGTGTTAGGGTGAGGTTAAGTGTTAGGGTTAGGGTGAGGGTTAGGGTTAGGGTTAGTGTTTGGGTGATGGTGGGGGTGAGGGAAAGGGTTAGGTTTAGGGTGATGCTGAGGGTGAATTTTAGGGTTTACCTTAGGGTTAGTGTGAGAATAAGGGTTAGGGTGAGGGTTAGCATTAGGGTGAGGTTTATGTTTATGTTCAGGTTTAGGGTTAGGTTGAGGGTTAGAGTGAGGGTTAGGGTTAGGGTTAGGTTTAGGGAGAAGGTGAGGGTGAGGGTTATTGTGACATTTAGGTTTAGGGTGAGGTCTATGGTGATGGTGAGTGTTAGTTTGAGTGTGAGGGTTTCCATTACGTAAGGGTTAGGGTTATGGTTAGGTTGAGGATTAAGTTGAAGGTGAGGGTTAGTTTGAGTGTTAGGGTTAGTCTGAGGGTTAGGGTTAGGGTTAGATTGAGGGTTAGGGTTAGGTTAATGTTTAGGGTGAGGCTGAGGGTTACGGTGAGGGTGACGGTTCTGGTGACAGTGAGGGTGAGGGTTAGGGTGTGGTTTAGGGTTAGGGTTAGGGTGAGAGTTAGGGTGAGGTTTAGGGTTAGGGTGAGGGTTAGGATTAGGGTTAGGTTTAGAGTGAGGTTTAGGGTTAAGGTGAGGGTTAGGTTTATGATGAGGTTTAGGGTGACGGTGAGGGTTAGGTTGAGGGTGAGGTTTAGGGTTAGGGTTAGGGTGAGGGTTTTGGTTAGGGTTTAGGTTTAGGGTGAGGGTTAGGTTTGGGGATAGGATTAGGGTTAGGGAGAGGGTTAGGGTTAGTGTGACGGTTAGCGTTAGGGTTACACTTAGGGTTAGTATGAGGATAAAGCTTAGGGGGAGTTTTAGAGTGAGCATGAGGGTAAGGTTTATCGTTAGGTTTAGGGTGAGCGTTAGGGTGAAGGTTAGGGTTAGGGTAAGGATTAGGGTGAGGGTGAGGGTGAGGGTGAGGGTGAGGGTAAGGGTTAGGTTTAGGGTTAGGGTAAGGGTAAGAGTTACGGTTAGAGTGAGGGTTAAGTTTAGGGTTAGAATTAGGGTGATGGTGAGGGTGAGGGTTAGGGTGAGGGTGAGAGTTAGGGTTGGGTTAGGGTTAGGGCTGATGTTAGGGTTAGGTTTACGATGAGACTTAGATTGAGGGTTAGGATTTGGGTTAGGGAGAGGGTTAGGGTTAGTGTGATGGTTAGCGTTAGGGATAGAGTTAATGTTAGTATGAGGATTAAGCTTACCGTGAGTTTTAGTGTGAGCATGAGGGTAAGGTTTATCGTTTGGGTTAGGGTGAGGGTTAGGGTTAGGTTTAGGTTTAGGGTGAGTGTTAGGGTTCGGGTGATGTTTTTGGTGAGGGTGAGGGTTAGGATGAAGGTGAAGTTGAGGGTGAGGGTTAGGATTAGTTTGAGGGTGAGGGTGATCTTGAGGATTAGGTTTATGGTGAGGATGAGGATTAGGGTGAGGATTAGGGTTAGTTTTATGGTTATGGTTAGGGTGAGGGTGAGGGTGAGGTATAGGGCTATTTTGAGGGTTAGGGTGAAGGTGAGGTTGACGGTGAGGTTTAGGGTGACGGTGTTAGGGTGTGTGTTAGGGTTAGGATTAGGATTAGGGTGAGTGTGAGAGTTAGGGTTAAGTTTAGTGTGAGGTTGAGGTTGAGGGTTAGGTTTAAGTTTAGGGTTAGTTGAGGGTAAAGGTTAGTTTTAGGATTGGGTCAGCGTTAGGTTTAGGGTGAGGGTTAGAGTTAGGGTCAGGGTGAGGGTTAGGGTTAGGGTTAGGGTAAGAGTTAGGGTTAGTGTGAGAGTTAGTGTTAGGGTTAGGGTGAGGGTTAGGGTTAGGGTTAGGTTTAGAGTGAGGTTTAGGGTTAGTGTGAGGGTTAGGTTTAGTGTTAGGTTTAGAGTGATGTTTAGGGTTAGGGTGAGGTTTACGGTTAGGGTGAAGTTTAGGGTGATGGTGAGGGTTAGGGTGAGGTTGAGGTTCAGGGTGAGGGTTAGGATGAGGGTGAGGGTGAGGGTGATAGTGAGGTTTATTGTTAGGATTAGGGTTACATTGAGTGTGAGGGTTAGCATTAGAATTAGGGTTTGGTTATGTGTTAGGCTGAGTGTGTGTGTGAGGGTGAGGGTTAGGGTTAGGGTTAGGGTGAGGGCTAGGGTTAGGGTGAGGGTGAGGTTGAGGATCAGGGTTAGGGTGACAGTGACAGTGAGGGTGAGGGTTAGGGTTAGGATTGGGGTTAGGGTGAGTTTTAGGTATAGGTTTAGGGTTAGGATGAGGGTTAGAGTTAGGATTAGGTTTAGGTTTAGGGTTATTGTTAGGGTTAGGTTTAGAATAATAATGAGGTTTAGGGTTAGCGTTAGGTTGAGGTTTAGTTTCAGGGTGAGGGCTATGGTGAGGGTGAGGTTAAGGGTGAGTGTGAGGGTGAGTGTGAGGTTAAGGGTTACGATTTGGTTTAGGGTTATGTTAAGGCTGAGGGTGAGGGTGAGGGTGAAGGTGAAGGTTAGGTTTAGGGTTAGGGTTAGGGTGAGGGTGAGGTTGAGGGTTAGGTTTAGGATTAGGGTTAGGGTTAGGGTTAGGCTGAGGGTGATGGTGAGGGTGAGGGTGAAGATTAGGGTTAGGGTTAGGCTTAGGGTTAAGGTGAGGGCTAGCGTTAGTGTGAGTGTTAGGGTGAGAATGAGGGTGAACGTGAGGGTTTTGGTTCGGTAAGAGTTACTGTTATTGTCAGGGTGAGGATTAGGCTGAATGTGAAGGTTAGTGTGAGGGTTAGGTTTAGGGTGAGGGTTAGGGTCAGAGTTAGGGTGAGGTTTAGGGTTACGGTTAGGTTTAAGGTTAGGGTGAGGATGAGCATTATGGTGAGAAGTAGGGTTAGAGTTAGTGTGAGGGTTAGGGTTGGGGTTAGGGTTGGGGTCAGGTTGAGGGTTAGGGTTAGGGTTAGGGTTAGGGTCAGGTTGAGGGTTAGGGTTAGGTTTAGGGTGAGGGTGAGTGTCAGGGTCAGGATTAGGTTTATGGTAAGGGTTAGGGCTAAAATTAGGGTTAAGTTGAGGTTTTGCATGAGGGTTTGGATTAGGGTTAGGGTGAGGGTGAGGATGAGGGAGATTGTTAGGGTTAGAGATAGGGTGAGGGCTAGGGTTAGTGTGAGGGTTAGGGTGAGGGTGATATTGAGGTTCAGGGTTAGGGTGACGGTGAGAATGAGAGTGAGGGTTAGGGTTAGGATTAGAGTTAGGGTGAGTTTTAAGTATACTGTTAGGGTTAGGATAGGGGTTAGAATTAGGATTAGGTTTAGGTTTAGGTTTATTGTTAGGGTTAGGGTTAGGGTTAAGGTTAGGGTAAGAGTGTGGTTTAGGGTTAGGGTTAGGGTGAGGTTTAGTTTCAGGGTGAGGGCTATGGTGAGGGCGAGTTTAAGGGTGAGTGTGAGGGTGAGTGTGAGGGTAAGGGTTACGATTTGTGTTAGGGTTATTGTAAGGCTGAGGGTGACGGTGAGGGTGAGGGTGAAGGTTAGATTTAGGGTTAGGGTTAGGTGAGGGTGAGATTGAGGGTTAGGTTTAGGATTAGGGTTAGGGTTAGGGTTAGGGTTAAGGTTAGGGCTAGCGTGAGTGTGAGTGTTAGGGTGAGAATGAGGGTGAACGTGAGGTTTTTGGTTAGGTAAGAGTTAGGGTTATTGTCAGGGTGAGGATTAGGTTGAATGTGAGGGTTAGTTTGAGGGTTAGGTATTGGTTGAATGTTAGGGTCAGAGTTAGGGTGAGGGTTAGGTTTAGGGTTAGGGTTATGGTTAGGGTGAGGGTGTGGGTTACGGTGAGAGGTAGGGTTAGGGTTAGTGTGAGGGTTAGGGTTAGTGTTAGGGGTAGGGTCAGGTTGAGGGTAAGGGTTAGGTTGAGGCTTAGTGTAAGGTTGAGGGTTAGGGTTAGGTTCAGGGTGAATGTGAGGTTTAGGGTGAGGGTTAGGCTTAAGGTTAGGGTGAGGGTGAGGGTGAGGTTTAGGGTTAGGTTAGTGTGAGGTTTAGGTTTAGGGCGAGGGCTATGGTTATGTTGTGGTTTAGGGTGAGTGTGAGTGTGAGGGTGAGGTTTTCAGTTAGGAAAGTATTAGGGTTAAGGTTAGGATGAGGATTAGGTTGAGGGTGAGGGTTAGTTCGAGGGTTAGGGTTAGGATGAAGTTTAGGATTAGGGTTAGATTGAGGGTTAGGGTTAGGGTGACGTTTAGGGTGAAGCTGAGTTTTAGGGTGAAGGTGACGGTTCGGGTGAGGTTGAGGGTGAGGGTGAGGGTGAGGGTGTGGTTTAGTGTTACATTTATGGTGAGGGTTAGGGGGACGGTGAGGGTTAGGGTGAGGGTGAGGGTTAGGGTTAGGGTGAGGATTAGGGTTAGGGTTAGGTTTATGGTGACAGTTAGGTTGAGGGTTAGAATTAGGGTTAGGGAGAGTGTTAGGGTTAGTGTGACAGTTAGCGTTAGGGTTAGAGTTAGGGTTAGTATGAGGATAAAGCTTAGGAGGTGTTTTAGAGTAAGCATGAGGGTAAGGTTTATCATTAGGGTTAGGGTGAGCTTTAGTGTGAAGGTTAGTTTTAGGGTTAGGGTTAGGGTAAGGGTAAGGGTTATGGTGATATTTAGGGTGAGGGTGAGGTTATGGGTTAGGGTTAGGTTTAGGGTGATGGTTAGGGTGAGGGTTATGTGTAGGGTTAATGTTAGGGTTAGGGTTAGAGTGAGTGTGAGGGTGAGGGTGAGGGTGAGGGTGAGGTTGAGTGTTAGGTTGTGGTTGAGGGTTAGGGTTAGGTTGAGGATTAAGGTTAGGATTAGGGTTAGGTTTATAGTGAGCTTTAGAGTTAGAGTGAGGTTTAGGGTGAGGGTAAGGTTTAGAGTTAGCAATAGGGTTAGGGTGAGGATTAGTGCAAGGGTTGGTTTAGGGATAGGGTGAGGGTGAGGGTTAGGTTTAGGATTAGGGATAGGGTTAGATTTTTGGTGAGGCTGAGGATGAGGGTTAGGGTTAGGATTAGGATTAGGGTTAGGGTTAGGATGAGGGTTAGGGTTAGGGCAAGGGTTAGGTTTAGGGTAATGGCAAGGGCTAGGTTGAGGCTTAGGGTGACTTTGATGGTTAGGGTTAGGGTGAGTGTTAGTGTAAGGTTTAGGGTTAATGTTAGGGTTATGGTTATTGTGAGGGTTAGGGTTACAGTGAGGGTTAGGTTTAGGGTGATATTTAGGGTAAGGGTGAGGGTTAGGGTTAGGGTTAGGCTGAGGGTGAGGGTGAGCGTCAGTGCTAGGGTTGTTTTAAGGGTGAGTGTTAGGTTTAGGGTTAGAGTTAGGGTTAGGGTTAAAAAGAGTGTTAGGGTCAGGGCGAGGGTTAGGTTTAGTGTGATGTCAAGGGTTAGGTTAAGTTTATGATGAGGGTTATGAGGGTTAGCGTTAGGGTGCGTCTTAGGGTGAGGTTTAGGTTTAATGTTAGGTTTAGTGATAGGGTGAGTGTTAGGGTTATGGTTAGGGTTAGGTTTAGGGTATGGGTTAGGATGAGGGTTAGTGTTAGGTTAAGGTTCAGGGTTAGGGTGAGGGTTAAGGTTAGGGTTAGGTTTAGAGTGAGGTTTAGGGTTAGGGTGAGGGTTAGGTTAAGAATGAAGTTTAGGGTGATGGTGAGGGTTAGGGTGAGTGTGAGGTTGAGGGTGTGGTTTAGGTTTAGGTTTATGGTGAGGGTTAGGGTGACGGTGAGGGTTAGGTTGAGGGTGAGGTTTAGGGTTAGGGTTAGGGTGAGGGTTTTGTTTAGGGTTATGTTTAGGGTGAGGGTTAGGTTTGGGGATAGGATTAGTGTTAGGGAGAGGGTTAGGGTTAGTTTGACGATTAGCGTTAGGGTTAGACTTATGGTTAGTATGAGGATAAAACTTAGGGGGAGTTTTAGAGTGAGCATGAGGGTAAGGTTTATCATTTGGTTTAGGGTGAGCGTTAGGGTGAAGGTTAGGATTAGGTTTAGGGTTAGGGTGAGGGTGAGGGTGAGGGTGAGGGTTAGGATAAGGATTAGGGTGAGGGTTGGGTTTGGGTAAGAGTTAGGGTTAGAGTGAGGGTTAAATTTAGGGTTAGAATTAGGGCGATGGTGAGGGTGAGTGTTAGGGTGAGGGTGAGTGTTAGGGTTGGGTAGGGTGAGGGTTAGTTTTAGGGTTAGGTTTACGATGAGGGTTAGATTGAGGGTTAGGATTAGGGTTAGGGAGAGGGTTAGGGTTAGTGTGATGGTTAGCATTAGGTTTAGAGTTAATGTTAGTGTGAGGATAAAGCTTAAGGTGAGCATGAGGGTAAGGTTTATCGTTTGGGTTAGGGTGAGGGTTAGAGTTAGGGTTAGATTTAGGGTGAGTGTTATGGTTCGGGTGATGTTTTCGGTGAGGGTGAGGGTTAGGATGAAGGAGAAGTTGAGGGTGAGGGTTAGGATGAGTTTGAGGGTGAGGGTGATCTTGAGGATTAGGTATATGGTGAGGATGAGGATTAGGGTGAGGATTAGGGTTAGTTTTAGGGTTAGGGTTAGGGTGAGGGTGAGGGTGAGGGATAGGGTTAGTTTGAGGGTTAGGGTGAATGTGAGGTTGACGGTGACGGTTAGGGTGAGGATGACAGTGAGGTTGTGGGTTAGGGTTAGGATTAGGGTTAGGATGAGTGTGAGAGTTAGGGTTAAATATAGTGTGAGGGTGAGGTTGAGGGTTAGGTTTAGGGTTAGGGTTACTTGAGGGTACGGGTTAGTTTTAGGGTTGGGTCAGCCTTAGGATTAGGGTGAGTGTTAGAGTTAGGGTTAGGGTGAGGGTTAGGGTTTGGGTTAGGGTAAGAGTTCGGGTTATTGTGAGGGTTAGTGTTAGGGTTAGGCTGAGGGTTAGGGTTAGGGTGAGGTTTAGAGTGAGGTTTAGGGTTAGGGTGAGGGTTAGGCTTAGGGTTATATTTAGAGTGATGTTTAGGGCTACGGTGAGGGTTACGGTTAGGGTGATGTTTAAGGTGATGGTGAGAGTTAGGCAGAGAATGAGTTTGAGGGAGAGTGTTAGGGTGAAGGTGAGGGTGATGGTGAGGGTTATTGTTAGGATTAGTGTTACATTGAGTGTGAGGGTTAGCATTAGGATTAGGGTTTGGGTAAGTGTTAGGCTGAGTGTGAGTGTGAGGGTGAGGGTTAGGTTTAGGATTAGGGTGAGGGCTAGGGTTAGTGTGAGGGTTAGGGTGAGGGTGAGGTTGAGGGTCAGGGTTAGGGTGACAGTGACAGTGAGGGTGAGGCTTAGGGTTAGGATTAGGGTTAGTGTGAGTTTTAGGTATAGGTTTAGGGTTAGGATGAGGGTTAGAGTTAGGATTAGGTTTAGGGTTAGGGTTATTGTTAGGGTTAGGTTTAGGGTAAGACTGAGGTTTAGGGAAAGGTTTAGGGTGAGGTTTAGGTTCAGGGTGAGGGCTATAGTGAGGGTGAGGTTAAGGTTGAGTGTGAGGTTGAGTGTGAGGGTAAGGGTTACAATTTGGGTTATGGTTATGTTAAGGCTGAGGGTGACGGTGAGGGTGAAGGTGAAGGTTAGGTTGAGGGTTAGGGTTAGGGTGAGGGTGAGGTTGAGGGTTAGGTTTAGGATTAGGGTTAGGGTTAGGGTAAGGCTGAGGGTGATGGTGAGGGTGAGGGTGAAGATTAGGGTTAGGGTTAGGCTTAGGGTAAAGGTGAGGGCTAGCATTAGTGTGAGTGTTAGGGTGAGAATGAGGGTGAACGTGAGGGTTTTGGTTAGGTAATTGTTACGGTTATTGTCAGGGTGAGGATTAGGTTGAATGTGAAGGTTAGTGTGAGGGTTAGGTTTAGGGTGAGTGTTAGGGTCAGAGTTAGGGTGAGGGTTAGGGTTACGGTTAGGTTTAGGGTTAGGGTGAGGGTGAGGGTTACGGTGAGAGGTAGGGTTAGGGTTAGTGTGAGGGTTAGGGTTAGTGTGAGGGTTAGTGTGAGGGTTAGGGTTAGGGTCAGGTTGAGGGTTAGGGTTAGGTTTAGGGTGAGGGTGAGTGTTAGGGTTAGGATTAGGGTTATGGTAATGGTTAGGGTTAAAATTAGGGTTAGGGTGAGGTTTTGGGTGAAGGTTAGTATTAGGGTTAGTGTGAGGGTGAGGGTGAGGGAGATGGTTAGGGTTAGGGTTAGGGTGAGGGCTAGGGTTAGTGTGAGGGTAAGGGTGAGGGTGAGGTTGAGGTTCAGGGTTAGGGTGACGGTGATAGTGAGAGTGAGGGTCAGGGTTAGGATTAGGGTTAGGGTGAGTTTTAGGTATACTGTTAGGGATAGGATAGGGGTTAGAGTTAGTATTAGGTTTAGGGTTAGGGTTATTGTTAGGCTAAGGGTTAGGGTTAGGGTTAGGGTAAGAGTGAGGTTTAGGGTTAGGGTTAGGGTGAGGTTTAGTTTCAGGGTGAGGGTTATCGTGAGGGTGAGGTTAAGGGTGAGTGTGAGGGTGAGTGTGAGGGTAAGGGTTACGATTTGGGTTAGGGTTATGTTAAGGCTGAGGGTGACTGTGAGGGTGAGGGTGAAGTTTAGATTTAGGATTAGGGTTAGGTGAGGGCGAGATTGAGGGTTAGGTTTAGGATTAGGGTTAGGGTTAGGGTTAGGGTTAGGTGAGGGCTAGCGTGAGTGTGAGTGTTAGGGTGAGAATGAGGGTGAACGTGAGGTTTTTGGTTAGGTAAGAGTTAGGGTTATTGTCAGGGTGAGGATTAGGTTGAATGTGAGGGTTAGTGTGAGGGTCAGGTTTTGGTTGAGTGTTAGGGTCAGAGTTAGGGTGAGGGTTAGGGTTAGGGTTAGGTTTATGGTTAGGGTGAGGGTGTAGGTTACGGTGAGAGTTAGGGTTCGGGTTAGTGTGAATGTTAGGGTTAGTGTGAGGGTTAGGGTTAGTGTTAGGGGTAGGGTCAGGTTGAGGGTAAGGGTTAGGTTGAGGCTTAGTGTAAGGTTGAGGGTTAGGGTTAGGGTTAGGGTGAATGTGAGGTTTAGGGTGAGGGTTAGGCTTAAGGTTAGGGTGAGGGTGAGGGTGAGGTTTAGGGTTAGGTTAGTGTGAGGTTTAGGTTTAGGGTGAGGGCTACGGTATTGGTGTGGTTTAGGGTGAGTTTGAGTGTGAGGGTGAGGTTTTCATTTAGGTAAGGATTTGGGTTAAGGTTAGGATGAGGATTAGGTTGACGGTGAGGGTTAGTTCGAGGGTTACGGTTAGGATGAAGTTTAGGATTAGGGTTAGATTGAGGGTTAGGGTTAGGGTGACGTTTAGGGTGAGGCTGAGGTTTAGGGTGAAGGTGACGGTTCGGGTGAGGTTGAGGATGAGTGTGAGGGTGAAGGTGTGGTTTAGTGTTAGGTTTATGGTGAGGGTTAGGGTGACGGTGAGGGTTAGGGTGAGGGTGAGGTTTAGAGTTAGGGTGAGGATTAGAGTTAGGGTTAGGTTTACGGTGACGGTTAGGTTGAGGGGTAGAATTAGGGTTAGGGAGAGGGTTAGGGTTAGTGTGACAGTTAGCGCTAGGGTTAGAGTTACGGTTAGTATGAGGATAAAGCTTAGAGTGAGTTTTATGGTGAACGTGAGGGTAAGGTTTATCGTTAGGTTTAGGGTGAGGGTTAGGTTTAGGGTTAGGGTGAGGGCGGGGATTAGGTTAGGGTGATGTTTACGGTGTGGGTGAGGGTTAAGGTGAGGGTGAAGTTGAGGGTGAGTGTTAGGGTGAGGGTGAGGGTGAGGGTTAGTGTGAGGATTAGGGTTAGGTTTAGAGTTAGGGTAAGGTTGATGGTGAGGGTGAGGGTTAGGGTTAGGTTTAGAGTTAGGGTAAGGGTTATGGTGAGGGTGAGGGTTAGGGTTAGAGTTACAATGAGGGTTACGGTTAGTTTGAAGGTTAGGGTGAAGGTGAGGTTGACGGTGAGGGTTAGGGTGAGGATGACTATGAGGGTGCGGGTTAGAGTTAGGATTAGGTTTAGGGTGAGTGTGAGGGTTATGGTTAAGTTTAGGTTGAGGGTGAGGTTGAGAATTAGAGTTAGAGTTAGGGTTAGGGTGAGGGTTAGGGTTAGGGTTAGCCTTAGGGTTAGATTTACAGTGACGTTTAGGTTTAGGTTTAGGCTGAGGCTGAGGGTTAGGGTGAGGGATAGGCTTAGGGTTAGGGTAAGGTTTTGGGTTAGGGTGAGGGTTAGGGTTAGGGTTATGGTGAGGGTGAGGGTTAGTGTGAGTGTTAGGATTAGTGTTACATAAGTGTTAGGGTTAGGGTGAGGGTGAGGGTTAGGGTTAGTTTTAGGGTGATGGTGAGGGTGTGGGTTAGGGTTAAGGTTAGGGTGATGGTGAGGGTGAGGGTTAGGATTATCATGAGGATAAGTTTTGGGTGAGGGTTAGAGTAAGGGTGAGGGTTATGGTTATTGTTAGGTTTAGTGTGAGGGTTAGTGTTAATGTTAGGGTTAAGGTGAGGTTTAGGGTGAGGGTGAGGTTTTGGGTTAGGGTTAGGGTTAGGGTGAAATTAAGGGTTAGGGTAAGGGTTAGGGTAAGAATTAGAGTTAGGGTGAGGGTTATTGTTAGGGTTAGGGTTAGGGTTAGGGTGAGGGTGATTGTGAGGTTTATGGTTAGGGTTATGGTGCAGTTTAGGTGGAGGGTGAGGGCTAGGGTGAGGGTGTGGGTTAGGGTGAATGTGAGGGTAAAGGTGAGGTTTTCAGTTAGGTAAGGATTAGGGTTAGAATTAGGGTGAGGGTTAGGTTGAGGGTGAGGGTTTGTTTGAGTGTTAGTGTTAGGGTGAGGGTTAGGGTTAGGGTTAGATTGAGGGTTAGGTTTAGGGTGAGGCTGAGGGTTAGGGTAAGGGTGACAGTTTGGGTGAGGGTGAGGGTGAGGGTTAGGGTTAGGGTGTGGTTTAGGCTTAGGGTGATGGTGAGGGTGAGGGTTAGGATTATCGTGAGGATAAATTTTGGGTGAGGGTTAGAGTAAGGGTGAGGGTTGTGGTTATTGTTAGGTTTAGTGTGAGCGTTAGTGTTAGTGTTAGGGTTAAGGTGAGGTTTAGGGGGAGGGTGAGGTTTTGGGTTAGGGTGAAATTAAGGGTTAGGGTAAGAGTTAGGGTAAGGATTAGAGTTAGGGTGAGGGTTATTGTTAGGGTTAGGGTTATGTTTATGGTAAGGATTAGGGTGAGGGTGAGGGTTAGGATTCGTGTTAGGGTTATGGTGAAGTTGAGTGTAAGGGTTATTGTGAAGTTTAGGCTTAGGGAGAGGGCTACAGTGATGGTGCGGTTTAGAGTGGGTGTGAGGGTGAGGGTTTCCTTTAGGTAAGGGTTAGGGTTATGGTTAGGGTGAGGATTAGGGTTAGGGTGATATTTAGGTTGTGGTTTAGGGTTAGGGTGAGGGTTAGGTTGAGTATAAGTGTTAGAGTCAGGGTTAGGGTTAGGATTAGGGTGAGGGTGATTGTGAGGTTTATGGTTAGGGTTATGGTGAGGTTTAGGTGTAGGGTGAGGGCTAGGGTGAGGGTGTGGGTTAGGGTGAATGTGAGGGTAAGGGTGAGATTTTCAGTTAGGTAAAGATTAGGGTTAGAATTAGGGTGAGTGTTAGGTTGAGGGTGAGGATTAGTTTGAGTGTTAGTGTTAGGGTGAGGGTTAGGGTTAGGGTTAGATTGAGGGTTAGGTTTAGGGTGAGGCTGAGGGTTAGGGTGAGGGTAACAGTTTGGGTGAGGGTGAGTGTGAGGGTTAGGGTTAGGGTGTGGTTTACGGTTAGGTGTATGGTGAGGGTTAGGGTGAAGGTGAGGGTGAGTGTGAGGGTTAGGGTTAGGGTTAGCTTTAGGGTGAGGGATAGGTTGGGGGGTAGGATTAGGGTTAGGGAGAGAGTTAGGGTTAGTGTGACGGTTAGCGTTAGGGTTAGACTTAGGGTTAGTATGAGGATAAAGCTTAGGGGGAGTTTTAGAGTGAGCATAAGGGTAAGGTTTATCGTTAGGGTTAGGGTGAGCATTAGTGTGAAGGTTAATTTAAGGGTTAGGGTTAGTGTGAGGGTAAGGGTTAGGGTGATATTTAGGGTGAGGGTGAGGTTTAGGGTTAGGGTTAGGGTTAGGGTGATGGTGAGGGTGAGGGTTAGGTGTAGGGTTAGGGTTAGCGTTAGGGTTAGAGTGAGTGTGAGCGTGATGGTGAGGGTGAGGGTGAGTTTGAATATTAGGGTGTGGTTGAGGGTTAGGGTTAGGGTGAGGATTAGGGTTAGGGTTAGGGTTAGGGTTATAGTTAGCTTTAGAATTAGAGTGAGGTTTAGGGTGAGGGTGAGGTTTAGAGTTAGCAATAGGGTTAGGGTGAGGATTAGTGCAAGGGTTGGTTTAGGGATAGGGTGAGGGTGAGGGTTAGGTTTAGGATTAGGGATAGGGTTAGATTTTTGTTGAGGCTGAGGGTGAGGGTTAGAGTTAGGATTAGGATTAGGGTTAGGGTTAGGATGAGGGTTAGGGTTAGGGTGAGGGTTAGGTTTAGGGTAATGGCAAGGGCTAGGTTGAGGCTTAGGGTGACTTTGAGTGTTAGGGTTAGGGTGAGTGTTAGTGTGAGGTTTAGGGTTAATGTTAGGGTTAGGGTTAGGGTGAGGATTAGGGTTACAGTGAGGGTTAGGTTTAGTGTGACATTTAGGGTGAGGGTGAGGGTTAGGGTTAGGGTTAGAGTTAGTGTTAGGGTTAAAAAGAGTGTTAGGGTTAGGGCAAGGGTTAGGTTTAGTGTGATGTCAAGGGTTAGGTTAAGGGTTGGGGTGAGTTTGAGGGTTAGGGTTAGGGTGAGTCTTAGGGTGAGGTTTAGGTTTAATGTTAGGTTTAGTGATAGGTTGAGGGTTAGGGTTATGGTTAGGGTTAGGTTTAGGGTGCGGGTTAGGGTGAGGGTTAGTGTTAGGTTTAGGTTTAGGGTTAGGGTGAGGGTTAGGGTTAGGGTTGGGTTTAGAGTGAGGTTTAGGGTTAGGGTGATTGTTAGGGTTAGGGTGAAGTTTAGGGTGATGGTGAGGATTAGGGTGAGGGTGAGGTTGAGGGTGTGGTTTACGTTTAGGTTTATGGTGAGGGTTAGGGTGACGGTGAGGGTTAGGTTGAGGGTGAGGTTTAGGGTTAGGGTTAGAGTGAGGGTTTTGTTTAGGATTATGTTTAGGGTGAGGGTTAGGTTTGGGGATAGGATTAGGGTGAGGGAGAGGGTTTGGGTTAGTGTGATGGTTAGCGTTAGGGTTAGACTTAGGGTTGTATGAGGATAAAGCTTAGGGGGAGTTTTAGAGTGAGCATGAGGGTAAAGTTTATCGTTAGGTTTAGGGTGAGCGTTAGGGTGAAGGTTAAGGTTAGGGTTAGGGTTAGGGTGAGGGTGAGGGTGAGGGTGATGGTTAGGGTAAGGGTTAGCGTGAGGGTTAGTGTTAGGGTTAGGGTTATGGTAAGAGTTAGGGTTAGAGTGAGGGTTAAATGTAGGGTTAGAATTAGGGCGATGGTGAGGGTGAGGGTTAGGGTGAGGATGAGGGTTAGGGTTGTGTTGGGTGAGGGTTAAGGTTAGGGTTAGGTTTACAATGAGGGTTAGATTGAGGGTTAGGATTAGGGTTAGGGAGAGGGTTAGGGTTAGTGTGTTGGTTAGACTTAGGGTTAGAGTTAATGTTAGTATGAGGATAAAGCTTACGTTGAGTTTTAGGGTGAGCATGAGGGTAAGGTTTATCGTTTGGGTTAGGGTGAGGGTTAGGGTTAGGGTTAGGTTTAGGGTGAGGGTTAGAGTTCGGGTGATGTTTTCGGTGAGGGTGAGGGTTAGGATGAAGGTGAAGTTGAGGGTGAGGGTTAGGATGAGTTTGAGGGTGAGGGTGATCTTGAGGATTAGGTTAATGGTGAGGATGAGGATTAGGGTGAGGATTAGGGTTAGTTTTAGGGTTAGGGTTAGGGTGAGGGTGAGGACGAGGGATAGGGTTAGTTTGAGGGTTAGGGTGAAGGTGAGGTTGACGGTGACGGTTAGGGTGAGGGTGACAGTGAGGGTGTGGGTTAGGGTTAGGATTAGGGTTAGGGTGCGTGAGAGTTAGGGTTAAGTTTAGTGTGAGGGTGCGGTTGAGGGTTAGGGTTAGGTTTAGCGTTAGTTGAGGGTAAGGGTTAGTTTTAGGGTTGGGTCAGCGTTAGGTTTAGGGTGAGGGTTAGAGTTAAGGTTAGGGTGAGGGTTAGGGTTAGGGTTAGGGTAAGGGTTAGGGTTAGGTTTAGAGTGAGGTGTAGGGTTAGGGTAAGGGTTAGGTTTAGGGTTAGTTTTAGAGTGATGTTTAGGGTTAGGGTGAGGGTTACGGTTAGGGTGATGTTTAAGGTGATGGTGAGGGTTAGCGTGAGGGTGAGGGTGATGGTGAGGGTTATTTTTAGGATTAGGGTTACATTGAGTGTGAGGGTTAGGATTAGGATTAGGTTTTGGTTAAGTGTGCTGCTGAGTGTGAGTGTGAGGGTGAGGGTTAGGGTTAGGGTTGAGGGCTAGGGTTAGTGTGAGGGTTAGGGTGAGGGTGAGGTTGAGATTCAGGGTTAGGGTGACAGTGACAGTGAGGGTGAGGCTTAGGGTTAGGATTAGGGTTAGGGTGAGTTTTAGGTATAGGTTTAGGGTTAGGATGAGGGTTAGAGTTAGGATTAGGTTTAGGGTTAGGGTTATTGTTAGGGTTAGGTTTAGGGTAAGACTGAGGTTTAGGGAAAGGTTTAGGGTGAGGTTTAGGTTCAGGGTGAGGGCTATGGTGAGGGTGAGGTTAAGGGTGAGTGTGAGGGTTAGTGTGAGGGTAAGGGTTACGATTTGGGTTAGGCTTATGTTAAGGCTGAGGGTGACGGTGAGGGTGAAGGTGAAGGTGAAGGTTCGGTTGAGGGTTAGGGTTAGGGTGAGGGTGAGGTTGAGGGTTAGGTTTAGGATTAGGGTTTAATGTTAGGGTGAGGATTAGGTTGAATGTGAGGGTTTGTGTGAGGGTGAGGGTTAGGGTGAAGGTTAGGGTTAGAGTTAGTGTGAGGGTTAGGGTTAGGGTTAGGTTTAGTGTGAGGGTGAGGGTTAGGGTGAGAGGTAGGGTTAGGGTTAGTGTGAGGGTTAGGGTTAGTGTGAGTGTTAGGGTTAGGGTTAGGGTCAGGTTGATGGTAAGGTTTAGGTTGAGGGTTAGTGTGAGTGTGAGAGTTATGTTTAGGTTTAGGGTTACGATTAGTTTTAGGTTTAGGGTTAGAGTGAGGGCTAGGGTGAGGTTGAGGTCTAGGGTTAATTTAGGATTATGGTGAGGGTTAGAGAGGGTGAGGGCGTGTGTTAGGGTTAGCGTTTGGATTAGGGTTAGGAGGAGGGTGAGGAGGAGGGTGATGCTGAGGGTTAAGTATAGGTTTAGGGTTATAGTTAGGGTGAGGGTGTGGGTAAGGGTTCGGTTTAGGTTTGGGGTTCGGGTTAGGGTTAGGCTGAGGGTGAGGGTGGGGATGAAGTTTTGGGTTAGGGTGAGGGTTAGGGTTAGGGTTAGGTTTAGGATTAGTGTTAGGCTGTTTGGTAGGTTTAGGGTGAGGGTGATTGTTACTGTGAGGTTTAAGGTTAGGGTTATGGTTAGGTTTACGTTGAAGGTAAGGATTAGGGTTAGGGTGAGTGTTAGGGTTAGTTTTAGGGTTAGGGTTAGTGTGAGGATAAGGGTTAGGGTGAGGGTTAGGGTGAGAGTGAGGGTTAGTGTTATCATTAGGGTTAGGGTGAGGTTTAGGGTGAGGGTTAGGGTTCTGGTGAAGGTTAGGGTTAGTGTAAGTTTTAGAAATACGGTTAGGTTGAGGGTTAGGGTGAGGGGTAGGGTTGGGGTAAGTTTGTGTATTAGGGTTCGTGTGAGGGTTAGGATTCGTGTGAGGATATGTGTTAGAGTGAGGGTTAGAGTGAGGGTGAATGTAAGGGTTATAGTTAGGTTTAGGGTGAGGGTTAGCGTGAGGATTAGGGTTGGGTTTTGGGTTAGGTTTAGGGTGATGTTTAGGATGAGGGTGAAGGTTAGGCTTAGGGTGAGGGTGAAGGTGAGGGTGAGGCTGAGATTGAGGGTGTGATTTACGGTTAGCCTTAGGGTTAGGGTTAGGGTTAGGGTTAGATTTAGGGTGAGTGTTAGGTTTAGGGTGATGTTTACGGTGAGGGTGAGGATTAGGGTGATTTTTAGGTTTCGGGTGAGGGTAAGGTTTAGAGTGTGGGTGAGGGTTAGGTTTAGGATGAGAGTTAGGGTGACGGTAAGTGTTAGGGTGATGATTAGGGTTAGGGTTAGTGATAGGGTAAGGATTAGGTTTAGGGTTAGTGTTAGGGTGAGGTTTAGGCTGAGGGGTTGGGTTAGGGTTATGGTGAGAATTAGGTTTAATGTAAGTTAGTGTTAGGTTAAGGATTAGGGTGAGGGTAAGGGTTAGGGTGATGGTTAGGCTGAGGGTGAGGATTATGGTTGAATTAGGTTTAGTGTTATGGTTATGGTGTGGTTTATGATGAGGGTAAAGTTTAGGATGAGGTTTAGGGTGATGGGTAGGGATAGCGTTAGAGTTAGGGTGAGGGTTAGGGTGAAGATGAGGGTTAGGGTTAGAATTAGGTTTAGGGTTAGTGTTAGGGTGAGGTTTAGGGTTAGTGTTAGGGTTAGGGTGAGGGTGAGGGTGAGGGTTAGGGTTAGGGTGAGGGTTAAGGTTAGGTGAGGGCTAGGGTGAGGGTGAGGGTTAGGTTAATGGTGAAGGTTTCAGTTAGGTAAGGGTTAGGGTTAGGGTGATGTTAAGTGAGGGTGCGGGATAGGGTGTGGGTGAGGGTGAGGTTTCCGGTGAGTGTTAGTGTGACGGTGAGGGTTAGGATGAGGGTGAGGGTTAGTGTTAGGGTTAAGGTTCTGGTGAGGGTTAGGTTAAGGTTAGGTTTCGGGTGAGGCTTAGGTTGAGGGTTAGGGTTAGGGTTAGGGTGAGGTTTAGGGTTAGTATGAGGGTTAGGGTTGGGGTTTGTTTGAGGATAAGTGTTATGGTGAGCTTTAGGGTGAGGGTGAGGGCTAGGGTTAGGGTGAGGGTTAAGGTTAGGTTTACGGTGTGTGTGAGGGTTAGGGTGAGGGAGAGGTTTAGGGTTAGGTTTAGGGTTAGTGTAAAGGTGAGTGTGATGCTGAGGGTTAGGTTTAGGATTAGGTTTAGGGTTAGCGTTATGGTGAGTGTTAGGGTGAAGGTGAAGGTGAGGGTGAGGGTGAGTGTTAGGGTGTGGGTGAGGGTTAGGTTTAGGTATAGGATTAGGGTTAGGGTTAGTGTTAGGGTTATGGTGAGAGAAAGATTTAGGATGAGGTTTAGGTTGAGGGTGAGGGATAGGGATAGCTTTAGAGGGCGGGTGAGGGTGAGGGTGAGGGTGAGGAATAGGGTTAGGATTAGGGATAGGGTGAGGTTTGGTGTTTGGGTGAGTGTTAATGTTAGTGTGAGGATAGGGTTAGTGTGAGGCTTAGGGTTGGTGTTAGGCTTGGGGTGAGGGTGAGGTTTAGATTTAGGGTTACGGTGAGGTTTAGGGTTAGGGTAAGTGTTAGGGATAGGGTTAGGGTTAGGGGTAGGGTGAGGCTGAGGGTGAGGTTTAGTGTTAGGATTAGGGTTAGGTTTAGGGTTAGGCTTAGGCTGATGCTGAGGGTGAGGGTGAGCTTATGGTTAGGGTGAGGGTTAGGGTTAGGTTTAGGATTAGTGTGAGGGTAAGGTTGAGGGTAAGTGTTAGGTTGAGGTTTAGGTTGAGGGTGAGCAGTAGGGTTAGAATGAGTGTCAGGGTTAGGGAGAGAGTTAGGGTAGGGTGAGGGTTAGGGTTATCATTATTGTTAGGGTGAAGGTGAGGGTTAGGGTTAGGGATAGGGTGAGGTTTAGGGTTAGAGTGAGTTTTAGGGTAGCGTGAGGATAAGGTTTAGTGTGAGGGTTAGGGTAGGGAGAAGGTTAGAGTGAGGGTTTGGGTATGGGTTAGAGTGAGGGTTAGGGTTAGGGTGATGTTTAGGGTTAGTGTGAGTGTAAGGGTGAGGGTAAGGTTTAGGTTGAGGATGAGAGTGACGGTGAGGGTTACGTTTAGGGTTAGGGTTAGGGTGAGGGTTAGTGGTACAGTTAGGGTTAGGGTTAGGGTTAGGGTGATGTTTATGGTGAGGGTGGGTTTTAACGTGAGGTTTAGGGTTCGGGTTCGGGTGAGGTTTAGTGATATGTTTAGGGTGAGGGTTAGTGTGAGTGTTAGGGTGAGGGGAAGGGTTAGGTTTAGGGTGAGCGTTAAGGTTAGTGTGAAGTTTAGTGTTAGGAATAGGGTTAGGTTTAGTGTGATGATAAGGGTTAGGGTGATGATTAGTGTGATGGTGAGGGTTAGGGTTAGCGTTAGGGTTGGGGTGTGGGTTAGGGTGAGCGTTACAGTTACGGTTAGGGTGAGGGTGAGGGTGAGCATTAGGGTTAGGGTTAGGGTGAGGGTGAGGGTTAGGGTTAGGTTTAGTGTTAGGGTGACTGAGAGGGTTAGATTTAGGATTAGGTTTAGAATTAGGATTACGCTGAGGGTGAGGCTGAGGATTAGGGTGAGGGTAAGGGTTAGGGTTAGCATTAGGGTGAGGGTAAGGGTTAGGGTGAGTTTGAGCGTAAGGGTTAGAGTTAGGATTAGGAATAGTGATAGAGTGAGGATTAGGGTTTGGGTACGTGTTAAGGTGAGGGTTAGGTGAGAGTTATGATTAGGCTTAGGGATAGGGTGAGGATTAGGGTTATGGTTAGGGTTAGGTTGAGGTAGGTTTAGGGTTATGGGGAGGGTTAGGTTTAGTGTGAGTGTTAGGGTTAGGGTAAGGTTTGGGGTGGGGGTAAGTGTTAGGGTGATGGTTAGGGTGAGAGTGAAGATTAGTGTTAGCATTAGGGTTAGCGTTAGGGTTAGGGTGAGTTTTAGGTTTAGGGTTAGGGTAAGGGTGAGGGTGAGGGTGAGGTAAGGGTTAGGATTAGGGTGAGGTTTAGGTTTATGGTGATGGCTATGGTGAGGGTGAGGGTTAGGTTGTTGTTTAGGGTGAGGGTGCGGGTGATTGTTTCAGTTAGGTAATGGTTAGGGTAAGGTTAGGGTGAGGATTATGTGAGGGTGAGATTTATTTTGAGGGTTAGGGTTAGGGTGAGGGATAAGGTGGGGGTTAGCGTTAGGGTTATGTTTAGAGTAAGGGTGAGGGTTAGGGTGAGGGTGAGGTTTCGTGTGAGGGTCAGGGTTCAGGAGAAGGTGAGTGTTAGTGTGTAGGTGAGGGTTAAGGTTCGGGTGAGAGTTAGGGTGACGTTGAGGGTTAGGGTTACGGTGAGAGTTAGGGTCACGTTATGGGTTAGGGTGAGTGTGAGGGTTAGGGTTAGTGTGAGGGTCAGTGTTAGGGTTAGAGTTAGGGTTAGTGTGAGGATAAGGGTTAGGGTGATGGTTAGGGTGAGGTTGAGGGTTAGGGTTTGCGATAGGGTTAGGGAGAGGGTTAGGGTTAAATTTAGGATTAGGTTGAGGTTTCAGGAGAGGGTGAGTCTTAGGGTTAGGGTGAGGGTTCAAGTTCGGGTGAGTGTTAGGTTGACGGTGAAGGTTAGGTTGAGGTTGAGGGTTAAGGTTAGGGTTAGGGTTACAGTGAGAGTTAGGATTAGTGTTAGGTTTAGGATGAGGCTTTTTTTGAGGGTTAGGGTTAGGGTTAGGGTGAGGATAAGGGTTAGGGTGAGGTTTAGGGTGAGGTTCAGGCTTAGGGTTTGCATTAGTGTTAGGGTGAGGGTTAAGGTGAGGTTTAGGGTTAGATTTAGTGTTAAGTTTAAGGTTAGGGTTAGGCTTAGGGTGAGGGTGAGGATGAGGATTAGGATAAGGGTGAGGGTGAGGGTTAGTGTTAGGGTAAGGGTGAGGGTTAGGGTGAAGGTGAGGGTTAGGCTTAGGGTTAGGTTTAGGGTGACAGTGAGGGCTAGATTTAGGATTAGGGTTAGCGTTAAGGTTAGGCTTAGGGTGAGGGTGAGGGTTGGGATTAGAGTGAGGGTTAGTGTAAGGGTTAGCATTAGAGTGAGGGTAATGGTTAGGGTGAGAGTTAGGTTGAGGGTGAGGGTTAGGGTTAAGGTTAGGGTTAGGATAAGTGATAGGTTGAGTATTAGGGTTTGGGTAAGGGTTAAGATGAGGGGTTAGGCTTAGGGTTATAGTGAGGTTTAGGGTGAGGTTTAGGGTTAGGGTGACGGTTAGGGATAGGGTGATGTTTAGGGTGTGGGTGAGTGTTAAGTTGAGGGTGAGGGTTAGTGTTAGGGTGAGGGTGAGCATGATGGTTAGGTTTAGGATTAGGGTTAGGGTGAGTGTTAGGGTGAGGGTGAGCGTGAGGGTGAGGGTGAGTGTTAGGGTGAGGGTGAGGGTTAGGGTTAGGTTGAAGATTAGGGTTATGGTTACAGTTAGGGATATGGTGACGGTAAGGGTTAAGATGAGGTTTAGGGTGACGGGTAGGGATATCGTCAGATTTAGAGTGAGGGTTAGGGTGAGGGTTAGAGTGAGTGTGAGGGTTATGTTTAGGGTTAAGGTTAGGGTGAGGGTTACTGTTAGAGTTAGGGTGAGTGTTAGGGTTAGGATGACCTTTATGGTGAAGGTGAATTTTAACGTGAGGTTTAGGGTTCGTTTGAGGGTGAAATTTAGGGTTAGGTTTAGGGTGAAGGTTAGTGTGAGTGTTAGGGTGAGTGTTAGGGTGATGGGCAAGGTTAGGTTTAGGGTGAGCGTTAGGGTTAGTGTGAGGGTTACGGTTAGGGATAGGGTTAGGTTTAGTGTGATGATAAGGGTTAGGTTGATAGGGTGATGGTGATGGTTAGGGTTAGCGTTAGGGTTGGGGTGAGGGTTAGGATGAGCGTTAGGGTTAGGGTTAGGGTGAGGGTTAGGGTTACTTTAGGATTAGTGTTGGGATTAGGCTTAGGGTTAGGGTGAGTGTTAGGGTTAGGCTTAGGGTTAAGGTGAGTGTTAGGGTTAGGTTATGGTTTAGGGAGAGGGTAAGTGTTAGGGTGATGGTTAGGGTGAGGGTGAGGATTAGGGTTAGCATTAGGGTTAGCATTAGGTTTAGGGTTTGGGTGAGGTTTAGGGTTAGTGTTAGGGTTAGGATAATGGTGGGGGTGAGGGTCAGGGTTAGGGTTAGGGTGTGGGTGAGGTTTCAGGTGAGGATAAGGGTGATGGTGAGGGTGAGGGTTAGGGTGTGGGTGAGCGTTCAGGTTCGGTTGAGTGTTAGGGTGACGGTGAGGTTTAAGGTGAGGGTGAGGGTTAGGGTTAGGGTTAGGGTGACTGTTAGGGTTAGGGTTAGGTTTAGTGTGTGGGTTAGGTTTAGGGGTAGGGTTAGGATTAGGGTGAGGGTTAGTTTTATTGTGAGTGTTAGGGTCATGGTAAGTTTTAGGGTGAGGGTGAGGTTTAGGATGATGTTTAGGGTGAGGGTGAGGGTTAGGTGTAACATTAGGTTTAGGGTTAGGCTTAGGGTGAGTGTTAGGGTTAGGGTTAGTGTTAGGGTGATGGTGAGGGTGAGGGTTAGTGTTAGGGTGAGGGTTAGTGTTAGGGTAATGGAGAGAGTTAGGTTGAAGGTGAGGGTGAGGTTGAAAGTGGGGGTTTCAGTTAGGTAAGGGTTAGGGTTTGGGTTAGGTTGAGGATTAGGGTGAGGGTGAGGGTTAGTTTGAGAGTTAGGGTTAGGGTTAAGGTTAGGGTTAGGGTTAGGGTGAGGGTGAGGTTTAGGATTATATTTAGGTTGAGGGTTAGGGTTAGGGTGAGGGTGGGGTTTCTGTTGAGAATAAGGGTTTGGGTGAGGGTGAAGGTTAGGGTGTGGGTGATCGTTCAGGTTCAGTTGAGTCTTAGGGTGATGGTGAGGTTGAAGGTGAGGGTGAGGGTTAAGGTTAGTGTTAGGGTGAGGGTTAGGGTTAGTGTTAGGGTTAGGGTTAGTGTGTGGGTTAGGTTGAGGGGTAGGGTTAGGGTTAGGGTGAGCATTAGGGTTAGTGTGAGGGTTAGGGTTAGGGTTAGTGTGAGGATAAGGGTTAGGTTGAAGTTTAGGGTGAGGGTTAGGTTTAGCATTAGAGTTAGGGTGAGGGTTAGGGTAAGGGTTAGGGCGAGGGTTAGTGTGAGGGCGAGGGTGAGCGTTAGGGTTAAGGTTAGGATTAGTGATAGGTTGAGGATCAGATTTTGGGTAAGGGATAAGGTGAGGGTTTGGGTGAGGGTTAGGTTTAGAGTTAAGGATAGGGGGAGGATTAGGGTTAGGGTTAGGATTAGGGTGAGGTTTAGGCTGAGGTGTTGGTTTAGGGTTAGGGTGAGGTTAGGTTTAGTATGAGTGTTAGCTTTAGGGTAAGGGTTAGGGTGAGGGTAAGGGTTAGGGTGATGGTTAGTCTAAGGGTGAGGGTTTGGGTAGCATTAGGTTTACGGTAGGGTTAGGGTGAGGGTTAGGGTTAGGGTGAGGGTGAGGGTGAGGGTTAGGGTTAGGGTGATGTTTACAGTGAGGTTGAGTGTTAGGGTGAGGGTGAGGGTTAGGGTTAGGATTATGTTTAGGGTAAGGGTTAGGATGAGAGTTAAGTTTAGTGTGAGGGTTAGGGTTTGGGTTAGGTTTAGGATGAGGGTTAGGGTTAGAGTTCAAGAGAGGGTAAGGGTAGGGTGAGGTTTAGGGTGAGGCTGAGGCTTAGGTTTAGGCTTAGGGTTAGGGTGAGGGTTAGGGTGACTGTTAGTGTTAGGGTTAGGTTTAGGGATAAGGTACAGTTTTGGTTCAGATTAAAGGTTAGGGTGAGGGTGATGAATAGGGTGAAGTTGAGGGTTAGGGTTAGTGTTAGTGTGAGGGTTAGGGTTAGTGTGAGTTTTAGGGTTAGGGTTAGGGTTAAGGTTAGGGTGAAGGTGAGGGATAGGTTTACGGTTAGGGTGAGGGTTAGGGTGAGTTTTAGGGTTAGGGTTAGTGTGAGGTTTAGGTTTAATGTGAGGGTTAGGGTTAGGGCTAGAGTGAGGATAAAGTTTAGGGTGAGGGTAAGGGTGAGAGTGAGGGTTAGGGTTAGCGTTAGGGTTATGGTGGGTGTTAGGGTGATTTTTAATGTGAGGGTTAGGGTTAGGGTGAGGGTGAGGATTGGAGTTAGCGTTAGATTGATGGTTAGGTTTAGGGTGAGGTTTAGGGTAGGGTTAGTGTGAGGTTTCGGTTCGGTTGAGGGTGAGTATTAGCGTGTTGTTTACGGTTAGGGTTAGGGTGAGGGTTAAGGTGACAGTGAGGGTTAGGGTTTGGGTGAGGGTTGGGGTTATGGTGAGTGTTAGTGTGGGGTTATTGTTAGGGTTAGTGCGATGATTAGGTTTAGCGTTAGGGCTATGGTCAGGGTAAGGGTTAGGGTGAAGTTTAGGGTGAGGGTGAGAAATAGGGTTAGCGTTAGGGATAGGGTGAGGGTTTGGGTTAGTGTGAGGGTTAGGGTTAGGTTTAGTGTTAGGGTTAGGGTTATGGTGAGGGTTAGGGTTAAGTTGAGGGTTAGGGTTAGTGTGAGGATAAGGGTTAGGGTGTGGGTGAGGTTGAGGGTTAGTGTGAGGTTTAAGGTTATGGTTATGGTTAGTTTTAGGTTGAGGGTTAGGGTTAGGGTTAGGGTGAGTGTTAGGGTTAGTGTTAGGGTTAGGGTGAGTGTGAGGATAAGGGTTAGGGTGAGGTTCAGTGTTAGGGTTATAATTAGTGTTAGGGTGAGGTTTAGGGTGAGGTTTAGGTTTAGGGAGAAGGGTAGAGTTAATGTGAGTTTTAGGGTTAGGGTTAGGGTGAGGGTTAGGGTGAAGGGTAGGGTTGGGGTAAGGGTGAGTGTTAGGGTTCGTGTGAGGTTTAGGGTTAGTGTGAGGATAAGTGTCAGAGTGAGGGCTAGAGTGAGGGTGAAGTTAAGGGTTATAGTTAGAATTAGGTTGAGGCTTAAGGTGAGGTTTAGGGTGAGGATGAGGGTGAGGTTTAGCGTGTGGATGAGGGTTAGGGTTAGGGTGAGATTTAGGGTTATGGTGAGGGTAAGGGTCAGGAAGAGGGTTAGGGTTAGGTTGAGGGTTAGGGTTAGTGTGAGGGTTAGTCTTAGGGTTAGCGTTAGGGTTATTGTGAGGATAAGTGTTAGGGTGAGGGTTTGGATGAAGTTGAGGGTTAGGGTTTGTGTGAGGGTTAGGGTGAGTTTTAGGGTGAGGGTTTGGGTTAGATTTAGGATTAGGTTTAAGGTTAGGGTTAGGCTTAGTGTGATGGTAAGGATGAGGGTTATGATTAGGGTGAGGGTTAGGTTTAGGGTTAGGATGAGGGTTAGGGTGATGGTGAGGGTTAGGCTTAGGGTTAGGGTTAGGATCAGTGATAGGGTGAGGATTAGGGTTTGGTTAAGGGTTAAGTTGAGGATTAGGGTGAGGGTTAGGGTGAGGGTTAGGGATAGGGTGAGGATTAGGTTTAGGGTTAGTGTTAGGGTGAGGTTAAGGCTGACGGTTAGGGTTAGGGTTAGGGTGAGCGTTAGGTTTAATGTGAGTTAGTGTTAGGTTAAGGATTAGGGTGAGGGTAGGTAAGGGTTAGGGTGATGTTTAGGCTCAGGGTGAGGGTTAGGGTTAGAATTAGGGTTATGTTTACGGCTAGCGTGAGTTTTAGGGATAGTGTTAGGGTGAGGGTGAGGGTGTGGGTGAGGGTTAGGTTTCGGGTGAAGGTGAGGTTTAGGGTTAGTGTGAGGGTGAGGGTGAGGGTGAGGGTTCGCTTGAGGGTTAGGGTTAGGGTGAGGGTTAGGATGAGGGTTAGTGTGAGGGGTAGGGTTAGGTTTAGGGTGATGGTTAAGGTTAGTGTGAGGGTTAGGGTTAGGGTTAGGTTTAGGGTTAGTGTGACGATAATGGTTGGGGTGGGGGTTAGGTTGAAGGTGATGGTTAGGTTTAGCGTTAGGTTTACGGTTAGCATTAGGGTTAGGGTGAGGGTTTGGGTTAGGGTGAGGTTTAGGTTGAGGGTGAGGTTTATTATTAGGGTTAGGGTGAGTGTTAAAGTTAAGGTGAGGGCTAGGGTGAGCAGAGGGTTAAGGTGAGTGTGTGGGTGAGTGTTTCTGTTAGGTAAGTTTTAGGGTTATGGTTATGGTGAGGATTAGGGTGAGGTTGAGGTATAGGTTGAGGATTAGGTTAAGGGTGATGGTGAGGGTTAGGATTAGGGTGAGGGTTAGTGTTAGGGTGATGTTTAGCATGAGGTTCAAGTTTAATGTGAGGGTTCGGGTTCGGGTTCGGGTGAGGATTATTTTTAGGGTTAGGTTTAGGGTTAGGATTAGGGTTAGTGTGAGGGGTCGGGTTAGTGTTAGGGTGAGGGTTAGGGTTAGTGTGAGGGTTAGGGTTAGGTTTAGGATTAGGATTAGTATGAGGATAAGGGTTGGGGTGAGGGTTAGGTTGAGGGTGAAGTTAGGGTTAGCCTTAGGGTTGGGATTAGTGTTAGGGTTAGGGTGAGGGTTAATATGAGTGTTAGGGTTAGGGTGGGTTAGGTTGAGGGTGAGCGTTAGGGTTATATTTAGGTTGATGGTTAGGGTTAGGGTTAGGTTTAGGGTTAGGGTTAGGGTGATGATTAGAGTGAGGGTTAGTGTTAGGGTGAGGGTTAGATTTAGGGTAGGGTTATTGTTAAGGTTAGAGTTAGGGTTAGGGTGAAGGTTAGGGTGAGGGTTGACGTTAGGGTTAGGGTTAGGTTTAGGGTGATGGTGGGAGTGAGGGGTAAGTTTAGGATTAGGATTATGGTTAGACTGAGGGGGAGACATAGAGGGAGGATAAGGTTTAGGGTTAGGTTTAGGTTTAGAGTTATGGTGATGGCTAGGGTGAGTGTGTGGTTTAGGTTGAGGGTTACGGTTAGAGTGAGGGTTAGGGTTGGTGTTAGAGTGAGGGTGAGGGTTAGGTTGAAGTTTAGGATGAGGCTGAGTGTTAGGGGTCTGGTTAGGGTTCGGTTGATGGTGAGTGTGAGGGTGAGCGTGAGGTTTAGGGTGTGGCTTAGGGTTAGGGCTAAGGTGAGGGTTAGGGTGAGGTTTAGGTTTAGGGTGAGGTTTAGGTTAAAGGAGAGGGTGAAGTTTAGGGTTAGGGTTATTTTGAGGGTTAGGGTTAGGTTGAGGGCTAGGGTGAGGGTGAGTTTTAGGGTAAGGGTTAGGTTTAGTTAGGGTTAGGGTGAGGGTTTGGGTGAAAGGGTAGTGTTATGGTTAGGCTGAGGCTTAGGATTTGTGTGAGGGTTTGGGTTAAAGTTAGGGTTAGTGTGAGGTTATAGTTTAGGGTGAGGATTAGGGTGAGGGTGAGGGTTAGGGTTATCGTTAGGTTTAAGGTGAGGGTTAGGGTAAGGGTTAGGTTTAGTGTGAGGATTAGGTTTAGGGTTAGGGTGAGAATTAGGGTTAGAGTACTGTATAGCGTGAGGGTGAGGTTTAGGGTGAGGGTTAGGGTTAGGGTGATGTTTAGGGTGAGTTGAGGGTTATGGTGAGGATGAGGGTGAGGGTTAGGGTTAGGGTTAGGTTTAGGGGTCGGATGAGGGTGATGTTGAAGGTTAGGTTTAGGATTAGGTTTAGAGTAAGGTGAGTGTTAGGGTGAGGGTAAGGATTCGGTTGAGGGTGAATTTTAGGGTGTGGGTGAGGGTTATGTTTAGGGTGAGGATTAGGGTTAGGGTTAGGGTTATGGTGAGCGTAAGTATTAGGGTTAGGTTTAGGGTGAGGTTGTGGTTTGGGGTTAGCGTTAGGGTTAGGGTGAGGGTTAGTGTGAGGGTTAGGCTTAGGTTTAGGGTTAGGGTGAGGGTGAGGTTTAGATTTAGGGATAGGGGGAGGCTTAGGTTTAGGTTTGGGGTGATGGTAAGTGTTAGGGTGAGGCTTAGGGTGAGGGTTAATTTTAAGGTGAGAGTTAAGTTTAAAGTGAAGACTAGGGTGCGGATGAGGGTTAGGGTGAGGTTTAGGGTTTGGTTTAGATTTAGGGTTAGTGTGAGGTTAAAGTTTAGGTTGAGGGTTAGTGTGAGGGTGAGGGTTAGGGTTATCATTAGGGTTAGGGTGAGGGTTAGGGTGAGAGTTAGGTTTAGGGTGAGGGTTATGTTTAGGGTTAGGGTGAGAGTTAGGGTTAGGGTACAGTTTAACGTTAGGGTGAGGGTTAGGATGAGGGTTAGGGTTAGGGTGATGTTTGTGGTGAGATGAGGGTTAGGGTGAGGATGAGGCTGAGGGTTAGGGTTAGGGTTAGCGTTAGTGTGCGGGTGAGTGTGATGTTGAGGTTTAGGTTTAGGATTTTGTTTAGAGTAAGGTGAGTGTTAGGGTGAGGGGAAGGATTCGGATGAGGGTGAATTTTAGGTTGGGTGTGAGGGTTAGGTTTAAGGTGAGGATTCGGGTTAGGTTTAGGGTTATGGTGAGGGTAAGTATTAGGGTGAGGTTTAGGGTGCAGTTGAGGTTTTGGGTTAGCGTAAGGGTTCGGGTGAGGGTTATTGTAAGGGTTAGGGTTACGTTTAGGGTTAGGGTGAGGGTGAGGTTTATAGTTAGGGTTAGGGGGAGGGTTACGTTTAGGGTTAGGGTGATGGTAAGGGTTAGGGTGAGGGTTAGGATTTGGGTTTGGTATAGGGTGAGGATTAGGGTTAGTGTGAGGGTTAGGGTTAGGTTAAGTGTGAGGATAAGAGTTAGGTGGAGGGTTAGGGGGAGGGTGAGTGTGACACTTTCGGTTATGTAAGGGTTAGGGTTAAGGTTATGGTGAGGATAGGGTGAAGTTGGGGGTTAGGTTGAGGATTAGGGTTAGGGTGAGGGTTTGGGTGAGGGTTAGGGATAGGTTTAGGGTTAGGGTGTTGGTTGGGGAGAAGTGTAGGATAGGATAAGGGTTATGGTTAGGCTGAAGGTGAGGGTGTGGGTGAGGGGGAGGTTTAGGGTTAGGGTTACGGTTAGGTGAGGGCTAGGTTGAGGGTGAGCTTTAGGGAGAGGGTGAGGGTGAGGTTGAGAGTGAGGGTTAGGGATACTTTAGGGTTAGGGTGAGTGTTAGCGTGAGGGTTAGGTTTAGGTTTTGAGTTAGGGTGAGGGAGAGGGCTAGGGTTCAGTTTAGGGATAGGGTTAGGGTTAGGGTTAGGGTTAGGTTGAAGGTGTGAGTAAGGGTTAGCGTGAAGTTGAGTGTTAGGGTTAGCATTAGGGTTAGGGTGAGACTGTGGGTTAGGGTGAGGGTTAGCATAAGAGTTCTGGATAGGGTGAGGATTAGTGTTAGTGTGAGGGTTAGGGTTAGGTTTAGTGTGAGGATAAGTGTTAGGGGGAGGGTTAGGGTGAGGGTGAGGGTTAAGGTTAGCATTAGGGTTAGGGTGAGCGTTAAGGTGAGGGTTAGCGTTAGGGTGTGGGTTAGGGTTAGTGTTAGGGTAATGATTAGGGTTCGGGTTACGGTTAAGGACAGGGTGAGGGTTAGTATTAGGGTTCGGTTGAGGGTTAATGTTAGGTTGAGGATTAAGTTTAGGATGAGCGTTAAGTTGAGGGTGAGGGTTAGGGTGAGGCTGACTGTGAGGGTTTCGTTTTGGTAAGTGTGAGTGTTAAGGTTTTGGTGAGGATTAGGGTGAGGGTGACGGTTAGGTTGAGGATTAGGGTTAGTGTGAGGGTTAGAGTGAGGATTAGGGATAGAGTTAGGGTTATGGTGAGGGTTAGGGAGAGGGTTAGGGTTAGGGTTAGGTTTAGGGTGAGGATGAGGGTTTGTGTTAGGGTTATGGTGGGGGTTAAGGTTAGGGTGAGGTCTAGGGTGAGGGTGAGGGTTAGAATGAGGGTTAGTTTGACGGGTCGTGCTAGGATTAGGTTGAGGGTGAGGGTTAGGGTGAGGGTGAGGGTGAAGGTTAGGGATAACGTTAGGTTTAGGGTGAGGGTTAGTGTGAGTGTTAGGTTTATGTTTAGAGTTAGGATGAGGGTGAGGGTTAGGGTGAGTGTGAGGGTAGGGTTAACGTTAGGGTTAGGGTGAGGGTGGGGGTGAGGGTTAGCTTTCGAATTAGGGTTAGGGTTAGACTGAGGGCTAGGGTGAGGTTGAGGGTGAGGGTGCGGGTGAGGGTTTCTGTTACGTAAGTGTTATGGTTATTGTCAGGGTGAGGATTAGATTCAGGGTGAGGTTTAGTGTGAGGGTTAGGGTTAGGGGGAGTGTTATGGTTCCCGTTTTGGTGAGGGTTAGGATTAGGGTGAGGTTTAGGGTGAGGGTGATTGTTAGGGTGAGCGTTAGGGTTTGGGTGAGGTTGATCGTTAGGGTTAGGGTTAGGGTGAGGGTTAGGGTGTCGGTGAGACTTTGGGGGACTGTGAGGCTTAGGGTTAGATTTAGGGTGTGAGTTAGGGTTAGGGTTAAGTTTAGGGTGAGGTTTAGAGTGAGGGGTAGGGTTAGGGTTAGGGTGAGGGTTAGGATTAGGTTGAGGGTTAGGGTTAGGGTTAGGTTGAGGGTAAGGGTCACCGTGAGGGTTAGGGTGAGGGTAAGGGTTAGAGTGAGAGTGAGGGTGAGGGTGAGGGTTAAGGATAACGTTAGGGTTAGGTTGAGGGTTAGTGTGAGTGCTAGGTTTACGTTTAGAGTTAGGGTGAGGGTGAGGGTTAGGGTTCGGGTTAGGGATAGGGTTTGGTTGAGGGTTAGGGTGAGGTTTAGGGTTAGGGTTAGGGTTAGGTTGAAGGTGAGGCTGAGGGTTAGGGTTAGGGTTAGGGTTAGGTTGAGGGCTAGGGTGAGGGTGAGGGTTAGGGTGAGGGTTTTGATAAGGTAAGTGTTAGGCTTAGGGTTAGATTGAGGATTAAGGTGAGTGTGAGGGTTAGGTTGAGGGTTAGGGTTAGGGTGAGTGTTAGGGTTGGGGTTAGGTTGAGGGTTATGTTTAGGGTGATGTTTAGGGTGAGGCAGAGTGTTAGGGTGAAGATGAGGGTTCGGGTGAGTGTAAGTGTTCGGGAGAAGGTGAAGGTCAGGGTGTGGGTGATGATTAGGTTACGGAGTAGTGTTAGGGTGACAGTGAGTGTTACCGTGAGGGTGAGGGTTAGGGTTAGAGTTAGGGTTAGGGTGAGTGTTAGGGTTAGGGTTAGGGTGAGTTTGAGGGTTCGGGTGAGTGTGAGTGTTCATGTGAGGGTGAGGGTTAGAGTGTGGGTGAGAGTTAAGTTTCGGCTGAGTGTTAGGGGGATGGTGAGTGTTAGGGTTAGGGTTAGCGTTAGGGTTAGCGTGAGGGTTACCGTGAGGGTTAGGGTTAGGGTGAGTGTTAGGGTTAGGGTGATGTTTAAGTTTAGGTTGAGTTTTAGGTTGTGGGTGAGAGTTAGCGTTAGGGTGAGGATTGTGGTTAGGGTTAGGGTGAGGGTTATGGTGAGTTTAAGGGATATGATGAGGTTTAGTGTGAGGTTGAGTGTTATCGTTAGTGTTAGGGTTAGGGTGAGGTTTAAGCTTAGGGTGCAGTTTAGGGTGACAGTTAGGGTTAGGGTGAGGGTGAGGGTGAAAGTTAGGGTTAGGGTTAGGGTTAGAGTTAGGTTGAGGGTGAGAGTAGGGTTAGAATTTGAATTAGGGTTATGGTTAGAGTTAGGGTGAGGGAGAGGGTTAGGATTAGGATTAGAGTTAGGGTGAGAGTGAGGGTGAGGTTCAGTGTTAAAATTAGGGTTAGGGTTAGGGTTAGGGTGAGGGTTCGAGTGAGTGTGAGTGTTCGGCTGAGTGTTAGGGTGATGGTGAGTATTAGGGTTAGATTTAGCGTTCTGGTTAAGGTGAGGGTTACGGTGAGGTTTAGTGTTAGGGTGAGTGTTAGGGTTAGGGTGAGGTTTAGGGTTAGGGTGATATTTATCCTGATGGTGAGGGTTAGTGTGCGGGTGATGGTTAGGGTGAGTGTTAGGTTTAGGATTAGTGTTAGGGTTAGGGTTAGGTTGAGTGCAAGGGTGAGGGTGAGGTTTAAGGTGAGGTTGAGTTTTGGGTTTTGGGTGAGAGTTAGGGTTAGGGCGAGGATTAGGTTTAGGTTTAGGGTTAGGGTTAGGGTGAGTTTAAGGGTTAGGGTGAGATTTAATGTGAGGGTGAGGGTTACGGTTAGCTTTAGGTTTGGGTTGAGGGTTAAGGTTAGGTGCGCATTAGGGTGAGGGTTAGAGTTAGGGTGAGAGTGAGGGTGAGGGTTAGGGTTAGGGTTAATGTTAGAGTTAGGGTGAGGGTGAGACTGAGGGTTAGAATTTGGATTAGGGTTAGGGTTAGAATTAGGGTGAGGGTGAGCGTGAGTGTTAGGTTTAGAGTTAGGGTAAGAGTGAGGGTGAGGTTCAGTGTTAGGATTTGAGTTAGGGTTATGGTTAGGGTGAGGATACGGGTGAATGTTAGGGTTAGGCTTAGGGTTAGGGTTACTGTGAGTATAAGGGTGAGGGTGAGGGTTAGGGAGAGGTTGAGGGTTAGGGTTAGGGTGAGGGTGAGGGTTAGGGTTAGGGTTAGGGTGAAGGTGAGGTTTAGGGTTAGGATGAGGTTTATGGTGAGGGTTAGGTTTGGGGTTAGGGTTAGAGTGAGGGTTAGGGTGAGGGTTGGGGTTAGGTTTAGGATTAGGATGAGGGTGAGGGTTTGTGTTAGGGTTAGGGTGAGGGATAAGGTAAGAATGAAGGCTAGTGTGAGGGTGTTGGTTAGGGTGAGGGTGAGTGTGTGGGTGAGTTTTTCGGTTAGGTAAGATTTAGGGTTAGGTATATGATCAAGATTAGGGTGAGGGTGAGGTTTATGTTGAGGGTTAGGTTGAGGTTGAGGGTTAGGGTGAGGTTTAGGGTGAGCGTTGGGGTTAGGGTGGTGTTTAGGGTGAGGGTGTGGTTTAGTGTGAGTTTTAGGGTTAGGGTTAGGGTTATTGTATGAGTTATGGTTAGGGTGAGTGTGAGGGTAAGTTTAGCGTTAGCGTTAGTGTGAGTGTGGGGGTGAGCGGTAGGTTTAGGATTAGGGTTAGGGTTAGGCTGAGGGCTAGGGTGAGGTCGAGGGTGAGGGTGAGGCTGAGGGTTTCTGTTAGGTAAGGGTTATGGTTATTGTCAGGGTGAGGATTAGGTTGAGGGTGAGGGTTAGTGTGAGGGTTAGGGTTAGGGTGAGTGTTGGGGTTACCGTTTTGGTGAGGGTTAGGCTTAGGGTAAGGTTTAGGGGGAGGTTGAACGTTAGCGTTGGGGTGACTTTGAGCGTTATGGTGTGGGTGAGGGTTAGGGTTAGGGTGAGGGTTAGGGTGTCGGTGAGGGTTAGGGTGACTGTGAGGGTTATGGTTACATTTAGTGTGAGAATTAGGGTTAGGGTTAAGGTTAGGGTGAGGTTTAGGGTGAGGAATAGGGTTAGGGTTAGGGTGAGGGTGAAGATTAGGTTGAGGGTTAGGTTTAGGGTGAGGGTCAGCATGAGGGTTAGGGTGAGGGTTAAGGTTAGGGTGAGAGTTAGGGTGAGGATAAGGGTTAGGCTTAGCATTAGATTTAGGGTGAGGGTTATATTGACGGTTAGGTTTTGGGTTAGATTTAGGGTTATTTTGATGGTTAGTGTGAGGGTTAGGTTTAGGGTTAGGGTTAGTGTGAAGATGAGGGTTAGTTTGAGGGTTAGGGTGAAGTTGAGGTTTAGCGTTAGCGTTAGGATTAGGGTTAGGAATAGGGTGAGGATTAGGGTTAGTGTGAGGGTTAGGGTTAGGGTTACTGTGAGGATAAAGGTTAGGTTGAGGGTTATTGTGAGGGTGAGGGTTAGGGTTAGACTTAGTGTTAAGGTGAGCGTTAGTGTGAGGGTTAGTGTTAGGGTGAGGTTTAGGTTTATCGTTAGGTTGAGGATTAGGTTTCATGTTATATTTATGGTGAGTGTGAGTGTTAGTTTGAGGGTGTGGGTGAGGGTTAGGATTAGGATTAGGTTTAGGTTTAGGGTGAAAGTGAGTGTGAGGGTGAGTGTGAGGGTGAGGGTTAGGGTGAGTATTAGGGTTAGGGTTAGGGTTATAGTGAGGGTAAGTCTTAGGATGAGGTTTATGGTGAGGTTGAGGTTTAGGTTTTGCGTTAGGGTAAGGGTGAGTGTTGGTGTGAGTATTAGAGTTAGGGTTAGGATTAGGATGAGGGTTCGAATTAGGGTTAGGGTCAGGGTTAGGTTTAGGGTTAGGGTGAGTGTAAGAGTTAGGGTGAGGGTTAGAATGATGTTGAGGGTTAGGGTTATCATTAGGGTTAGATTGAGGGTGAGATTTAGGGTGATTGTTAGGGTTAGGGTGTGTTTATTGTGAGGCTGAGGGTTAGGCTGAGGTTGAGGTTGAGGGTTAGGTTTAGGGTTAGGGTTAGGTTTGGGGTTAGGGTTAGAGTGAGGGTGAGGGCGAAGCTTAGAGTTCGGGTGCAGGTGAGGGTGAGTGTTACTGTTAGTGTTAGTGTGAGGGTTAAGATTAGGGTGTGGGTAAAGATTAGGTTGAGGGCTCGGGTGACGGTGAGAGTTAGGGTGAGGGTGAGTTTGAGGGTTTCGGTTAGATAAAAGTTAGGGTTAACGTTATGGTGAGGATTAGCGTGATTCTGAAGTTTGGGTTGCATGTTAGCGTTATGGTGACGGTTAGGGTGAGGGTTAGGGTTAGGGTTAGAGTGAGGGTGAGGTTTAGGTTGAAGTTTAGGATGAAGCTGAGTGTTAGGGTTCTGGTTACGGTTCGGTTGAGGGTGAGTGTGAGGGTGAGCGTGAGGTTTAGGGTGTGGCTTAGGGTTAGGGCTAAGGTGAGGGTTAGGGTGAGGTTTAGGTTTAGGGTGAGGTTTAGGTTGAAGGAGAGGGTGAGGGTTAGGGTTAGGGTTATTTTGAGGGTTAGGGTTAGGTTGAGGGCTAGGGTGAGGGTGAGGTTTATGGTGAGCGTGAGGGTTTCTGTTAGGTAAGGGTTAGGGTTAGAGTTATGGTGAGGATTAGGATGAGGTTTTGGTTTAGTTTGAGGGTTAGGGTGAGGGTGAGGGTTAGCGTTAGGTTTAGGGTTTGGGTAAGGTTGAGAGTGAGGGTTAGTGTTAGGGTTACGGTGAGGGTTAAGGTTAGGGTGAGGGCTTGGGTGAGGGTGAGGTTTATGGTGAGGGTGAGGGTTTCTGTTAGGTAAGGGTTAGGGTTAGTTTTATGGTGAGGATTAGGATGAGGTTTTGGTTTAGTTTGAGGGTTAGGGTGAGGGTGAGGGTTAGCGTTAGGTTTAGGGTGTGAGTTTGGGTTTGGGTGATGTTTAGGGTGAGGATGAGTGTTATGGTGAGATTGAGGTTGAGGGTGAGGGCAGGGCTAAGGGTTAGGTTTAGGGTGAGGGTTAGTATTAGGGTTAGGGTTAGGGTGAGGTTTAGTGTGAGGGTTAGGTTTAGGGTGAGTGTGGAGGTGAGGGTTAGGTTTAGTATTACTGTTATGGTTAGGGTTAGGGTGCGGGGGAGGGGGAGGTTGAGGGGGAGTTTTCGGGTTAAGGTTAGGTTTAGGTTTAGGGTGAGGGTGAGTGTGAGGCTGAGGTTTAGGTTGAGGGTGAGTGTTTCATTTAGGTAAGGGTTAGGGTTATTCTTAGGGTGAGGATTAGGTTGAGGCTGAGGCTTAGTGTGAGGGTCAGGGTAAGGGTGAGTGTTAGGGTTAGGGTTTTGGTGAGGGTTAGGGTTAGGTTGAGGTTTAGGAGGAGGGGGAGGTTCAGGTTGAGGCTGAGGGTTTGGGTGAGGGTGAGTGTTAGGTT
Organism: Dipodomys merriami; assembly: GCF_024711535.1. Classification (NCBI taxonomy): domain Eukaryota; kingdom Metazoa; phylum Chordata; class Mammalia; order Rodentia; family Heteromyidae; genus Dipodomys; species Dipodomys merriami. The sequence continues at coordinate 1,830,010 of NW_027203438.1, read as the reverse complement.
TAGGTTTAAGGTGAGGGTTAGGGTTAGGGTTGTGGTGAGGGTTAGGGTGACGGGTAGGGTTAGGGTTATTGTGAGTGTTATGGTTAGGGTTAGGTTGAGTTTAAGGGTTAGGGTGATGTTTAGGGTGATGATAATTGTTAGGGTTAGCGTTAGGGTTAGGGTGAAGTTTAGGGTTAAGGTTAGGCTTATGGTTAGGGTAAGGGTGAGGGTTAGAGTTAGGGTTAGGATGAGAGTGAGTCTGAGGTTTAAGGTTAGGGTTAGGGTGATAGTGATGGTGAGGGTAAGGGTGAGGGTTAGGTTGAGGGTAATGGTTAGGGTGTGGGTTAGGGTTATTGTTAGAGTGAGGGTTAGGGTTAGGGTGATGTTTAGGGTGAGGCTGAATGATAGTGTTCTGGTTCCGGTGAGGGTGAGGGTTAGAGTGAGGGTTCGGGTTAGGGTTAGGGTGAGGGTTAGGGTGTAGGTGAGGGTTAGGGTGAGGGTGAGGGTTATGGTTAGGTTTAGGGTGTGTGTTAGGGTTAGGTTTATGGTTAGGGTTAGGGCGAGGATTATGGTGAGGGTTAGGTTTAGGGTTAGGGTGAGGGTTAGGTTTAGTGTGAGGGTTAGGGTTAGGGATAGAGTTAAGTTTAGTGTATGGTTAAAGGTTAGTGTGAGGGTTAGGGTGAGGGTTTGGGCAGGGTTATCCTTACGGTGAGGGTGAGGGTTAGGCTTGGGGTGAGGGCTAAGGGTATGGTTAGGGTGAGGGTTAGCGTTAGGAACTGTTTAAGATGAGTGTGAGGGTTAGGGTAAGGGTGAGGTTTACGGTTAGTGGTAAGTTTTGGGTGAGGGCTAGGGTAAGGGTGAGGGCTAGGGTGAGGGTGAGGGTTACGGTGAGGGTGAAGGTGAGGTTGACGGTTAGGGAAGGGTTAGGGTTAGGATTAGGGTGAAGATTAGATTGAGGGTGAGTGTTAGGTTGAGGGTTAGGGATAGGGTGAGGGTTAGGGTAGGGGTTATTGTTAGGGTTAGGGTGTTGTTTAGGTTGAGAGTGAGGGTTAGGGTTATGGTGAGTGTTAGGGTTCGGTTGAGAGTGAGGGTTAGGGTGTGGGTGAGGATTAGGGTTAGGGTGAGGTTTAGGGTGACGTTGAGCGTTAGGGTGAGTGTGTAGGTTAGGGTTAGGTTTCGGGTGAGCTTTACGGTTAGGGTTAGGGTGAGAGTGAGGGTTAGGGTGAGGGGTAGGTTTAGGGTTAGGGTGAGGGTTAGGGTTAGGGTGAGGGTTATGGTTAGGTTTAAGGTTAGGTTGAAGGTGAGGGTGAGGATTAGGGTTAGATTTAGGGTAAGGGTGAGGGTTAGAGTGTGGTTGAGGGTGAGTGTTAGGGTTAGTGTTATGGTGAGGGTTAGGTTTAGGGTGATATTTAGGGTGAAGGCGAATGTTAGGGTGATGGTAATGGTCAGGGTTAGGGTTAGGGTTAAGGTTAGGGTGAGGGATAGGTATAGGATTAGGGTTAGGGTTAGTGCTAGGGTGAGTGTAAAGGTTTGGTTAAGGATTCGGGTGACCTTGAGTGTTAGGGTTTGGGTGAGGTTTAGCGTTAGGGTGCATATTAGGGTTAGGGTTAGGGTCAGGGTTTTGGTGAGTTAAATGGTTAGGCTGAGGTTTAAGGTGAGTGTGAGGGTTAGGGTTAGAGTTAGGGTTAGACTGAGGGTTAGGGTGAGAGTTTGGGTTAGGGTTAGTGTGAGGGTGAGGGTGAAGTTTAGGATTAATATTATGGTTAGAGTTATGGTGAATCTGAGGTTGTGGGTTAGGGTTAGGATTAGGGTTAGGGATAGGGTTAAGGTGAGGCTGAGGCTTAGGGTGAGGTTTAGGGTTAGGGTGCGGTTTAGGTTTAGGGTTAGGGTTAGGGTTTGGATGAGGGTTAGGCTGAGGGTTAGGTTTTGGTTTAGTGTCAGGGTTAAGCTTATGGTTAGGGTTAGGGTTAGGGTGAGGGTAAGGGTTAGGGTTTGGGTGAGCGTTAGGGTTAGATTTAGGGTTAGTTTGCGGGTAAGGGTGAGGGTAATATTTAGGGTATGGTTTAGGGTGAGGGTTAGTTTGAGGGTGAGAGTTAGGGTTCGCATTAGAGTTAGAGTGAGGGAGATGGTTAGGGAGAGGGTTAGGGATCAGGTGAGGATTAGGGTTAGTGTGAGGGTTAGGGTGAGGGTGAGGTGTAGGGTTATTGTTAGGGATAGGTTGAGCGTTAGGGTGAGGGTTAGGTTTAGGGTGAGGGTTAGGTTTAGGTTTAGGGTGAGGGTTAGGATTAGGGTGATGTTTATGGTGAGGGTGAGGTTTAGGGTGAGGGTGAGGGTGAGAGTGAGGATTAGGTTTAGGGTTAGGGTTAGGGTTAGGTTGAGGGTGAGGGTGAGGGTGAGTATTAGGTTTAGGATTAGAGTTAGGGTTAGGGTTAGTGTGAGTGTTAGGGTGAGGACGAGGGTTCGGGTGATGGTGTGGGTTAGGGTGTCGGCGAGAGTTAGGGTGAGGGTGAGGATAAGGGTTAGAGTTAGGTTTAGGGTTATGGTGAGACTCAGGTTTCCCTGAGGTTTAGGGTGAGGGTTAGGGTGAGGGTGAGAGATAGGGTTAGCATTAGAGTTAGGGTGAGGGTGAGGGCTAGGATGACTGTTAGGGTGAGGCTTAGGTTGAGGGTGAGTGTTAGGGTGAGTGTGAGGGTTCTGGTGAGTGTGAGGGTTAGGTTGTGGTTGAGAGTTAGGGATAGGGTTAGGGTTAGGGTGAAGGTGAGGGTTAGGGTGAGGGTGAGATTTGATTTAGGGTTAGAGTTATGGTATGGTTTATGGTTAATGTTAGGGTTAGGGTGAGAGTTACGGTGAGTTGTAGGGATAGGGTGAGGTTTAGGGTGAGCGTGATGGTGAGTGTGAGGGTGAGGGTTTCGGTTAGGTAAGGGTTAGGGCTATTTTTAGGGTGAGGATTAAGTTGAGATTGAGGGTTAGTGTGAGTGTTAGGGTTAGGTTGAGAGTTAGGGTCAGGATTTGGGTGAGTGTTAGGTTTAGGGTGATGTTTAGGGTGAGGGTTATCGTTAGGGTGAGGGTTAGGGTGAGAGTGAGGGTGAGGATTACGGTGTGGGTGAGGGTTAGGTTTAGGTTGAGTGTTAGGGTGACTGTAAGGTTTAGGGATTGGGAGAGGGTTATGGTTAGGTTTAGGTTGAGGGTTAGGATTAGGTTGAGGGTTAGGTTGAGGGTTAGGGTGCGGGGTAGTGTTAGGGTTAGTGTGAGGGTTAGGGTTAGTGTGAAGGTTAGGGTTATGGTTAGGGTGAGGGTAAGGGTTAGGTTGAGGGTGAGTGTGACGGTGAGGGTTTCCGTTAGGTAAGGTTTAGGGTTAGGTTGAGGGTGAGGTTTAGGGGAGTGTGTGTGTTAGTTTGAGGGTTAGGGGTAGTGTGTGGGTTAGGGTTAGGATTTGGGTGAGGGTTAGCCTTAGAGTGATGTTTAGTATGAGGCTGAGGTTTACTGTTATGGTTAGCCTTATGGAAAGGGTTAGGGTTAGCGTTAGGGTAAAGATGAGGGTTAGGGTTAGGGTTAGGTTTAGGGTAAGGGTTAGTGTTAGGGTGAGAGCTAGGGTGAGGGTGAGGGTTAGGGTTAGGGTGAGGGTTAGGGTGAGGGTGAGGGTGAGGGTGAGTGTCAGGATGAGGGTTAGGGTAGGGTAAGTGTTAGGGTGAGGGTGAGGGCGACGGATAGGTTTAGGGTTAGTGTGAGGGTAAGGGTTACTGTGAGTGTTAGGGTCAGGGTGAGGGTTAGAGTGAGGGTTTGGGTTAAGGTTAAGGATAGGATGAGGATGAGGGTTAGGGTTAGGTTTTGTGTGAAGTTTAGGCCGAGGGTTATGGTTAAGGTTAGAATGAGTGTTAGGTTTAGTGTGGAGGTTAGGGTTAGGGTTAGGGTGACGGAAAGGGTTAGGTTGAGTTTTACGGTGAGTGTGAGGTTTAGGGTTATCATTAGGTTTAGTTTTAGGGTTAGGATGAGTGTTAAGGTTATGATTAGGGTTAAGATTAGGGTGAGGGTGAGGGGTAGGGTTAGGGTTAGGGTGACGGTTAGTGTTAGTGTGAGGGCTAGGGTGATGGTGAGTTTTAGGGTGAGGGTGAGGTTTTTGGTAAGGTAAGGTTTAGGGTCAGGTTCAGGGTAAGAATTAGGGTGAGGGTGTGCTTTATGGTTAGGGTTAGGGTGAGGGTGAGGGTGAGGGTGAGGGTGAGTGTTATGATGAGGGTATTGTTAGGGTGAGAGTGTGGGTGAGTTTGAGGTTGAGGGTTAGGCTTAGTGTGAGGGTTAGGGTTAAGTGATGGTTAGGGTTAGGCTTAGGGTGAGGGTTAGGTTTAGGGTGATGTTTATAGTGAGAGTGAGAGTTACGTTGAGGGTGAGTGTTCTGGTGAGAGTTAGGGTTAGGGTTAGGGACAGAGATAGGGTTAGTGTGAGGGTAAGTGGGTGAGGCTTAGGTTGAGGGTTAGGGTGAGCATTAGGTTTAGGTTTAGGGTTAGTCTGGGTGTTAGGGTGAGAATAAGGGTAAGGGTGAGATTTAGGGTGAGGGTGAGGGTTAGGGTTATGATGAATGTAGGGTTTAGGGTGAGGGTTAGGGTGAGGGTGAGAGTTAGGGTTAGCATTAGACTTAGGTTGAGGATGAGGGTTAGGGTGAGGGTTAGAGTTAGGATTAGGGATTGGGTGAGGATTAGGGTTAGTGTGAGGTTTAGGGTTAGGGTTAGTGTTTGGGTTAATGTGAGGATAAGGGTGAGCATCAGGGTTAGGTTGAGGGTGAGGTGTAACGTTAGCGTTAGGGATAGGGTGAGAGTTAGTGTGAGGGTTAAGTTTAGGGTGAGGGTTAGGGTTAGGTTTAGCGTGAGGGTTAGCGTTAGGGTGATGTTTATGGTGAGGGTGAGTGTTAGGCTTAGGGAGAGGCTGAGGTTGAGGGTTAGGTTTAGGATTAGGGTTAGGGTTAGGTTTAGTGTGAGTGTTAGTGTGAGGATGAGCGTTTGGGTGATGGTGAGGGTTAGGGTGTGGGCGAGGGTTAGGGTTGGGTGAGGATTAGGTTTAGGGTTAGGTTGAGAGTTAGGGTGAGGTGTAAGGATAGGGTTAGGGTGAAGGTTAGGGTGAGGTTGAGGGTTAGGTTTAGTGTTAGGTATAGGGTGACTGTTAGGGTGAAGGTTAGGGTTAGGGTTAGGTTGAGGGTAAGGGATAGGCTTAGCGTTAGGGATAGGGTTGGGATTAGGGTTAGGGTAAGGGCTAGGGTGAGGTTGAGGGTTAAGGTGAGGCGAGGGTGCGGGTTTCGGTTAGGTAAGGGTTAGGATTATTTTTAGGGTGAGAATTATGTTGAGATTGAGGATTATGTGAGTGTTCGGGTTAGGAGGAGGATTAGGGTTAGGATTTGGTTGAGGGTTAGCGTTAGGGTTATGTTTATGATGAGGTTTAGGGTTAGGGTGAGGGTTAGGGTTCGGGTGAGGGTGAGGATTAGAGTGTGGGTGAGGGTTAGGGTTAGGTTGAGTTTTAGGGTGACAGTGAGGGTTATGGTGAGGGTGAGGTTTATGGTTAGGTTTAGGGTGAGGGTTAGGATTATGCTGAGTGTTAGGGTGAGGGTTAGGCTGAGGTGTAGTTTTAGCGTTAGGGTGAGTGTTAGGGTTAAGTTTAGGTTGAGGGTAAGGTTTAGGGTGAGGGTTAGGTTGAGGGTGAGGGTGAGAGTGAGGGCTTCGTTTAGGTAAGGTTTAGGGTGAGGGTTAGGGTGAGGATTAGGGGAGGGTGAGGGTTAGGTTCAGGTTTAAGGTTAGGGTGTGTTTTACGGTTAGGGTTAGGGTGAGAGTTTGTGTTAGGGTGACGTTTACTATGAGGTTGAGGGTTTCTGTTAGGGATATATTTAGGAAAAGGTTTAGGGTTAGTGTGAGGGTTAGGGTGAGGGTTCGTGTGAGGGGTAGGTTTAGGGTTAGGGTGAGGGTTAAGGTTAGTGTGAGGGTAAGGGTTAGGGTTAGAGGTAGGGTTAGTGTGAGGATAAAGGTTAGGGTGAGGGTTAGGTTGAGGGTGAGGTTTAGGGTTATCGTTAGGGTTAGGGTGAGGGTTAGGGTTAGGGTTAGAGTTAGGGTGAGGTTTAGGGTTAGGGTGATATTTAGAGTGAGGGTGAGGGTTAGGTTGAGGGTTAGGGTGAGGGTTAGGTTGAGAGGGAGGGTGAGGGTTAGGTTGAGGTTGAGTGTAAGGGTTAGGGTGAGGGTTTGGGTGAGGGTGAGGGTTAGAATTAGGCTTAGGTTTAGGGTGAGTGTGAGGGTGTGGGTGAGGGTTAAGGTTAGGTTTAAGGAGAGGGTGAGTGTTAGGGTTCGGTTTAGGTTTAGGGTTAGGTTTGGGGTTAGGCTGAGGTTGAAGTTTTGTGTGAGGGTGAGCGTTAGGGTTACTTTTAGGGTTGAGGGTTAGGAAAAGGTTTAGGGTGAGGGTTAGGGTTAGTGTTAGGGTTAGGGTGAGGGTGAGGTTGAGGGTGAAGGTTAGGGTGAGGGTGAGGAAGAGTGTGAGGGTTTGCCTTAGGATTAGTGTTAGGGTGATTTATTGTTAGGATTAGGCTTAGGATGAAGGCTAGAGTGAACGTGAGGGTTAAGGTTAGGTTTAGGGTGAGGTTTTGGGTTAGGGTGATGTTTAGGTTGAGGGTGAGAGTTAGGTTGAGTGTGAGGGTGAGGGTTAGGCTTAGGGTGTAGTTGAGTGTGAGGGTTAAGTTTAGTATTATGTTAAGGTTTAGGGTTACAGTTAGAGTGAGGGTTAGGGTTAGGGTTAGGATTCGGGTAAGTGTTAGGTTGAGGGTTAGGGTTAGAGTGAGGGTTAGGATTAGTGTGAGTGTTAGTTTGAGTGTTAGGGTGAAGGTTAGTGTTAGAGGTAGGTTTAGGGTGAGGGTGAGAGTAAGGGTTAGGGTTAGAGTGAGGGGTAGACTTACAGTGAGGGTTAGGGTGAGTGTGAGGATTAGTGTTAGGGTTAGAGTGGGGGTGAGGGTGAGGGTTAGTTATAGGATTAAGGTTAGGGTTAGGATTAGGGTGAGGGTGAGGTGAGGGTGAGGGTTAGGTTTAGGGTAAGTATGAGGGCTAGGTTTAGGGTGTGGGTTTGGGTTAGGGTAAGGTTTGTTGTGAGGGTTAGGGTTAGGTTTAATGTGAGTGTTAGGGTTAGGGTGAGGTTTAGGGTTAGGGTTAGGTTGAGGATTAGGGTTAGGGTGATGTTTATTGTGAGGGTGAGGGTTAGGGTTAGGTTGATTGTTCGGGTGACGATGAGGGTTAGGATTAGGGTTGGGGTTAGCTTTAGGTTTAGGGAGAGAGTCAGGTTTAGCGTGAGGGTGAGGGTGAGAATGACGGTTAGGGTGTGGGTGAAGGTTAGGGTTAGTGTGAGTTTTAGGTTTAGGGTTGCGGTTAGAGTTAGGGTGAGGGTAAGGGTTAGGGTTAGGGTGATGTTGAGGGTGAGGTTTAAGAAAGGGTGAGGGTGAGAGTAAGAGTTAGCGTGAGGGTTAGGGTGATGGTTAGGGTTATTGTTAGGGTTTGGATTAGGGTGAGGGTGAGGGAGAGTGCTAGGCTTAGGGTGAGTGTTAGGGTTAGGGTGAGGGTTATGGTTATGGTTATGGTTAGGGTTAGGTTTAGGTTGAGGGTGAGAGTAAGGGTTAGGGTTTGCTTTAGGTTGAGGATGAGGGTTAAGGTTAGTGTTAGGGTTACATTTCGATGAGGGTTAGGGTTAGTTTTAGGATTAGGATTTGGGTGAGTGTGAGGGTTAGGATTATTGTTAGGGTAAGGGTGAGGGTAAGGGTTAGGGTGAAAGTTTGGTTGATGGTGAGGGTTAGTTTTAGGGTTATGGTTAGTGTTACCTTTAGGCTGAGGGTGATGGGGAGGGGGAGGTTTAGGGTAAGGTTTAGCGTTAGCTTTAGGGTGAGGGCTAGGATGAGGGTGAGGGTTAGGGAGAGGGTGAGGATGAGGGTTTCATTTACCTTAGGGTTACAGTTAGGATGAAGATTAGATTAAGGATGAGGGTTAAACTGAGTTTAGGGTTAGGGTGAGGTTAGGGTTCGGGTGATGTTTAGCGTGAGTGTGAGCATTAGGTAAGGGTGAGGTGAGGGTCAGGGTGAGGGTTAGTGTTAGGGTTAAGTTTAGGGTGAGGTTGGTTGTGAGGGTTAGGATTAGGAATAGGGTTAGGGTTAGATTTAGGCTGAGGGTAAGGGTCAGGGTGTGCGTGAAGTTTAGGTTTAAGGTGAGGTTTAGGGTTAGGTTGTGTGTTATGGTTAGTGTGAGGATTATGATTAATGTTAGTGTTAGGGTTAGGGTGAGGGTAAGGGTTAGGGTGAGGTTAAGCGTGAGTTTGAGGGTGAGGGCTAGGGATAGGTTTAGGCTGAGAGCTAAGGTGAGGGAGAGGGTTAGTGTGAGTGTAGGGTGAGGGTTTCTTTTAGGTAAGTGTAACGGTTATGGTGAGGATTCGCGTGAGGTTGAGGGTTAGGTTGAGGGTTACGTTTAGGGTGAGGATAAGGGTTAGGTTTAGGGTAAGGGTTAGGGTTTTGGTGATGTTTAGGGTGAGGGTGTGAGTTAGGGTGAGGGTTCAGTGAGGGAGAGGGTTAGTGTGTGGGTGAGGATTAGGGTTAGGGTGAGGGTTAGTGTTAGGGTTAGCGTTAGTGGGAGGGTGAAGGTTAGGGATAGGGTTAGAATAGGTTGAGAGTTAGGGTTAGGGTTAGTGTTGGGGTGAGGGTTAGGATGAGGGTGAGGGTTATTGTGAGGGTGAGGGTGAGGGTGAGGGTTTCTCTTAGGTAAGAGTTATTGTTAGGGTTAGGATTAGGGTGAGGGTGATGGTTAAGCTGAGGTTAGGTTTAGGGTGAGGGTTAGGATTACGGTTAGGGTGAGGGTTAGGGTTAGGGTGAAGTTTAGGTTTAGGTTGATGGTTAGGGTGACGGTGAGTGTGAGGGTTAGGGTTAGGGTGAGGGTTAGGATTAGGAACAGGGTTAGCATTCGTTTTGGATGAGGGTGAGGGTCAGGGTGAGAGTGAAGGTTATGTTTAGGGTTAGGGTTAGGGTAAGTTTACGGCTAGTTTGAGGGTTATGGTCAGTAAGGTTACGGTGAGGATAAGGGTTAGGGTGAGGGTGATGGTTAGCATTAGGGTTAGGGTGACGGTGAGGGTTAGGGTGAGCATGAGGGTTTGGTTTAGGGTTAGGGTTAGGGTGAGGGTTAAGGTTAGGGTTTGGGTTAGGGTGAGAAGTTGAGGTGTCAGGTTAGGATTAGGGTGAGGTTTAGGTTTAGGGTGAGGGTTAGGGTTAGGGTTAGTGTGAGGATAAGTGTTATGGTGAATGTTAGGGTGAGGGTGAGGGTTAGGGTTAACGTTAGGGTTAGTGTGAGGGTTAGGGTTAGGGTTTCGGTTAGGGTTTGCTTTAGGGTGAGAGTTAGGTTTAGGGTCATGTTTAGGATGTGTTTGAGGGTTATTGTGAGAGTGAGGTTGAGGGTGAATGTGAGGGTTAGGGTGAGGGTGCGGGTGAGGGTGAGGTTGAGGGTGAGTTTTAGGGTGTTAGGGTGAGGGTTAGGGTTAAGTTTAGGGGGAGGGGGAGGTTTAGGGTTAGGATCAGGGTTAGGGTTAAGCTGAAGGTGAGGGTGAAAGTGAGAGTACGGGTTAGGGTTAAGGTTAGGGTGAGGGTTAAGGTTTGTGTGAGGGTTACTGTGATGGTGAGTGTCAGGTGAGGGTGAGGTTTAGAACGAGGGTGAGGGTGAGGGTGAGGGTTAGGGTTAAGATTAGGTTTAGGGTGAGTTTTAGGGTAAGGGTTATGGTTACAGTTAGGGTTATTGTTAGGGTTACGGTTACAGTTACAAAGAGGGTGAGGGCAAGGTTTAGCATTAGGATTAGGGTTAGGTTTATGGTGAGGGTGGGGTTGAGTGTTAGGGTTAGGATTAGGGTTATGGTAAGGCTGAGGGGGAAGTTGAGGTTGAGGGTGAGGGTTAGTCCTAGGGTTACTGTTAGGATTAGTGTGAGGGTTAGGGTGAGGGTGAGGGTGAGGGTTAGGCTTAGGTTAGGGTTAGGGTTAGGCTGAGGGTGAGGGTCAGGGTGAGGGTGAAGGTTAGGGTTAGTTTTAGGGTGAGGATAAGTGTTAGGGTGAGGGTGATGGTTAGGGTGATGTTTATCTTGAGGGTGAGTGTTAGGGTGAGGGTGAAGGTGAGGGTGAGGTTTAGGTTTAGTTTTAGGGTTAGGGTTAGGTTGAGGGTGAGGGTGAGTGTGAGGGTTAGGTTTAGGATTAGGGTTAGGTTTACGGTTAGTGTGAATGTTAGGGTGAGGATGAGGGTTTGTGTGATGGTGAGGTTTAGGGTGTGGGCGAGGGTTAGGGTTAAGGTTAGGATTAGGTTTAGATTTAGGGTTAGGGTTATGGTGAGGGTAAGGTTTAGGGTGAGGTTTAGGGTGAGGGTTAGGGTGAGGGTGAGAGGTAGGGTTAGCATTAGAGTTCAGGTGAGGGTGAGGGTTAGAATGAGGGTTAGGTTGAGGGTTAAGGTTAGGGTTAGGGTTAGGGTGAGGTTGAGGGTGAGGGTGAGGATTAGTGTTAGGATTAGGGTTACAGTTAAGGTGAGGGTTAGGGTTAGGCTGAGGGTTAGGTTTAGGGTGATGTATATTGTGAGGGTGAGGTTTAGGGTGAATGTGAGTGTTGAGGTGAGGGTGAGGGTTTGGGTGAGTGTGAGGGTAAGGGTGGGGTTGAGGGTTTTGGTTAGGGTTAGGGTGAGGGTTAGGGTGAGGGTTAGGGTGAGGGTGAGGTTTAGATTTAATGGTTAGGGTTATGGTGAGATTTAAGGTTAGGGTTAGGTTTAGGGTAAGGGTGAGAGTTACGGTGAGGTGTAGGGATAGGGTTAGGCTGATGTTTATTGTGAGAGTGAGGTTTAGGGTGAGGGTGAGTGTTCGACTGAGGGTGAAGGTTCAGGTGAGGGTGAAAGTTAGGGTGTGGTTGAGAGTTAGGTTTAGGATGAGTGTTAGGGTGACGGAGAGGGTGAGGGTGAGGGTTAGGTTTAAGTCCAGGGTCAGGGTGAGGGTTAGGTTTAGGGTTTCGGTTAGGTTGAGAGTTAGGTTGAGGTGTCGGGATAGGTTTAGGGTGAGGGTTAGGGTTAGGGTTAGGGTTAGTGTGAGGATAAGGGATAGGGTGAGGGTTAGGGTGAGGGTGAGGTTTAGGGTTAGCGTTAGGTTTAGGGTTTGGTTTAGTGGTAGGGTGAGGGTTAGGTTTAGGGTTAGTTTGAGGGTTAGTGTTAGGGTGATGTTTAAGGTGAGGTTGAGTGTTAGTGTGAGGGTGAGGGTGAGGGTGAGGGTTAGTTTGAGGTTGCGTGTGAGGGTTAGGGTTAGGGTTAGGATTAGGTTTAGGGTTAGAGTTTGGCTGAGGGTGAGGGTGAAATTGAGGGTGAGGGTTATGTTTAGGGTGAGGGTTAGGCTTAGTGTGAGGTTTAGGGGAAGGTGAGGTTTCGGTTGAGGGGTAGGTTTAGGTTGAGGGTTAGGGTTATGTTTAGGGTGAAGATTAGCGTTAGAGTGATGTTTAGAATGAGGGTGAGAGTTACTGTTAGGGTTAGCATAAGGGAAAGGTTTAGGGTTAGGGTTAGGATTAGGGTTAGGGTTTGGGTGATGGGTAGGTTTAGGGTTAGGGTGAGGGTTAAGGTTAGTGTGAGGGTAATGGTTAGGGTTAGAGTTAGGGTTAATGTGAGGATAAGTGATAGGCTGAGGATTAGTTTGAGGGTGAAGTTTAGGGTTAGGATTATGGTTAGGGTTAGGGTTAGGCTGAGGGTGAGGGTGAAAGTGAAGGTGAGGGTTAGGGTTAGGATGAGTGTTAGGGTAAGTGTGAGGGTTAGTGTGATGTTGATGGTGAGGGTGAGGGAGAGGGTTAGGATGAGGGTGAGGGTGAGGGTGATGTTTAGGGTTAGGATTACGGTTAAGTTGAGTTTTAAGGTTAGGTTTAGGGTTAGGGTTAGGCTTATTGTTAGCGTTAGCCTTAGGGTGAGGGTGAGGGTGTGGGTGAGGGTTAGGGTTAGGGTTAAGTTTAGGTTGAGGTTGATGGTTAAGCTGAGGTTAGGTTTAGGGTGAGGGTTAGGTTTACGGTTAGGGTGAGGGTTATGGTTAGGGTTATGTTTAGGGTGAGGGTGATTATTAGGGTGAGGGTGAGGCTTAGGGTTAGGGTTAGTATTAGGGTGAGGGTGAGGGTGAGGGTTAGGATTAGAAATAGGGTTAGCATTAGTGTTGGGCTGAGGGTGAGGGTCAGGGTGAGGGTGAAGTTTAGGTTTAGTGTTAGGGTGAGGATAAGTGTTAGAGTGAGGGTTAGTTTTAGGGTTAGGGTTAGGGTGAGGGTTAAGGTTTGGGTGATGTTTAGGGTGAAGGTTAGGGTGAGGCTGAGGGTTCGGGTTCAGCTGAGGGTGAGGGTTAGGGTGTGGGTGAGGATTAGGTTTTGGTTGAGGGTTCATGTTAGGTTTAGGATTAGTGTGTGAGGTTTAGGTTTAGGGGTAGAATAGGGTTAGGATTAGGGTTAGGGTGAGGGTTAGGGAGAGGGGTAGGGGTAGGATTAGGGTGCGGTTTAGTGTGAGTGTGAGATTTGGGGTGAGGGTGAGGGTGAGGTTAGGGTTAGGGTTAGTGTTAGGGTGAGTTTGATGGTGAGGGTGAGCGTTAGGGTTAGGATTGGGTTACTGTGAGGGTAAGAGTGAGGGTTATGGTTAGGTTGAGGTTTAGTTCTAGCATGAGGTTTAGGGTTAGTGTTAGGGTGAGAGTTAGGGTTAGGGTGATGTTTATTGTAAGAGTGGGGATATGGTGAGGGTGAGTGTACGGGTGAGGGTGAGGGTTAGGTTGATGGTGAGGGTTAGGTTTAGGGTTAGGGTTAGGGTGAGTGTTAGGGTTAAGGTTTGGGTTAGGGTGAGATTTAGGGTGAGGTGGCAGTATAGGTTTAGGGTGAGATTTAGGGTTAGTGTGAGGGTAAGGGTTAGGGTGAAGGTTAGGGTGACCGTGAGAGTTAGGGCAAGCGTTAGGATTAGGGTGAGGGTTAGTTTTAGGGTGAGGGATAGGGTTAGGGTTAGGGTGAGGATTAGGTTTATGGTGATGTTTAGGGTGAGGTTGAGGATTAATGTGAGTGTGAGTGTGAGTGTATGGATTAGGGTGAGGGTGTGGGTGAGGGTGAGGTTGAGAGTGAGGGTTAGGGTTAGGGTTAGGTTGAGGGCAAGTGTTAGTGTGAGGGTTAGTGTGATGGTGAGGGTCAGGTGAGTGTGAGGGTTAGAATGAGGGTGAGGGTTAGGGTAAGGATTAGGTTTAGGGTGACTTTTAGTGTTAGGGTTAGGGTTATTGTTAGGGTTACAGTTACGGTTAGTGTGAGTGTGAGGGCAAGGTTTAGCATTAGGATTATGGTTAGTGCTAGGGTGAGGGTGGGGATGAGTGTTAGGGTTATGATTAGTGTTAGGGTTAGGTTAATGTAGCGACCGTCTACTCGACCAGCGAGAAAGAACGACCACCACACCAGGAGTCTTCTCAGATCACGCTTTATTGGAGAGCCTTTTAGTTGATGGGAGAGCTTGGGGGCGAGAGAGCCTGAACCCGAAACATAGCCGCTTATATAGGGAAATAGGAACGCGGGTCGGTCTATTGTTGGTCGCCTGCCTTTCACCGTCACTAGGTGTCATGGGATTGGCTGGGGACTCTACCTGGCTTGCGCACGCGCAAAGCCCAGGCATCCCGCCAAGCAACGTCTAATATGGGGTGCAAGGGAGTGGGCGGAGTCTCTCCGCGGCTCCCTACAGTTCCCCCTTCTTGTTTTTTGGTGACAGGTAAGAGTAGAGGTTGGGCCTCTGTCTAAAACATTAATGAGAGGACCTTGCACTGGCATTCGCCTGAGGGGCGCCTTCCCCAGTGATGACCAGGCCCGTCCGATGCCTTTTTTGTAGAGGTGGGATCTTGGGCATCAACCCACTTGCAACCCAGCATGCTCTTCTTGAGGAGATGAGAACCATCTCCTCAAGTACAGTGCACTTGCCTTGCACCCTGTCCCAAATTGCAAATTGCATACCTGTCCCGGTGCAATGGGATCCCCTGATCCCTCGGGGTGCTAAGGCTATGCAGAATGGTAAGGCTTAACTGCCTCTTAGGGCCGACAGCCAAATCTGGGGTGAGGATCCACTCTTCAAAGCGGCTAATGCTTGCGAGATAACAACCTTGTCCCTTCTCGTTTGGGCTCGAAGGTGACAGACCAACCATAGGCAGACCACGCATCCTCCCAAGCAGCAGGCTAAAAACATTCCGACTCCCACCCGCTCTTTGGAAAAGGACACCGCAGAGGCAATCCAGTCAGTAAATTGTAACAGCCCACAGCATCATTGGTTTAGCTATCACAGGGATTGCTATTAGCACTGTTGCTAACAGCAGGAAGATCAGCTGCATCAGGAGACGAGTGGATGGCATCTTCAAGAGGGGGTTCTTCTGCAGTCTCCACCGGCCTGGTCAGTCTCATTGGCACCCAGTGAGGTACTTCTTGACTCTGTGGAAAAACACAAACAGCTCCCCTGGATCTCGTTATTACCGGATCCGGTCCATACCATTTATTATTAATAACATCCTTCCACATAACCATGTCTTTAGTATGCATGGAGTCTCTTGTCATATGCCGATCTGCGGCAGACTGATCGTTGTCATTTAGAATTAAAAAATTAAGGGTAAAGAGCGCAAGAGAAAGTCTTTCCCTGGGGGACGCTTACTCAGCAATTCCCCCTTTTTGCGTTTGAAGCATTTCTTTTATGCTTCCATTAGCTCTTTCCACTATACCTTGTCCTTGAGGATTGTAGGGCAATCCGGTGGTGTGGGCAACCTGCATTTGTGCGCAAAAGGCGCGAAAACCATGGGAATTATAAGCAGGGCCATTATCCGTCTTAAGTCTAAGGGGCTTTCCCCAAGCTGCCCAAGCTTCTAAGCAATGTATTCTGACGTGAGACACCTTTTCTCCTGCCAGAGGTGTGGCATGAATGACACCAGAAAAGGTGTCCACAGACACAGGTAAATATTTCAACTTACCAAATTCCGTCAGATGAGTAACATCCATTTGCCACAGGGCGTTTGGTCTCAACCCCCTGGGGTTTACCCCCACATGGGGAGGATGAAGAAAGGTAACACAGGATTTACAGGCTTTAACAATATCTCTTGCCACATGCCTTGACAAATTATATCTTTTCCTAAGGGTATTAGCAGGTATATGATACAATCTATGAAAGTCTTTTGCCAATTCTAGGATCAGCAGCAACCAGAGCCATAGCCCGAGTTGCCTGGTCCACCAAATCATTACACTTTGCCATCGGGCCCGGCAACATAGAGTGGGCACGAATATGTCCAATATAAAAAAGGTGTTTTCTGTTTAAGATAAGGGATTGAATCTGTAACAAAACATTAGAAATTGTACTGGCCTGCTTAACTGAAGCAGCAACTTCAAGAGAAGCAACGACATTTACAACATATAATGAATCAGAAAATAAGTTAAAAGGTTGATCAAATCTTTTAAAAACTTCAAGCACAATTAAACATTCAACAGCCTGTGGGGCATTCGGCCGAAAATTAAAGACCACCGGCTGTTTGTGTCCTAGAACAAAAAAGGCACCTTGTCCAGATTTTGATCCATCCGTAAAGATGGTCAGAGCATCAGCCAAGGGCTCCTTTGAAGTGACAACAGGAAAATACACTAAATTTTTGTTAACTATGGCAAGCAGAGGATGCTTAGGATAATGATTATCAATTACACTTGGAAATGAGCAAACAA
This sequence comes from Dipodomys merriami, assembly GCF_024711535.1. NCBI lineage: Eukaryota > Metazoa > Chordata > Mammalia > Rodentia > Heteromyidae > Dipodomys > Dipodomys merriami. The sequence continues at coordinate 1,814,304 of NW_027203438.1, read as the reverse complement.
GAATTGCCCACATATCCATTGTGGCTGCTAAAATTTCAACTTGCTCACGGGTGTATGGAATAATTAATTTATCTGGAATTTTTGCAAAGTGCATTAAACAATACTTTATACCCAAAATTGCGTTTTTTTTCATTTTTTTCTCTTTTTTTTTTTCTTCTCAGACCAAAATTGCCTGTTTAGCCACAAATTGAGGAAAATATTGAACAGTTTTTGCTCCCACAGAATCATAGCATTAATAGTTAGCCTTTGAAGCAAGGCAGTGGTATAATTGGCCGTCACCCCATAAGTCCTGACGGCCTCAACTAAATCTTTTAACTGGGAGTAGGAAACCGGCTCAAAATTTCTTTCAGTAGTAATTGGATTTTCAAAAACTGGGAAAGCGGCTGCCAGCCGCGACCAGGTATTTTCTTTTATAAAGTGACTCTTCCCTGCTGGCGGGCACGGCGGGGGGGCCGATGGGTGAGGGGCAGCTCCGTTTCCTCTTCCTGGCTGCTGCGGTACTCCCACCCCTAGGGGACGCCACCCCCCATATCTGTCTGCCTCGTGCTCAGCCGCAGCCTCTGCTAAGTTTTCACTATCAGCTGGATCGAGCTGCTCTCCCTCCTCCTCTAACACTTCTTCCTCTGAGTCACTCACAAGATTACTATATTCTTGGTCCCGCCCTTCCACATGTAGGGCTGAGAACCGGTTTGCTTTTAAAGAAGGGCATAGGGGTCTCCTTGAGGGATAGCATTAGCCTTAGGGTGAGTTTTAAGCTGAGGGTTAGGTTTAGGTTTCGGGTGAGGGTGTGGGTTAGGGTAAGGTTTAGGGTTAGGGTTATGGTTAGGGTCAGGGTTAGGGTTAGGAAGAGGATTATTGTTAGGATTAGGGTTATTTTCAGGGTTAGGGTAAGGGGGAGGGCGAGGGGGAGGGGGAGGGTTAGGGTTAGGGTTAGGTTTAGGGTGAGGGTGAGAGTGAGGGTTAGTGTTAGGATTAGGATTAAGGTTATGCTTAGGCTGATGGTGAGCTTGAGCGTGAGAGTTAGGTTTTTTGTTAGGGTTAAGGTTACTGTTAGGGTTTGAGTAGGGCTAGGTTTAGGGTGAGGGTAAGTCTTAGGGTGTGTTTTAGGGTGAGGATGAGGATTAGGATTAGGGCTAGGGTTAGGGTGAAGACTAGGGTGAGGGTTAGGGTTAGGGTTTGGGTTATTTTTAAGGTGAGGGTTAGGATGAGCGTTAGGGTGAAGGTTAGGTTGAGGGTTAGGTTTAGGGTTAGTTTGAGGGTTGGGGTGAGGGTGAAGGTGAGGGTGAGGGTGAGGGTTAGGGGTAGGTTTAGGTTTAGGGTGAGAGTTAGGGTTAGGAATAGGTTAGGGTTAGGCAGAGGGTGAGGGTGAAGGTGAGTTTTAGGTTTAGGGTAAGTGTTAGTGTTAGGGTTAGGGTGAGGATTAGGTTGAGGTTGAAGGTAAGGTTGAGGGTTAGGGTTAAGGTGAGGTTTAGGTTTCGGGTAAGGGTGAGGGTTAGGGTTAGGGTGATGTTTAGGGTGAGGGTGAGGGATAGGGTAAGGGTGAGGTTTTGGGTGAGGGTGAGGGTTAGGGTGTGGATGAGTGTTAGGGTTAGGGTGAGGGTTAAGGTGATGCTGAGGGTTAGGGTGAGGGTTTTTATTACGGTTAGGGTGAGGGTTTGTGTTACAGTTCGTGTTAGGGTGAGGGTTAGCGTGAGGGGAATGGTTAGTTGCGGCGCGCGCCTTCTCGACCAGCGAGGAAGAACGAACACCACACCAGGAGTCTTCTCAGATCACGCTTTATTGGAGAGCCTTTTAGTTGATGGGAGAGCTTGGGCGCGAGAGAGCGTGCACCCGAAACATAGCCGCTTATATAGGGAAATAGGAACGCGGGTCGGTCTATTGTTGGTCACCTGACTTTCACCGTCCCTAGGTGTCATGGGATTGGTTGGGGACTGTACCTGGCTCGCACACGCGCAAAGCCCAAGCTTCCCGCCAAGCACCGTCTAATATGGGGTGGTTACCTCAAAGCTGCAAGGGAGTGGGCGGAGTCTCGCCCCGGCTCCCTACAGGGTAAGGCTGAGGGGGAATGGGAGGTAGAGGGTTAAGGTTAGGGTTATGGTTAGGTTTAGGGTGAAGTTGAGGTTTAGGGTGTTGGTGAGGGTTAGGGTGAGGGTGAGGGTGAGGGTGAGCATGAGGGTTAGAGTAAGGGTGAGGGTGAGTGTGAGGGTTAGGGTGAGGGTTAGGATGAGGGTTAGGGTTATGTTTTGGATTAGGGTGAGTGTTAGGGTGAGGGTTAGGTTTAGGGTTAGGCTTAGGTGGAGGGTTAGGTTGTAGGTAAGGGTTAGGGTAAGGGTTAGGATGAGGATGAGGTTTAGGGTTAGGGTTAGGGTAAGGGTTAGGTTGAGGGTTAGGGTGAGGGTGAGGGTTAGGGTTAGCATGAGGGTTAGTGTGAGGGTGACGGTTAGGGTGAGTGTTAGGGTTAAGTTTAGGGATAGAGTGAGGATTAGGCTTAGGGTTAGGTTTAGGGTGTGTGTTTAGGATGTGTTAGGCTGAGGCATAGGTTTAGGGTTAGGTTGAGTGTTTGGTTTAGTGTGAGGGTTAAGGTTAAGGTTAGGGTGAGGGTAAGGTTTAGAGTGAGGTTTAGGGTGAGGATGAGCTTTAGGTTTAGCATTAGGTTTACATTTAGGGTTAGGATGAGGGTTAGTGTTAGGGTGAGGGTGAAGGTGAGGGTGAGGGTGAGGGTTAGTGTTCGGGTTAGTGTGATGTTTACTGTTAGAGTGAGTGTTTGGGTTAGGGTAAGCGTTAGGGTATGGTTTTGGGTTAGGGTTAGCGTGAGGGTCAGGGTGAGGGTTAGGTTTAGGTTGAGGGTTAGGGTTAGGGTGAGGGTTAGGGTTAGGGTTAGGGTGAGATATAGGGTTAGGGTGATGTTTATTGTGAGGGTAAGGGTTAGGGTGAGGGTGAGTATTCAGGTGAGGGTGAGGGTTAGGGTGAGGGTGAGGGTTAGGGTGTGGTTGAGGGTTAGGGTTTGGGTGAGGGATAGGGTTACTGTGAGTGTTAGGGTGAGGGTTAGGGTTAGGATTAGAGTTAGGGTAAGGGTGAAAGTTAGGGTTAGGTTTAGGGTTAGGGTGAGAGTTAGAGTGAGGTGTCAGGATAGGGTTAGGTTGAGGGTTAGGGTTAGTGCGAGGTTTACGGTTAGGTTAGGGTTAGTGTGAGTTTAAGGTTTAGGGTGAGGTTTAGGGTGAGGGTAAGGTTTAGGGTTAGCTTTATGCTTAGGGTAAGAGTTAGAGTGAGGGTTAGTTTTAGGGTGAGTGTTAGGGTTAGTGTTAGGGTGAGGGTTAGGGTTAGGGTGCGGTTTAGGGTGAGCTTGAGTGTTAGTGTGAGGGTGAGTTTGAGGGTTAAGGTGATGGTGAGGGTCAGGGTGAGGGTGAGGGTTAGAGTTAGGGTTATGGTTAGGGTGAAGGTGAGGGTGAGCGTTAGGTTAGGATTAGGGTTCGGGTTAGGGTTAGGCTGAGGTTGAGGTTGAACGTGAAGGGTGAGGGTTAGGGTTAAATTTAGGGTGAGGGTTAGGGTTAGTGTGAGGGTTAGTCTGATGATGAGGGTCAGGGTGAGGAGGAAGGTTAGAATGAGTGTGAGGGTGAGGATGAGATTTAGGGTTAGGATTAGGGTTATGGTGAGTTTTAGGTTTAGGGATAGGGTTAGGCTGAGGCTTATTGTTAGGTTTAGGTTTAGGGTTAGGTTGAGGGTGAAGCTTAGCATTAGGTTTAGGGTTAGCGTTGGAGTGAGGTTGGCGTTGAGGGTTAGGTTTAGGATTAGGGTTAGTTTTAGGGTAAGACTGAGGGGGAAGTTTCAGGTGAGGGTTAGGGTTTAGGGTTAGAATTAGGGTTAGGATTAGGGTTAGGGTGAGGCTTATTTTTAGGTTTAGGTTTAGGGTTAGGTTGAGTGTGAAGCTTAGCGTTAGTGTTAGGGTTAGGTTTGGAGTGAGGGTGGGCTTGTTGGTTAGGTTTAGGATTAGGGTTAGATTTAGGGTAAGACTGAGGGGGAAGGGAAGTTTGAGGGTGAGTGTTAGGGTTAGGGTTAGGTTTAGGGTGAGGTCTAGGGTGAGGGTGAGGCTTAGGGTGAGGGTTTCAGTTAGGTAAGGGTTAGGGCTAGGGTGAGGATTACGGTGATGGTGAGTGTTAAGCTGAGTATAGGTTTAGGTTGAGGGTTTGGGTTAGGGTTAAAGTTAGGGTTAGGGTTAGGGTGATATTTAGGGTGAGTGTGAGGGTGAGGGTGAGGATGAGGTTTAGGTTTAGGGAGAGAGTGAGGGTGAGGGTTAGGATTAGAAAAAGGGTTAGAGCTAGGGTTAGGCTGAAGGTGAGGGTCAGGGTGAGGGTGAAGGTTGGGTTAGGGTTAGGATTAGGATTAGGGAGAGTGTTAGGGTGAGGGTGAGGGTGAGGATGAGGGTGAGGGTTAGGTTGTGGGTGAGGGTGATGGTTAGGGTGAGGATTAGTCCTGGGTTAGATTTAGTGTTATGGTGAGGGTAAGGGTTAGGTTGAGGTTTACTTTGAGGATGACGGTTACGGTTAGTGTTAGTTTTAGGGTGAGGGTTAGGGTGGGGGTTAGGGTTAGGGTTAGTGTTAGGATGAGGGTGAGGGTGAGTGTTAGGGTTAGGTTTAGGGTTAGAGTTAGGGTTAGGCTGAGCGTGATGGGGAGGGTGAGGGTGAGGGATAGGGTTAAGGTGAGGGTTAGGGTTAGGGTTAGGGTGAGGGTTAGTGTTAGGATTAGGGTTAGGATGAAAGTTAGCCTGACAGTTAGGGTTAGGATTAGTTTGAGGCTTAGGGTTAGGGTTAGGGTGATGGTTAGGGTTTGAATAAGGGTTAGGATAAGGGTTAGGCTGAGGGTTAGGTTTAGGGTTAGTGTGAGGGTTAGGATAAGGGTTAGGGTGAGGGTAAAGTTTAGGGTGAGGGTTAGTGTGAGGGTGAGGGTTAGGGTTGTGGTGAGGATTAGGGTGAAGGTTAGGTTTAGGGTTATGGTTAGGGTGAGGGTTAGGGTGTGGGTAAGTGTTAGGGTGAGGGATAGGTTGAGGGTGAGGGTTAGGGTTAGGGTGAGGTTAAGGCTTATTTTGAGGGTTACAGGTTTAGGGTTAGCATTAGGGTAAGGTGAGGGTGAGGTTTAGGGTGAGTGTTTGGTTTAAGGTTAAGGACAGGGTGAGGATTTGGGTTAGGTTGAGGTTTAGTTTGAAGGTTAGGCTGAGGGGTAGGATTAGAGTTAGTGTTTGAGTTAGGTTTAGTGTGAGGGTTAGGGTTAGGGTTAGGGCGACGGTAAGGTTAGGGTGAGGGTTAGGATAAGTGTAAGGTTTAGGGTTAGAATTAGGGTTAAGGATAGTGTTAGGATGAGGGTTAGGGTTAGGTTTAGGAATAGGGTAAGGGTGATGGTGAGTGTTAGGATAAGCGTTAGGGTGAGGGTTAGTGTTAGGGTGAAGGCTAGCGTGAGGGTGAGGGTTAGGATGAGGGTGAGGGGGAGGGGGAGGTTTTTGGTTAGATATGGGTTATGGATAGGGTTAGGGTGAGGATTCGGGTGAGGATGTGGATTAGTGTTAGTGTTAGGGTTAGGGTGAAGTTTAGGGTTAGGGTTAGGGTTAGTGTGAGGTTTAGGTTTACGGTGAGGTTAGGGTTAGGGTGAGGGTTAGGGTTAGTGTTAGGTTGAGGGTTAGGGTTAGGATGATGTTTAGTGTCAGAGTGAGGATTAGGGTGAGGGTGAGTGTTCGGGTGAGAGTTAGGGTTAGGTTTAGTGTTAGGGATATTGTTAGGTTGAGGGTAAGTTTTAGGATGAGGGTTAGGGTGAGGGTGAGAGTTAGGGTTAGGGTGAGGTTTAGGGTGATGGTTATGGTTAGGGTGAGGCTAAGGGTTAGGTTTAGTGTGAGGGTGAGTGTTAGGGTTAGGACGAGGGTTAGGCTGATGTATAGGTGGAGGGTTAGGTTGAGTGATAGGTTTAAGGTTAGGGTTAGTGTGAGTGTGAGGGTTAGGGTTAGGGTTAGGTTTAGGGTTAGGATAAGGGTTAGGCTGAGGGTGAGGTTTAGGCTTAGTGTGAGTGTTAGGTTTAGGGTTAGGGTTTGGGTTACTTTGAGGGTAAAAGATAGGGTGAGGGTTAGGGTGAGGGTGAGGTTTAGGGTTTGGGTGAGGGTTAGGATGAGGGTTAGGTTTAGGGTTATGTTTAGGCTTAGGGTGAGGTTTACTGTGAGGGTTAGTTTTAGGGTTAGGGTTAGGGTGAGATTTAGGGTGTGGGTAAGTGTTAGGCTGAGAGTTAGGGTGAGGATGAGGGTCAGGGTTAGGTTGATGGTAAGGTTTAGAGTGAGAGTTAGGGTGAGGGTGAGGGTTGGGGTAGCTTTAGTGTTAGGGTGAAGGTGAAGGTTAGGGTTAGGGTTAAGTTTATGGATAGGTTGAGGATTAGGGTTAGGGTTAGTGTGAGGGTGAGGTTTAGTGTGAGCGTTAGGGTTGGGGTTAGCGTGAGGGTCAGGGTTAGGTTGAGGGGTAGGCTGAGGGTGAGTTTTAGGGTTAGCCTTAGGTTTAGGGTTAGGTTTAGGATGAGTGTTAGGGTTAGGGTGACGGTGAGGTGGAGTGTGAGTATGAGTGTTAGGTTTAGGTTTAGTGTGAGGTTTAGTGTTAGGGTGAGAATTAGGTTTAGGGTGAGTGTTAGGGTTAGGGTATGGGTTACAGTGATGGTTAGGTTTAAGGTTGGGTTAGGGTGAGGGTCAGTGTGAGGGGTAGTGTTAGGTTGAGGCTTAGGGTTAGGGTGAGGGTTAGGGTTAGGGTCATTTTTATTGTGAGGGTGAAGGTTAGGGTAAGAGTGAGTCTTCGGGTGATCGTGAGGTTGAGGGTGAGGGTGAGGGTTAGGGTGTGGTTGAACCTTAGGGTTAGGGTGAGGATTAGGGTGACGGGGAGCGTTAGGGTGAGGGTGAGGTTTAGGTTTACGGTTAGGGTTAGGGTGAGGGTTAGGGTTAGGATTAGGGTTAGGTGACGAGTTAGGGTGAGGTGTTGGGAGAGGGTTAGGGTGAGGGTTAGGGTTAGTTTGAGGGTTAGGGTTAGTGTTAGGGTTAGTATGAGGATAAGGGTGAGGGTGAGGTTTAGGGTGAGGTTGAGGGTTAGGGTTAGCATTAGGTTTAGGGTGAGGGTTAAGGTTATGGTGAGGGTTAGGGTTAGAGTTAGGGTGATGTTTAGGGTGAGGCTGAGGTTTAGTATGAGGGTGAGGGTGAGGGTGAGGTGAAGGTTAGGGTGAGGGTGTGGGTGAGGATGAGGTTGAGGATGAGGGTTAGGCTTAGGGTTAGGGTGAGGGTGAGGGTTATGGTTAGGATTAGAGTTAGGGTTAGGGTTAGGGTTAGGCTGAAGGTGAGGGTGAAACTGAGGGTGAGGGTTAGGGTTAGGGTGATGGTTAGAGTTAATGTGAGAGTTAGTGTGATGTTTAGGCTCAGGTTGAAAGTGAGGGTTATAATGAGGGTGAAGGTGAGGGTGAGGGTTAGGGTTAGGATTAGGTGTAGGGTGAGTTTTAATGTTAGGTTTAGGGTTAGAGTTATTGTTATTGTTAGTGTTATTGTTAGGGTTAGGGTTAGGTTTAGGGTGAGGTTGAGGGTGAGGGTTTCGGTTAGTTAAGGGTTAGGTTTAGGGTGAGGATTAGGGTGAGGTTGACGGTTAAGCTGATGTTAGGTTTAGGGTGAGGGTTAGGGATAGGTTTAGGTTTAGGGTGATGTTTAGGGTGAGGGTGAGGTTCAGGGTGAGGGTGAGGGTTAGGGTTAGCATTAGGTTGAGGGTTAGGGTTAGGGTGAAGTTTATTTTGAGGGTGAGGTTTAGGGTTTGGGTGATTGTTCGGGTGAGATTTAGGGTTAGAATGAGTGTGAGGGTTAGGGTTCCAGTTAGGGTTAGGGAGAGGGGTATGGTGAGCATTTGGTTTAGGATTAGGATTAGGGTTAGGGTTAGGGTTAGGTTTAGGTTGAGGGTAAGTTTTAGGGTGAGGGTGAGGGTGAGAGTGGTGGTTAAGGTGTGGGTGATGGTTAGGGTTAGTGTGATGGTTAGGTTTAGGGTTAGGGTTAGGGGTAGGGTGAGGGTAAGGATTAGGGTTAGAGTGATGGTGAGGGTGAGGGTTTCGGTAAGGGTGAGGGTGAGTGTAAGTGTTATAGTGAGGCTTAGGGTGAGGGTGAGGTTTAGGGTTATTGTTAGGGTTTGGATTAGGGTGAGGGTGAGAGAGAGGTTTAGTGGTTAGGGTAAGGGTTAGGGTTTAGGTTAGGATTAGGGTGAGGGTGAGGGTGAGGGTGAGGGTTAGGGTTAGGGTAAGGTTGAGGGTAAGGTTTAGGTTGAATGTTTGGGTGATGGTGAGGGTTAGGGTTAGGGTTATTTTTAGGATTAGGTTTAGGTTGAGGGGTAGAGGGAGGGCAAGGTTGAGGGTAAGGGTTAGATATAGGGTTAGGGTGAGGGCTAGGGTGAGTCTGAGGGTTAGTTTGAGGGTGGAGGTGAGAGTTTCATTTACCTACGTGTTAGGGTTAGGTTGAAGTTTAAGTTGAGGTTGAGGGTTAAGCTGCAGTTAGGTTTAGGGTGAGGGTTAGGGTTAGGCTTACGGTGAGGGTTAGGGTTAGGGTGATGTTAAGAGTGAGGGTGAGCGTTCGGTGAGGGTGAGGGTGAGGGTGAGGGTGAGGGTGTGTGTGAGGGTTAGGGTTAGGGTTAGGTTTAGGGTGAGGGTGCATATGAGGGTTAGGATTAGGAATATGGTTAGCGTTAGTGTTAGGCTGAGGGTATGGGTTAGGGTGAGGTTAAGTGTGAGGGAGAGGTTTAGGTTTAGGTTAAGGGTGAGGGAGAGGGTTAGGGTTAGTGTTAGGTTTAGCCTGAGGGCTAGGGTGAGGAGAGGGTTAGTGTGAGGGTTAGGGTGAGGGATTCTTTTAGGTAAGGGTTAGGGTTATGGTGAGGATTAGCATGAGGTTGAGGGTTACGTTTAGGGTGAGGGTTAGGGTTAGGTTTAGGGTAAGGGTTAGGGTTTGGGTGATGTTTAGGGTGAGGGTGAGGGTTAGGGTGAGGATGAGTGTTCGAGGAATGGTGAAGGTTCGGTGAGGGACAGGGTTAGGGTGTGGGTGAGGATTAGGTTTCGGGTGAGGATTAGTGTTAGGGTGAGGGTTAGTGGGAGGGTGAGGGTTAGGGATAGGGTTAGAATTAGGTTGAGGGTTACGGTTAGGATTAGTGTTAGGGTGAGGTTTAGGGTTAGGGTGCGGGTTATTGTGAGGGTGAGGGTGAGGGTTAGGGTTAGGGTTAGGTTCAGTTTGAGGGTGAAGTTTAGGTTTTGGATTAGGGTTATGTTTAGGGTTAAGTTGAGTGTTACGGTGAGGGTGAGGGTGACGGTTAGGGTCACGTGAGAATTAGGGTTAGGGTTAGGGTTAGGGTTAGGGTTATGGTGAAGGTAAGGGTTAGGGTGAGTTATAGTGTGAGGATGAGGATTAGGGTTAGGGTGAGGGTTAGGGTGAGGGTTATGGATAGGGTGAGTTTAAGGGTTAGGTTTATGGTGAGGGTGAGGGTTAGGGTTAGGGTTAGAGTTAGGACGAGGGTTAGGCTGACGGTTAGGGTGAGGGTTAAGGTGAGGATTAGGTTTAGATTGAGGGTGAGTGTGAGGGTTAGGGTTAGCGTTAGGTTTATGGTTAGGATAAGGTTTAGGCTGAGGGTTAGGTTTAGGGTTCGTGTGAGTGTTAGTTATAGGTTTTGGGTTTGGGTTAGGTTGAGGGTAAAAGTTAGGGTGAGGGTGAGGGTTAGGGTTAGGGTGAGGGTTAGGATGAGGCTTAGGTTTAGGGTTATGTTTAGGCTTAGGGTGAGGGTTACTGTGAGGGTTAGTTTTAGGGTTAGGGTTAGGGTGAGGTTTAGGGTGTGGGTAAGTGTTAGGGTGAGCGTTAGGGTGAGGATGAGGGTTAGGGTTAAGGTGAGTGTAAGGGTTAGGGTGAGAGTTAGGGTGTGGGTGAGGGCTAGGGTTAGCATTAGGGTTAGGGTGAGGGTGAAGGTTAGGCTTAGGGTTAAGTTTATGGATAGGTTGAGGATTAGGTTTGGGGTTAGGGTTAGGGTGAGGGTTAGGCTGAATGGTAGGATTAGAATTAGGGTGAGGGTTAGGTTTAGTGTGAGGTTTAGGGTTAGGGTTAGGTTTAGTCTGAGCGTTAGGGTTAGGGTTAGGGTGAGGGTAAAGGTTAGGGTGAGGTTTAGGCTTAGGGTGAGTTTTAGGGTTAGCCTTAGGTTTAGGTTTAGCGTTAGGATGAGGTTTAGGGTGACGGTGAGGTAGAATGTGAGGATGAGTGTTAGGTTTAGGTTTAGTGTGAGGGTTAGGGTTAGGGTGAGGGTTAGGTTTAGGGTGAGTGTTAGGATTGGGGTAAGGGTTAGAGTGAGGGTTAGGGTTAAGGTTTGGTTAGGGTGATGGTCAGGGTGAGGGTTAGGGTTAGGTTGTGCTTTAGGGTTAGGGTTGGGTTTAGGGTTAGTGTTAGGGTGAGAGTTAGGGTTTGGGTGATGTTTAGTGTGAGGGTGAGGGTTAGGGTAAGGGTGAGTGTTAGGTTGAGGGTTAGGGTGAGGGTGAAGGTTAGGGTGTGGTTGAGGCTTAGGGTGAGGGTGAGGGTTAGGGTGACAGGGAAAGTTAGGGTGAGGGTGAGGGTTAGGTTTACGATTGGGGTTAGCGTGAGGTTTAGGGTTAGGGTTAGGGATAGGTTGATAGTGTGAGGTGTCGGGATAGAGTTAGGGTGAGGGTTAGGGTTAGTTTGAGGGTTAGGGTTAGGTTAGGGTTAGGGTTTGGGTTAGGATTAGGGTGAGGGTGAGGGTGAGGTTGAGGGTTAGCTTTAGGGTAAGTTTGAGGGTAAGGGTTAGGTTGAAGTTTTCGGTGATGGTGAGGGTTAGGGTTAGCGTTATGGTTAGGGTTAGGTTTAGGCTGAGGGGGAGGGGGAGGGGGAGGTTGAGGATAAGGGTTAGGTTTTGGGTTAGGGTGAGGGCTAGGGTGTGTGTGAGGGTTAGTGTGAGGGTGGAGGTGAGGGTTTCATTTACCTTAGGGTTAGGGTTAGATTGAAGTTTAGGTTGAGGGTGAGGGTTAAGCTGAGGTTAGGGTTAGGGTGAGGGTTATGGTTAGGCTTAGGGTGAGGGTTAGGGTTTAGGTGATGTTTAGGGTGATGGTGAGCGTTCGGTGAAAGTGAGGGTGAGGGTGAGGGTGAGGATTAGTGTTAGGGTTAGGTTTAGGGTGAGGGTGTGTATGAGAGTTAGGATTAGGAATAGGGTTAGCATTAGTGTTAGGATGAGGGTATGGGTTAGGGTGAGGTTGAGGGTGAGGGAGAGAGTTAGGGTTAGGGTTAGGTTTAGCCTGAGGGCTAGGGTGAGGAGAGGCTTAGTGTGAGGGTTAGGGTGAGGGATTCTCTTAGCTAAGGGTTAGGGTTATGGTGAGGATTAGCGTGAGGTTGAGGGTTAGATTGACGGTTACTGTTAGGGTGATGGTTAGGGTTAGGTTTAGGGTAAGGGTTAGGGTTTGGGTGATGTTTAGGGTGAGGGTGAAGGTTAGGGTGAGAATGAGTGTTCGGGGAAGGGTGAGGGTTCGCTTGAGGGAGAGCGTTAGGGTGTGGGTGAGGATTAGTGTTAGGGTGAGGGTTAATGTTAGGGTTAGGGTTAGTGGGAGGGTGAGGGTTTGGGATAGGGTTAGAATTAGGTTAAGGGTTAGGGTTAGGGTTAGTGTTAGGGTGAGAGTTAGGGTTAGGGTGCGGGTTATTGTGAGGGTGAGGGTGAGGGTTAGGGTTAGGGTAAGTTTGAGGGTGAGGGATAGGTTTAGGATTAGGGTTAGTTTTAGGGTTAGGTTGAGTGTTACGGTGAGGGTTCGGGTGAAGGTTCGGGTGAGGGTTAGGTTTGTTGTGAGAATTAGGGTTAGGGTTAGGGTTAGGGTTATGGTGACGGCAAGGGTTAGGGTGAGGTATAGTGTGATGATGAGGGTTAGGGTTAGGGTGAGGGTTAGGGTTAGTGTTAGAGTGAGAGCTAGGGTTAGGGTCATGTTTATTGTGAGGGTGAGGGTTAGGGTAAGGGTGAATGTTTGGGTGAGGGTGAGGGGTCGGGTGAGGGTTAGGGTTAGGGTGTGGTTGAGGCTTAGGGTTAGGGTGAAGGTTAGGGAGACGGTGAGGGTTAGGGTGAGGGTGAGGGTTAGGTTTACGGTTAGGGTTAGGGTGAGGGTTAGGGTTAGGGTTAGGGTTATGGTGACAGTTAGGGTGAGGTGTCGGGATAGGGTTAGGGTGAGGGTTAGGGTTAGTTTGAGGGTTAGAGTTAGGGTTAGGGTTATGGTGCCAGTTAGGGTGAGGTGTTGGGATAGGGTTAGGGTGAGGGTTAGGGTTAGTTTGAGGGTTAGGGTTAGGGTTAGTGTGAGGTTAAGGATTAGGGTGAGGGTTAAGGTGATGGTAAGGGTTAGGGTTAGTGTTAGTGTTAGGGTTAGGGTGACGGTGAGGTTTAGGTTTAGGGTGATGTTTAATGTGAGGTTTAGAGTTAGTGTGAGGGTGAGGGTGAGGGTGAGGATTAGTGTGAGTGTGTGGGTGAGGGTGTGGTTGAGGATGAGGGTTAGGTTTAGGGTTAGTGTGAGGGTGAGGGTGAAAATGAAGGTTAGGTTTAGGGTTAGTTTGAGGTTTATGGTTAGGTTTAGGGTTAAGATGATGTTTAGGCTGAGTGTTAAGGTTATGGTTAATTTGAGGGTTAGGGTTAGGTTGCCGGTGAAGGTGAGGTTTAGGTTTAGTTTTAGGGTTAGGGTTAGAGTTAGAGTTAGGGTTATTGTTAGGGTTAGGGTTAGGGTGAAGGTGAGGGTTTCGTTTAGGTAAGGGTTAGGTTTAGGATGAGGATTAGGGTGAGGGTGAGGGTTAAGCTGAGGTTAGGTTTAAGGTGAGGGTTATGGTGAAGGTTAGGGTGAAGGTTAGGTTTAGGGTGATGTTTACGGTGAGGGTGAGGTTTAGGTTGAGGGTGAGGGTGAGGGTGTGGGTGAGGGTAAGGGTTAGGGTTAGTTTTAGGTTGAATATTTGGGGAAGGGTTAGGATTAGGAATAGGGTTAGGCTTAGGGTTAGTCTGAGGTTGAGGGTCAGGGTGAGGGTGAAGGGTAGGTTTAGGGTTAGGGTTAATTTGAGAGTTACAGAGAGGGGTAGGTTAAGGTTAGGGTGAGGTTTAGGGTGAGTGTGAGGATTAGGGTGAGGGTGAGAGTGAGGGTTAGTGTTAGGGTTTGGGTTTGAGTTAGGGTGAGTTTGAAGTTGAGGGTTAGGTTTAGGATTAGGGTTAAGGTTAGGGTTAGAGTGAGTGTTAGGGTGATTGTGAGGGTTCGGGTGAGGGTTAGGGTGTGCATGAGGGTTAGGCTTATGGTGAGGATTAGGATTAGGATTAGGGTTAGGGTTCTGGTGAGCTTAAGGATTAGGGTGAGGTTTAGTGTGAGCATGAGGGTTAGGGTTAGTGTTAGGGATAGGGTGAGGGTTATGGTGAGTGTTAGGGTTAGGGTTAGGGTTAGGGTTAGGGATACAGTTAGGGTTAGGGTGAGGGTGATTGTGAGTGTTAGGGTTAGGTTTAGGGTTAGAGTTAGGGTGAGGGTGAGGGTGAGTGTTAGGTTTAGGGTTAGGTTCAGGGTTAGACTGAGGGTGATGTGGAGGTTGAGAGTGAGGGTTAGGGTTAGGATGAGGGTTAGTGTTAGTGTTAGGGTTAGGTTTAGGTTAAGGTTGAGGGTTAGGGTTAGGTTTAGGTTTAGGATAAAGGTTAGGCTGAGGGTTAGGGTTAGGGTTAGTGTGAGGGTTAGGATTAGGTTTAGGGTGTTAGGGTGAGTGTAAAGTTTAGGGTGAATATTAGGGTGACGTTGAAGTTTAGGGTTAGGTTGAGGGTTACGGTGAAGGTTAGGTTAATGGTTTGGGTTAGTGTGAGTGTTAGCGTGTGGGTAAGTTAGGATTAGAGTTAGGGTTACGGTTAGGCTGAGGGTGAGGGTGAAAGTGAGGGTGAGGGTTAGGGTTAGGGTGATGTTTAGGGTTAGTGTGAGGGTTAGGGTGAGGGTGAGGGTTAGGGTTAGGATTAGGTTTAGGGTGAGTTTTACGGTTATGGTTAGGATTAGAGTTATGGTTATTGTTAGGGTTAGGGTTAGGGTTAGGGTGGCGGTGAGGATGAGGGTTTCCGTTAGGTAAGGGTTAGATTTAGGGTGAGGATTAGGGTGAAGGTGAGGATTAAGCTGAGTTTAGGTTTAGGGTGAGGGTTAGGGTTAGGGTTAGGGTGAGGGTTAGGCTTAGGGTGATGTTTAGGGTGAGGGTGAAGGTTAGGGTGAGGGTGAGGTTTAGGGTTAGCATTAGGTTTACCGTTAGGGTTAGGA